>NW_026596095.1:2852873-3150807 GCF_907164565.1 Psammomys obesus
AGATAGATAGATAGATAGATAGATAGATAGATAGATAGATAGATAGATAGATAGATATGGATGGATAGATAGATAGATAGATAGATAGATAAGATAGTTCAAAACAGTCAAATAGCTTAAACTCTCTACCTACAAAGAATTCTATCTATAACCCAAAATAAATTATTCAGAAAATTAAGGAAAACTGAAACATTCTTAAAACAATATCAAAATTTCTAACAGACCAACCACACAATATATTCTAAGGAAACAATTTTGACATACATCTTGTTTAGCGGTAGAATTCTTGTTTAGCACATATCTTTAGCAGCACACACAAACACATAGAAGAAAAGTTCTGAAACTGGAAACATGGTTCAGCCATCATCAGAGAAGCTTCCTCCTGACACCAGTGAGAGACCTTGAAACAAGAAGCCCTAAATGGAATGTATCCATGAATTTACACTCTTTAAAGGACTCCCATGATGTATCATTTACACATAGGTAGGGGGCCTAGGTCTGGACCAGGCTTACTCTTTGGTTGCTGCTTCAGTCACTGTAAATTACTATCTTCTAAGTCAATCCTCCCCCTGTGGGGGGCAGCCTTGCCAGGTTACAGAGGAAGACAATGCAGCCACTCCTGATGAGACCTGATAGGCTAGGGTCAGATGGAAGGGGAGGAGGTCCTCCTCTATCAGTGGACTAGGGGAGGAGCATAAGAGGAGAAAAGGGAGGGTGGGATTGGGAGGAGACGAGGGAGGGGGCCACAGCTGGAATACAAACTGAATAAATTTTAAGAAATGATAATAATAAATAAAAAAAACAAAAAATTCTTCCCCTAACTCGTTTTTCATGTAGACTAACTTTTTTACCTATATTGATTCATGCTTTTCTCTCTTAATCTATACTTTTAATGTTTTTGACAGGCACAATTGATTTAAGCAAATTTCCCAATTTTTTTCTGGAAGGAATTTCTCATTTTAAATTGCTTTTGAATGATTATTACAGAATAGAGTTAATTCTAGATTTTGTGATTCGGTGTTTTGTTTTGTTTTCTTTTCTTTTCTTTTTATATTAAAAGTTTCAGCCTTACTTTACTCTCTTCTTCAATGGTTAGTTTCTGAGAAGTTAAAAGTTGTTCTTATTTTAGGTCAACCTGAAAGATGATTATTTTTTTTTTAGTAGTGGCTTTGTTTTTATTTATTTACATATTTTTCTTATTTTTGAGCATTAAAAAAATATATCAGTTGTTTATAACAGCTCTAACAGTGGGCATTTTGAGCTGTACATGATAACAGCAGGCTTGTGATTTGCCAGAGTCACTCGGCTATCTGGCACAATCAAGCAGTCTGTCTGAGCAGAGGGTCTCCATTTCTTTTTTTTTTTTAATTTTTTACTATTAATTACACTTTATTCATAAGCCCCTCTCTCCTCCCCTCCCGATCACACCCTCCTTCCCCCCTTCCTCCCCTTTCTCACTCATGCTCCTCCCCAAGTCCAATGATAAGAGAGGTCCTCCTCTCCTTCCTTCTGATCTTAGTCTATCAGATCACATCAGGAGTGGCTGCATTGTCATCTTCTGTGGCCTGGTAAGGCTGCTCCCCCCTCAGGGGGAGGTGATCAAAGAGCAGGCCAATCAGATTATGTCAGAGGCAGTCCCTCTTCCCATTACTATGGAACCCACTTGGACACTGAACTATCATGTGCTACATCTGTGCAGGGGTTCTAGGTTACCTCCATGCCTGGTACTTGGTTGGAGTATGAGTCTCTGGGAAGTTCCCTGTGTTCAAGTTTTCTGGTTCTGTTGCTCTCCTTGTGGGGTTCCTGTCCTCTCCAGATCTTACTATTTCCCACTTCTTACATAAGATTCCATGTACTCTGCCCAACAGTTGGCCATAAGTTTCAGTGTCTGCTTTGATAGTCTGCAGGGCAGAGGCTTTAGGAGGCCCTCTGTGTCAGGTTCCTAGGTTGTTTCCTGTTTTCTTCTTCTTCTGATGTCCAACCTCTGTCTTCTTTTAGGGTTTTTTGTTTTGCTTTGTTTTGTTTTTGGTTTTAATTCTTGAAAGTGATATGTCCATCTGGTTTTTGTGTTTGTTTGTCTTTGATTACTTTTTATTCTGCTCACTCTTCTCTGAAGCTCTTGGCACTGTGTGTTAATTTGCCATTAATAACATTCATAGAAATTACTGTTTTGAATACTCCCTCTAAAAACATCTGTATTTATTCTCTTCCTCAATTTTCTCATTATGCCTGTTTACATTATCAGAAGTTGTTCTACAGTCTTTTTTCTCATTATGCCTATTTACCTCATCAGAAGTTGCTCTACAGTACTGAGTATTCTCTTTCAATATTGTGTTTTATTGTCCTTAAAAAAATTCTTATTACATAGGAGATAGTATAATAGCAATATAACATAATTTCTTATTATATCTTATTTTTTTCATCAGATTATACACAAAGCTGAATCTGTTTATAGTCATTATTCTATTTATAGTCATTTTTATTTTATTTCATTTTTTGGTTGGAGACTCTTTTTATTTTATTATTTTATTTTAATTAATATATTATTATTTTTTAATTTTATTATTAGTTACATTTTATTAACTCTGTATCCCAGCTGTGTCCCACTCCCTCATTCCCTCCCAATTCCACACTCCCTCCCTCATCTCCTCCCTGCCCCTTTCCAAGTCCACTGATTGGGGAGGCCCTCCTCCTCTTTCATCTGACCCTGTTTTATCAGGTATCTTCAGGACTGGCTGCAAAGTCCTCCTCTGTGGACTAGCAGGACTGCTCCTCCCTTGGGGGGGGTGGGGAGGTCAAAGAGCCTGCCCTTGAGTTCCTGTCAGAAATATTCCCTGTTCCCCTTACTATGGGAAACCAATTGGTTACTGAGCTACCACAGGCTACATCCGAGCAGAGGTTCTAACCTGGAAACAACCCAGATGTCCATCAACGGAGGAATGGATACAGAAATTGTGGTATTTTTACACAATGGAATACTACTCAGCAATCAAAAAAAGGAAATAATGAAATTTGCAGGCAAATGGTAAGATCTAGAAAAGATCATTCTGAGTGAGGTATCCCAAAAGGAGAAAGACACACATGGTATATACTCACTTATATGGACCTATAAGATATGATAAACATAATGAAATCTATACACTTTAAAGAAGATAAACAAGAAAGAGGACCCAGGATGATCAATCCTCACTTAGAAAGACAAATGGGATGGGCATTGGACATAGGGAAAACAAGTAACAGGACAGGAGCCTAATGCAGAGGGCCCCTGAAAGATTCTACCTAGCTGTGTATCAAAGCAGATATTAAGACTCATAACCAAACCTTCCACAGAGTGCAGGGAATCATATAAAAGAAGGGGGAGTTAGTATGACGTGGACAGAATAGGAGCTCCACAAAGACCAAATATGTCTGGACACAGGGGTCTTTTCTGAGACGGATACTCCACCAAGGTGATTTTTACTTTTTAATTTTGTATTTTCATGTTAGTTCTATGTGTATATTGGAAGACCATATAATCCATCCCCCTACCTCCATTCCACACCTAAACCCGCTTTCTATGTCATCCTTTGCCAAATCTCTTCTGATTGATTTCATTTCCAAATGCCTCCTCCAAGGTAAGGCCTATCAGGAAGATAGACCTAGCAGGTCTTTTATAGGTATCATTTTAAGTATTCAAGACATGACTATTGGCTACTTTGTTCTACCATCTTTTTTATTGAGCTTATCACTCTTCAGTTTCAGACTGTTCTCAGTTTACAGAACAAACTTTAAGCTATTGTTCTTTTATTTTTGAATCACTAGTGTTTTTTTCTCTTTTTTTTATTAATTACTGTTTATTCACTTTGTATCCTCCTGTACCTCCCTCCCTTCTCCCCTCCCAATCCAATCCTCCCTCTTCCCCACCCATGTCCCTCTCCCAGTCCACTGAAAAGGGAGGTCCTCTCCCCCTTTCCTCTGATCCTAGTCTATCAGGTCTTATAAGGAGTGGCTGCATTGTCTTCTTTGGTGGTCTGGTAAGGCTGCTCCCCTCTTAGGGGGAGGTGATCAAAGAACAGGCCAATCAGTTCCTGTCAGAGACAGTCCCTGTCCCCATTACTATGGAGGCCACTTGGATACTGAAACAGGAGCCTACCGAAGAGGGCCTCTGAAATGCTCTGCCCTGCAGGGTATCGAGGCAGATATTGAGACTCATAGCCAAACTTTTGGCAGAGTACGGGGAATCTTATGAAAGAAGAAGGAGACAGTAAGACCTGGAGAGGACAGGAGCTCCACAAGGACAGTGACAGATCCTAAAAGTCTGGGCACAGGGGTCTTTTATGAAACTGATATTCCAGCCAAGGATCACTCCTGCAGTTGGTCTCAAACCCCTGCACAGAGGTAGCCTATGGCAGTTCATTAAGTGTTTTAATGTTTGCGATATTAATTCCATCAAGTTCCATCAGGCTATGATCTTTTTATTTTTTAATTTATTTATTTTTTTAATAATTACAATTTCTTCACTTTGTATCCCAGCTGTAGCTCCCTCCCTCATCCTCTCCCAATCCCACCCTTCCTCCCTCTTCTCCTTCCATGCCCCTCTTCCAGTCAACTGTAGGCTATTGTTCTTTTGTGTCACACCCTGTTTTCCCTCACTGTCTGTATATTAACTGTTCATTCACTGGCTTAATTGTTACAAAGTTCATCCACTAGTTTATTGTTGTTGCTGTTTTTTAACCATTCAGTTGTGCAAATGTTGTTCTAATTCCTCTGTGTAAATGTTTTTGTTTTCTCAAGGAGGGAATGAAATCAGAGCTTACCCAAGCTTTATGAATGCATGGCTTTGCTGAGCCGACTGTTTCTGTCTAATTTCCCTAGGCCTATGTCTAGAAGTTTCTAGCACCTATATGATCTAATCTTCTGCAAGTCTGGACCATGAAGGCTTAAGCTTCCAGCCTCTATCTGCTACCTAAGCCTAGAATGTTTTCAGCCTCTGATATACTTCTGAATAAGCACATCCTTTCAAGTTCTTTCTGAGCTCTGGCTAGCTGGTTCTATTCAGCTGTTCTGGCTCAAAACTCAGATGATTGACTCAAGATGGCTTTTCTCTGCTTGTCACTGAATTCCTCTGTGTGGAAACTGCCTCTGAATGCAATGAACTGCGCTTGTTATGCCAGGTTCACGGGACCCTCAGAGACCACCAGGAGACGACTCGATGCAATTGCAAGAGAGCTTTATTATGAGAGCGATCAAACTTGGGACCCAAGTCTCACTGACACAGCAGTAGAGAAGTGGGACCCCGAGCTCTGAGTGAGCAGGATTTTTAAAGGGAAAGTCTGTGAGCAGGGGGGTTTCCATGGCAGCAAGCAGGAGGGCACAAGCCTTGGCGTTACAGAATTGGGTGAAGTTTAGCAGGGCGGGGTGACCTTTACTGAGGCACACAATCACAATGGCTAAGGCATATAATCACAATGGCTGTTTTTCTAAACCATATCTGAAACATTGAGGAGAATTTTCCCACCCAATTCTCAACTGATTCCCATTAATTATTGCCAGGGAATTTGTCTTTATTTTCTATGAAGCATTTATTGTTATATTTCCTGGAGGCTGTTGCTAGGAGAGTTAACTTTGTTTTCTTCCAGGTGTACATTCTGTGATATTTCCTGGTACCTGAATTCAGTTCCCAGTCAAGATCTTTCTTTCAAAATGGAGTTATATTCAGGCTGCCTTAAACTCTTCACGCCCAGCTGCACTCAACTGAACTGTGACAAACTGTATCTAACTGTACTGCACTCCCAAACTCTACTGTTCTCAGTCTATTAACTCTCTATATGTGTCTCTCTCTCTCTCTTTCTTTCCCCTCTCTTTCGTGTATGTGTGTGCATGTTGCTTTTAAGTGGCTTTTCTCTCTTGTTTGTTCTCCTTAGAGTTGGGCATACCCTATCTTTGACTCATTCTGTCAAACCTTTCTCTGATTCTTCACTTTGTCTGACCCTCAATTAGATGTCATGGTTTGGGATTAAAGGTGTATACTAAATTACAGGAAGAGAGATAATGATTTGTAGTGTCTATATTCCAGATAGAGAGATTAAAGGTGTAAATTCCAGTAAGAGGGATTAAAGGTGTGTTTGTATTCCAGCTGGATAACACAGACTTATGTCTTTGGATGTGATCACTTGCCAGGGTGGCCAGGTTTCTGGGTTAAATTCTTCTTCACCTGTGACTAAAATTCAAACCTATCCTAAAACTCTGCTGCATATTTTTATTACTTTTCTTTAATCTTCAGTTTTCCATTACTTAAAATTATAGCTTAGACAGTATTGGTTATAGTGAATTATGAGAGTTTATTCAGCTTCAAATTGTGACACCTACCATTGTACTAATTTTAACTGAATGCAGATTTTAATTCTTTTAATTTATTCTGAGACAAGGACAGCTTCAAGCTCCATTTTATCCTGCCACTGTCTCCCTCACATAGGAATTACAGGCCTGCATGTACCATCATGCCCAGTTCAAAAATTTCCATTTATCTATCTATCTATCTATCTATCTATCTATCTATCTATCTATCTATCTATCTATTTATTATTTATTTATTCACTTGGTTCCAGGCTGTATCCCCCTTCCTCATTTCTTCCTAGTCCCACCTTCTCTCCCTCTTCTCCCCCTATGCTCTTTCCCTGCTCCACTGATAGAGAGGTCCTCCTCTCCTACTATCTGACCCTAGCCTATCAGGTCTCATTAGGACTGGCTGCATTGTCTTCTTCTGTGTGTTCGTATTTTGGAACACAACCTGCTCCTGTGATGTCATCATGTGTCGCCAGCCAGGCGGCCACACCTGGAAGGCATGGTTACCTTCTCCCTTAAAAGGGCGAACCCTGACATATGGCTCTCTTTTACACTCTTACTCACACTTACTTTCTCTTTTTCTCTTTCTCTCTCTCTCTCTCTCTCTCTCTCTCTCTCTCTCTCTCAGCACTGCCCCCTTCCCCTTCCCTTTTCTCTCTCTCTCTCCATGTCCTGCCCTCCTTCCCTCCTAATAAATCTCTCGAAGAGAATATTTGTTGCCTCCTGCTTCTTTTTAATTTTTAACACTGTGGCCTGGCAAGGCTGCCACTCCAGAAGAAGAAGGACATGGTATTTCTGTGTCTTTTATTGAATTTGACCTGTCCTTGGGATATAATTTTCAGCTGTGGCTGATGCAGGCTATAATTATAAAGACATATATTCAGCTGAAAAAGCAGCATCTAAGAAATCAGCAGATTTTCATTCAGGACAAATAAAAAAGTACAGAAGGTTCTTGAATACAACAAGAAATCCCATTTTCTTACTTTTAGGTATAATGAACTCTTCAGCAAAATAATTTGTCTCATAAAAACGTTCCATTAGGAAAGAGCAAGAAGGAAACAGAATGTTCCAGACACATGCATTAGTTGTTCTAATAGGAAAAACAGGAATGCAAGCTTGTATGTATAAAAATGTAGACTAATCAGGATGGGAGGTCACAAAAGTGTTTCCTTTAAACAAAGTTGAAACCTTTCGTTTTTACCTGTATCAAAGAAGAAAAAAAAAACTGATATGCATCACATTTCATTTTTCGTACAGAACATTATAATGCTGAGGTATATTTTCTTTTTAAAATTTTTTTTATTAATTACAGTTTATTCATTTTGTATCCCAGCTGTAGCCCCCTCCCCATCCTCTCCCAATCCCACTCTCCCTCCCACTTCTTCTCCTATGCCCCTCCTCCAGTCCACTGATAGGGGAGGTCCTCCTCCCCTTCCATCTGACCCTAGTCTATCAGGTCTCATCAGGATTGGCTTCTTTGTCTTCCTCTGTGGTCTGGCAAGGTTGCTCCCCCCTCAGGTGGAGGTGATCAAAGAGCCAGCCGATGAGTTCTTGTCAGAAATGGTCCCCGGTGCTATTATTGGGGACCCTCTTGGATACTGAGCTTCCTTGGGCTACTTTTGTGATTTTCATGTTTGCTCAAATCTAGGTTCTAGGGACATAAAGAGTCATGGTCATGGACAGCAGAGTAATGATTCTAATCCAGATTCTAGTAAATTTTTGAACACTGCCCTCTTCAAATTTCTCTAATAACTTTCCAATGAGTTACTAAAATGCATCCCTTTTCATCTTGAATATTCACCTTACATCTTCAAACTTATTAGTGTATCTCAAATGACCCTCACAGCATAGAAATAAGAAGAAAAATCTATACAAGAGTTACAGAGATGGGACCACCTAACAAACCCTGTCATTTGTCCATCACCCACATTTAAGTGAGAAATCCATTAAGAAGCCAATTTGAGAATTTCCCTGCCCCAGGATGGAGATCTGTGTTTGTTTCTTCTCTCATATGCAGAGAGCATTGCACCTCTCACCCAAACATAAGACAGAGAAACTGGAAGACAGCGTCACTGGAAAACTGGCAACAGGACTCCAGTGAGTTTGTTATCAGGGACATAGAGACTGGCCAGTATTCACTCAGAAACCATTTAAAATGAAAGAAGAGGGCTGGGAAACAGAGTCATCATTGGAGAACTTTAAAGATGTGGAAACTTTAAATGGGGCTCTACCAAACGTCACTGGTGTGCTTATACATTAGCTTGAAGCTCATTTGTAACTGTGAATATTTATTTAAGTATATAACTTTCTTCTCTGTTTTTGTTTTTGCTGCTGTTGTTTGGTGTCAAGGATATGCTAGAATATTTTAATGAAGTAATTATGGGTCTAGAGTTTCTGGACAGAGCATTTTGATTGTGTTTTTATGTTTATAGTGTTTCTGTTTTATTTCTAGATCTGTTTACTATTTTAAATTTAGAGAGAAATGTCAAAATTCTTTGTTTTACATATAGATGTTAGTTAAAATAGATTATTTTCTAAGTATTTGTGTACTATCTCATGTTTTCTGTGGCACTGCTACAATCCAAAACAAATCTTTTTATTTCAAAATATATCTCAAAGTGTGTTATTATTGCCCTTTAAATTAATTGGCCAATGAGTAATTTAAAATGTTACTTAATTTAAATATGTATACTATGTTTATTTTTTGAAATTTTTTGTTCAATAGAATTTTGCTCAGAGATTATTCTCAAAGTAATTGTCTTTGAAATTATTCTGTCCAAAGACAATGGAATGTTTATTTGTAGTTGCATGATTTGGTTTGACTCAGAATATTCAGAAGTTCCCCACTTTTATAGGAGCAGGTTCTGCTCTGTCATGAACTAGGTTGCCTGCTCCTTGATCATTTGTCCCTGGCAATGAGGCCTTGCCAGGCCACAGTGGAAGAGGATCCAGGCAGTCCTGATGACACTAGATAAGCTATGGGCAAATGGTAGAGGAGGAAAACCCACCTTTTCAGTGGACTAGGGGAAACGGAAGGGGAGAAAGGAGAAAGGGTGGGAGTGGAAGTACTTGAGGGAGGGGACTTCAATTGGGATACATAATGAATAAATTGTAAAATAAATAAATAAATAAATAAATAGATAAATAAATAAATAAATAAATAAATAAATAAATAAATAGATAAATAAATAAATAAATGAAAAATGAAAAAATAAACTATTTTATCCAGGCTTTCTTACCTCATTTGAATAAAATGATCTTTTAAATTGATCTTGTTATTGGCATTAGAAGTGAAAACTTGGGCTAGCAAGATGTCTCATTGGGTAAGTCACTAAGCCTGACAACCTAGGTTCCGTGCTCCGATACCAACATGGCAGAAGCAGAGAACAGAGTCCCACAACTTTTCCTCCGACCCTTATATTCCCCGTCACACACAAACAAAAATAACTGTAATGAAAATAGAAAGAAAGTTTAAACAAATTTTAAGGCTTGTTACTTAAAATCAAGTATAACATTCATTTAAGGACTTTGTAAGCACAAGGATTTATATTGCAGTCAAAACACAAGATGAACAATTAGAAACACCTTATTAATATCTACCTGTAGAATACATTGATTGGGAAGTATATTGGTATGTAGGCCCAGTTAATTCAGCATGCTTGTGTAAATAAATTAACTCTATATTTGATTCTCAGTTAACATTTTAAAGTCAATGTTTTCAGTATTTTGTTGCTACATGGAGGGCCTAGAGAGATGAGGCAAATGTGCAGAGCATTTGAGGCTCTTACAAAGGATGGGTAATCCTATTTTAGCACCCACAGGGTAACTATGACCATCTATAGCTACAGTTTCAGGGAATTGATGCCCTTCAAAAAAGTATTCTTTTTTACCTCCATGGATACAAAGCATGACATGATTCTCAAACATGCATTAAGGCAAAGAATTAACACAGAGAAAATTAAAATAGAAAATTATTTTATTTAAAAAAACCCTATATGAGGAAAAATAGAAACACACTTACTTAGATTATTTTTCTGAATCACACTCTCATCTAGCAACATGTCCAAAATAAATAAATAAATGTCCTCTGTGTTCTAACTGTTGCCAAGAACATTCTTCACCAAGGACTATATTATAGCTTAATTTATAACCGATTTCTTGGCAAAACAGTCCTTGTTTCATTAATCATTATCACACGCCAATATATTAATAACACATTAAGTGAAATGTAATCTTTCTCCATTTCACTTTGTGATCTTCATAATTGTACTGGGGGTTGATTTCTTTTTATCACCAGCTTATCTCTTGTGGCTTTACTTCATAGCTTCTTATTTATGAATTTTGATTAGCACATTAGGGTAATATTTAGTACAAAGATCTTTGAAAGACATATGAAAATTGTTCTATAATATACAATTAAGAATATAATGGCAATAGTATTTTATTAATAACAATAAAAATGTGATTAAAGGTTATAACCATTTATTAATTGGATTTAACTTACTACAATAAAACAATTCATATTCATGATATACAAAACTGATTATGCGTATAAAACTCAAAGGCATGTATCAAAATAAATAGAGCACAGTCATTTTTTTTTCTAAAAAATGTTTTCTAAAATTTCAGAAATTTGGTAAAAACAGAGTATGTATAACTGAAAACATTTCCTGTGTTCATTTGTCAGCAAATACAGCTTATTCTTTCTAGGTATAAAGTCTCCTCTCCAAAGGAGGTTTAAGGTATTAAACACAGAAATTAATTACCATGTATAATATTGATTTGTAGATCATTATTCAGATGAAATCACAGTCAAGTGTAAAGAACTTTGTATCCAGCCATAAAAATAAGCCCAGTGCTCATCACGGCTTCTGAGCACAATATCTTCCTGTGACATTACAGCTCCCATTGTGGGGATTTGTGATATATGGCTGATGAGCTGTCCCACAGTCCTCTCTTCACAGTGTGTTGATTTTTGATTGGTATGGTAAGATTTTGAGTTGTATAGTTATTGCAACAATTTCTCAGTGGAAAATCACATGCCACTTCTTGAAGCTAAGTGAGTGCCTAAGATTTAAATTTACACAATGCAAATAGAGCAAGGAGAAAGAGAATGTTCTATGCAACATTTATAATGAGAGTGTAAGAGGTGTGTTCCATCTGTTGTGAAGCGCATTGTCTTCAGTCGTGAAGATGATGCAAACGGTGCCAGAATTTTATATGAAAGTTTAAAATAGCATATTTCTGGAAGAAGGTTGAACATTGAACTCACATAGCTGTTTCTTCTTAAATAAACCTAAAAATCAGCTACAGCATAAAGCAATGTAAGTACCAAGTATATAATATTTATATGGTCATTGGTAAATAAGCATATTCTCCCTTGATAGCTTGTAATTTGTATATTAAAACTATTTCAGAAAATACTAAGATTAAGTGGAGAGAGATGACCATTACTATGAAGCACTGGAATAAAATCATTCGTAATAATTTGGCATCATATATGTTATGATATTTGAGCATGAAATGTTTCTTCAAGGGTCATGCTTATGTACTTAGTGATTTATGTAATTGGAATATGAGGGCTCTCTCTGACAAATGAATTAATCCCTTAAAGAACTCATCATTTCAAGGCATTATTAGGTGACAAACGAGAATGTGGAGTGGAGGTGATAGAAGTTAGTTCCTGGACACGTGTTGTTAAGGATAACATTCTCTGTCTGCTCTTTACTGTCCACTGGCAGCCAGGAAGCCACAGGGTGAGCACCTTTTGCCACAACAAGCTCTCTACCATAAAACACAGTGCAAAACCGCTACAGCCACAAACTCTGGTTCAGAATAAATCTTGCCTTCTTTCAAATTGTTCACATCAGATGTTGTGTTGCCACGAGTAAAATAATACAGTGCAGTATTTAAATACTCAAAAGTATTTTCTATGACACAAAATACAAAAACTCTATAAATAATGATGCTTTCCTTACTTTCAAAGCCTTGGCCATCTTTTCCTGAATGTCTAAAAGGAACTTTATTTTTCCTTAATGTTTGATGATAATAAGACTTATATGTGGTGTATCAAAAAAGTAGGTCTAGCAATATTGTTTGAATCAATATTAGAAAAAAAATCAAAATAAGAAATTTATTAACTACAAAAACCCTTACAGTGAAATGATGGTTATTAACTACTTTTCCTTCCACAATATATAATGATAGAATTATTTATTACCCTGGGGCAACTGAGACAAGCAATATTTACAAAACTTCTTCAAATTTACAAGCTTGACCACAGCTGATTCTTAAACTTCTCAGTCTCATTCACCAACCCATTTGTCTTACTCCTTGTATCACTATAATAAAATAGCATGACTAGGGAAGCCATAAAAAAAATCAGAAATATATTTCACATAAATCTGTTGGCTAAGAGAACAAGAGCATATAACCTGCAGATTCCAGATTGATGATGCCCCACTCACGGTTCACACAAGGTATCGTTTTAATATATCCTTAGGTGGTGGAAAAGAGAGGTTTATCAGAGCCTCCTTTACCAGGGTTATCAGTCCACTCATATGGGATCTACCTTTATTTCCTACTCCTTGGAGGGAAGCTTATTAAAACTTAGAAAAGCAAACACAAATTACAGGTCTCAGAAAATAAAAAAAAACTCTCATAAAACTTAGGGAGCTCCTGAGACCATCTAGGATTATATTGTCGCTCTTTAAGTTTACAAAATTGGGATGAGGAATCTCTCCAGCCAGCAGAGGTTCAAGCCACAATCTCAGATGCCTATTATTTGTGCAGGAAGCTTTATAGATGCAGTTTTCATGAGTAGTAGCCAACGTTAACACAAGCTCCCCTGATGAGTCAGTCATGGTTCTCTGAGTAACCCCTCACATACACTTCTTGAAAGTAATTCCAATAGTTTACGAAGTTAGCTGGGCAGAATAATTTCTTTGGTTTCCTGTCAGTGTCCTGTGTGTTCAAAGCTCTGTAGTTAAAGTCAGATAACACTTGTTCCTAAACAAGAATACAATATAATCTGGTGTTTACAGACATCCCTCAGAGAAAAGCCTATTTCAATTTCTGCTTTGTTTTCTTTCCTTTACAATAATCACATATAAGATCAAGAGATTTATTTTTAATGCAAAAACTAGCCATTATGTCTCTGAGCACTAGTATTGAGAGTTTTGTATATAGAATCATTTGCTTCTATTTCAAATACATTCTTACAAAATGTAAAACAGAAGACTTCTATTTAGATGTGGAAGCCGTCACAGGCATTTTATGCTGATACCTTACTTGGCCATCAAATAAATAACTAAAAATTATTTTTTTCTGCAACAATCACAATTTGAGCATCAATATTATTATTTTGTTTTGACATTGTTTAAACCTAAAGTTAAAACTTCTCAGAATCATCCTCAAGACCCAGCTATACCACTGCTAGGTATATACCCAAAGTTTGCTGAAGTACACAAAAGGGATATTTGCTCAACCATGTTTATAGCAGCATTATTTGTAATAGCCAGAACCTGGAAACAACCCAGATGTCCATCAACGGAGGAATGGGTACAGAAATTGTGGTATTTTTACACAATGGAATACTATTCAGCAATCAAAAAGGAGGAAATCATGAAATTTGCAGGAAAATGGTGGGATCTAGAAAAGATCATCCTGAGTGAAATATCCAGAAGAAGAAAGACAAACACGGTATATACTCACTTATATAGACCTATAAGATATGATAAACATAATGAAATCTATACACCTAAAAAAGATAATCAAGAGAGCGGACATGGGGTAAGATTATCAATCCTCGTTTAGAAAGACAGATGGGATGTGCATTGAACATATGACAGGAGTCTACTGAGCGCATTTGAAAGACTCTAACTAGCAGTGTTTTCAAAGCAAAGACTCATGACCAAACCTTTGGCAGAGTACAGGGAATCATAACAAAGAAGGGGAGTTAGTCTGATGAGGAAAGGATAGGAGCTCCACAAGGACCAAATCTGGGCACAGGGTCTTTTCTGAGACTGACATGCAACCAAGGACCATGTATGAATGTAACCTAGAACCTCTGCTCAGATGTAGCCTGTGGTAGCTCAGTAACCAATTGGTTTCCCATAGTGAGGGGAACAAGGACTATTTCTAACAGGAACTCAATGACTGGCTTTTTGGCCTCCCCACCCCCCAAGGGAGGAGCAGTCCTGTTAGGCCACGGAGGAGGGCTTTGCAGCCAGTCCTGAAGATACCTGATAAAACAGGATCAGATGAATGGGGAGGAGGTCCCCCCTATTAGTGGACTTGGCAAGGGGCACGGTGGAGAGGAGGGAGGGAGGGAGGGACTGGGAGGGAATGAGGGATCTGGACATGGCTGGGATACAGAGTTAATAAAATGTAACTGATAAGAAAAAAAATAAAATTAAAAATTTAAAAAAAAAAACTTCTCAGAATCAAACTGGTGTTATGGTTTGCTTGTTATCTTTTGGATTTTGTTGTGATGGTATCTTTATCTTGTGTTTTCTTAGGTGTGTCTTTTTCTTTTCTTTTCTTTTCTTTTCTTTGCTTTTGTATAAGAGGTTTATTGGGGGAAGGGTAGGAGAGCCTGGATAAGGGGTAAAGACATCAAGTGAGGCATGAGGACAGAGAGAGAAGGGACAGAGAGGAAAAGTAAGGGTTTGCTGAGAATAGAGAAAAAAATGAAGAAACAGAGAACTGAAATTATCTTCTTAAAAACATTTGTTTTTACAACTTTGCGCTAATTTGAAAACTTCCAAGATGGCAATAGCCAGAGTGCACTGTATCTAAGTGCAGATAACCAAATACAGAGGTTATGGTGAGTAAACTAACAGCTGACCCCAAAATGCAGACATTGGTGTTTCCCCAGTGACAGGAGGAGACCCCCCGGAGCTGGGGACCACAATCCTGGCCCCCACAGCTGTCTCCTGTGTTCAGGACTTGAGATCCTGTGGCACCAGCACCAGTACAGTGCTGAATGTTTTTCAAATGATTAGGTTTAAATTACAGTGAAAATATATAAACTAGATGTCATCAGGATTTTATCTAATCTCCCATGTGTTCTGGGAATACAGCAGAAGAAATAGGATGCAAAGGATTTACAAAAAGGAAGAGGAACAGGGTAAATAAATGCTACTGTGAAAAGAATGATCAATGTATAGGCTGTTAAAATAAATGGCACTAGTTTTAATCTCATTCTTGCTTATAACTTGGTTTTGGGACTATCCCAAAATGCAGGTAATGAGAAATGTAGCTATCCAGATATCCAGGGGAAAAAAAAATGATTAACTACATGAGAATATACATTTTTTTTGTTCCATAGACCATTAAATCAAAGCTGTTGATGTTGTCCTAAGTCTCAAATACTGTTTGAATATTCCCATTGTGATGTATATACAAAGTGTAAAGAAAAAATATATATATTTAAAGGTCTGTTTCCAATATTTCATTTCAAATTTGTTTCCCTACATTTAGAGTGAAATGTTTTATCTTTGTAACATTCCATGGCTCAGCAGACCATAAGAACACTTGGAACTGATTTATATTAGTGTAAAGATCTCAGTGAATTTCTTCACAAATTCATTATAGCGAACCACAAAAGAAGATGATGCAGCCAGCCTTGATGAGACCTGATAAGCTAGAGTCAGATAGAAGGGGAGGAGATCTTCCCCTCTCAGGGAAGTAGGGAAATGGCTTAGGAAGAAAAAAGGGAAGGTGGGTGGGACTGGGAGGAGATGAGGGAGGGGGCTGCAGCAGGGATACAAAGTGAATAAATTGTAATAAATAAGTATATAAATAAAATAATGTAAAAAAAAACATTTTAAAAAGGAAAGTAGAAGCAATACAGTATGTTGGTAAAGTAATGTCATCTAGGTGTGGTAAGAGAAACTTCAATTCTTAGTACCAGAGCAGAAACTTGGATTGTACAATCAATGTGTTAATTGTCCTGACAGTGTAGCTGTTCCCTGTAACAGCTAACCCACTACTTACCTTTTTATTTTTTCTATTTCACATTATTAATCAAAATTCAGCATAAAAATAGCTACTTTAGGTCTTCCAGACATTGATCACTAAAAAGGAGATATCATAAGTTTATCGACTTTTCTGTGAGAACAAATTGGTAAAAATCAGTATCAATAATTTGACCCTTGACATAGAATATAATATATATATGATTACTTATTTTAAAAATATTATTATTATCTATTACAATTTCCCACTTTGTATCCTGAATGTAGCCCCATCCCTTATCTCCTCCCTGTCCCACCCTCTCTCCCTCTTCCTCCCCCCTTATGTCTCTTCCCTAGTCCATTGGTAGGGGAGGTCCTCCTCCACTACTATCTGACCCTAGCCTATCAATCCTATCAGGACTGCCTGGATCCTCTTTGTCTGTGACTTAGTAAGGCCATCTCACCAGTTTGAATCTTTGAATTCTAAACCCATCATATAACTATTCTTACTTTCTTTAAAATTCATGCCCTCTCCTTTTCATTAATTGGGGTTATATAATGCACAAACACACACACACACACACACACACACACACACACAAAAAAAAACCATATTCCTAACATTTTACATATATATTGTTTGCCATGTTTAGTCTGTTGCTAAAGGTAAACAATATTATATTTTAGGGTTAATACAACTTTGAGTGATCCAAGGAAAGCACAGATCTCACCAAGCTGATTAACAATGTTAATGCTTTACTGGACAGTTCCTTTCATAATGTCTACATATTTTTCAAGCTATACTTTGGTAGGCTATACGAAAGTTGAGAATAATTGCTTGGTAATAAGTGAAGTTTGGAGAGAAATGTCAAATACCATTTTGTCACTAGCTATTGATTTTCAAGCATAGGAAAGCACTATATTGGTTAAGGCTACCAAATTGAATGACAGAAAAATTAAAATTGAAATGTTTTATATTATTTGAGAAACTTGTTACTTGTGCTATATTTTGTCTCTTAGCAATGAAAACTGGCCAAATGCATCCTGCCTAGGATGAAGGATATCTTAGTGTTCTATTGCTGTAAAGAGACACCGTGACCAAGGTATCTCTTATAAAGTTTGTAGGTATTTGTGGCCTTCCTAACAGTTTCAAAGGGTTGGTCCAATTTAATTATGATGGGGAGCATGACAGCAAGAAGGCACTGTGCTTAAAAAGGAGCTGAGAGCTATAGTCTTGCTGTCAGGCAATAGGCAGAGAGAGAGAGAGAGAGAGAGAGAGAGAGAGAGAGAGAGAGAGACTGGTCCTGACTTGAGTTTTTGAAACTTCAAAGCCAATCCTCAATGACTCTTCCAACAAGGCCACATGTCCTAGCACCTGCCTGACAGCTGGGGACTAAGTATGCACACATATGATCCCATGTGGTCCATTCTCATTTAAACTACCACAGAAGATCTAGCCTCCACACTAAATATCACATAGGACAGATAGAAAACTCATCATTTATAGTGTTTATTGGCTCAAAAGGTGTTGTAAGATACTTAAGGAATTCTACTTTATTTGTTTATTCATTTAGTGAACTAGTTAGTTACTTGTTTCTGGCTTTTACTTTTTGTTTGTTTGTTTGTTTGTTTGTTTGTGTTATTCTGTTTAAGACAGTCTTATGTAGCCCAAGCTGGCCTTGAACTAACAATGAAGATAAAAGGGAACTTTGAAAGCGATATTCTTCTTAACACTGCCCAAGTGACAAGATTAAAGGCCTGTATTATCACACTTGGTTCTCCTAAAGAACTCTTTTTAAAAATTACTGAAGATGAAAGAAACAGGAAGACAATCCAAACACCCAATGATGATTCTCTAAAATACACGTCTAGGATCTCGACTCAAACTCTCAACAATGTATTGTATTGAACACAGGAGGAAGCAAATGTGTTGTAAGTGTAGGCACCAAACTGTGACTTATTTAAGCTTTTTAAACTCTTGAGCTCTTCCTGATAATGTATACTTTGGAGCTTTGTAATAGAAGAAGAGGCATAGTGGGGTTTTTTTATTTTTATTTTATTTTTTTTTATACACTGATCTCTACTAAGCTTAAATGCCACACAGAAAATGTGACACCTTCTGCCTGTAGCTACTCAGAGAAATTTAAACTATATTATAGTAGAAAACCCTCAGAGGTGTCCACCTTTCCAACATAACTCTCTAAACATTTGTTATTCCTGAATGTGTTATATTCCATAGATACTCTATCTTTCCTCTATGGCTGTGGTGTTCAGCCTTCCTAATGCTGCAACTCTAGAACAGTTCTTCATGTTGTGGTGACTCCAAACCATAAAATTATTTTTATTGATGCGTCATAACTGTAATTTTGCTATGTTATAAAGTATCGTGTATATATTTGTAAAGGGTTTTTAATCCAGCAACATGGCTACTCTGGCTGGATGCAGACTTGCTCACACCTTTAATCCCTGTGGCTAGAATACTGACACACTCTTAGTACACACATTTAATCCCAAACAATGAAGATAAAGTTAGTTTGTAGAGGGAAGCACCCATGTTTGTAAGTGATTCTAGCTGAGACAAAGTGATCAATCAGGAAAAGATTTGAGGGAATAGGATATGCCCAACTCTCACAAGAAGAGAGTGGAAAAATGACTTAAGAGAGAGCAGCACAGAGAGGATCAGGCAGTTTTACCAGGAGTTTTACTGAGACACCTTAAAGAAAGAATAAGCTACACAACGGTGAAGACAGAACAAGCCAGATTTGAGATTCAGCCAGAAGATTGGAACATATTGCCAAAGTTAGTATGATGCCAACAGAGTAATTCAGTCAGAAACTGAAAGAAGCCAGTTTGAATCAGTCAGGTTGGAGAGGAGCCAACCTGCCAGCCAGCCAGCCAGAGTTCAAAAAGAGTTAGAGAGGGTGAGCTTATTCAGCAGAAATATTCAGAGAATTAAAACAATCTAGGCCTAGATAAGATTGTACAGAGGCAAGAAGCTTCAAGAACTAAGCTTATGTTAGCAGAAAAGATGACAGTTGCAGCTGGAATATCAAAGTTATCTTTAAAAATATTTATGGATCTAGATGTTTGCCAAAGTGGCTACAATCCACAGTTGAGAATCACTTTTCTATGGCGTGATTTATGAAAATTCTTTAGATATTTTGTTAGAAAATAAGGTTTTGAACACAGAATCAATGATATTAAGGCAGAAATCAAAGAGGCTACAAGAAACTCCAAATCTTCTCTATAGTATAACCCCAAAATGATAGATATTATGAAAATAAAATTATGTAGTCTATTTAGACAGATGAAATAGATGGAGGGAAGAAACTGTGTGAGAGATGGAGTCTAGAAGATAACAGGGTGGGATCAGATGTGGGTGAGGGAGTGTGTGGGTAGGAGAAAACAGAATGAGGTAGGGGGAATCTCTGTGATAGGGGAGACTTCAGAGAGTCTAGAGGGGTGACTCAAGCTAAGATCCTAGCAGCGGGGGATATGGAGACTAAACTTGCCACTTCTTGTAGCCAGGTAGGACTTCCAATGAAGGGATGGGAACATCAACCCATCCATAAAACCTTAGACCTAAAATTTGTCTTGTCTACAAGAAACATAGGAATAAAGATGGAGCAGAGATTGAGGGAATGGCCAACCAATGACTGGCCCAACTGAAAACCTGCCCCAAGAGAGTGAGGCAACCCCTGACAATATTCATGATACTTTGTAATGCATAATTATCTTCAGAGAGGCTTCATCCAGCAGCTGATGGAAACAGATGCAGAGACTCCAAGCCAAACAGTAGGTGGAACCCCTGGAGTCTTGTGGAAAAGGAAAGGAAAGAATAGAGAGAGCCAGAAGACTTATACAGTAAACTAACCGGGGCCCATGAAGGCTCACAGAGACTGCACCACCAACCAAAAAGCATACATGAGCTGGATCTAGACGCCTACACATATGTAGTACAAGTTCAGATGTGTTTCCCTAACAGTGGGAGGAGGGGCTATCTGTGTCTCTGACTCTGTTGCCTCCCTTTGGATCCCTTTTCCCTAGTTGAGCTACCTTCTCTCATGGCAGAGGGAGAGGTTGTGCTTAGTTGGGTGCCAGGGCGGGTTGGTGACCTTTGGGAGCTTTCCCATTCTCTGAGAAGGATAGGGGGAATGTGGAGGAGGAAGATGGTGATATGAGAGTGGGACTAGAAGAGGAGGGAGGGGGCTACGAGCAGGTTATAAATAAACAAATAAATGAGGGGAAAAAAAGAATTATTGAACACCACCAGATTTTCATGTCTGATCATATTTACACAATGTTTTGGTTGAAAACTCATGAGCGGATAATGAATCTAGAATATGTTACAAAATGTAATGCCAGGATCTAAGCAATAAGCAGAGTATCTATAAAACCCACACAGCTATAGAAGGATAAATTTAGGTGAAATATTCTCTCTGGCTTTCACTCTCAACAATAGAGCATCTTGACTCGCCTTCCTTCTCATATAGACCATTATAGGTAATATAAAAACCACCAACTGCAAAAATGACAACTTAAAATTGTCATTTCGCTCTTATACTATTTATCTGATATAAAAACATAGAATAATTTTTGTATTATTTCTTTAAAAATAACAGTATTTAATCACTTACTGCACATAATATGATTCTTAAAGTAGAATTATGGTAAAAAAAAATCCCACAAGTAATTTGAAATCCCCATTCTTTTTAAATTTTTAATATATTTATAAATACCCTTCAGTAATTACCATTTTCCTTTATATTCTACGTATCTTTAAAAGTACACTAGTTCAAAAAAGAACTGAAACAAATTTAACTTGATCAAAAGAAATATACGCTAATATCATGTCAAAACAAACATCAAGAACAACAAAAATGAAACTAAAACATACTGATGATCTAAATTGTTTATCAATTTATTATTCTTCAGGCATCTAGAATGTTTATAAAAATAACAACAGAACCTAGGTTTCCAAATAGTTTAGATAGAAAACACAAAAATGATTAAAATATTGCATGTAGAAAAATGCCACACAGGAAAAAAAAAAATTGAAAAAATGGGTTACACATAATCAGTAGTCTTTAAAAAGAAAATTTAACTTAATTATTAATTAATTAATTGATTGATTACATAAACGCAGGATGTCATCTATCCCAGGCAGGCCTTTGATGCCCTAGTACGTTACCGGGAGTATTTGATTCTCTAATCTGTAGGGAAGGCGTATAGCACCATGCCCGCTGAAGCAGTGTTGACGATCTAGCCTGCTGCGTCACGCCTCCCGCAACAATATTCTACCAACTGAGCAACATCCTCAGTCCTCAAATTTTATTCTGTAGCAATTAGAATTCACTCTTGATATGAAAAAAGTAAGTTTGCTTAGTGAAGTATTAGTGGGAAGAAAACGCTGGCATCGGCTGTTTCAACAAGTTTTTATCAGAAAAGCCACTCTCAAGATTCTCAGTCAAAACAAGTTTTATTCCTACATTCTATCTGAGAATTGGATTCCTAGGTGTTGCTTCCGTAAATCTGAGAGAATATTTTGTTTTGATTTATTTTATTTTTTTTAGTAAGTATTTTAAGATTATAATTACTACACTTATTCCTTCCCTTTTTTCTCTCCAAACCTCCTTCCCGTATACCCCTCGACACTATCCTTCAAATTTATAAGTTCTTTCACAATTTTTACTGCATGTATATTTGTGTGTGTCTGTAAGTGTGTGTGTAAAACCTGTCATAAATAAAGCCTGCTCAGTCTGTGGAATGTTACCTGTATGTATATTTCAGCTGCTCAACATTTATCTCTAGAGAACCAATTACTGTGCTTTCTCTTAGTAAAGACCCCCTCTCCCACTTCCAACGTTTTTCATTTGCCTATAGCTCTTGTATAGATAGGTTGTGGCCTCCTCAGATTTTTAAATATTCAGTGCTGGCAATTCAGTTCACGCGTATTAAGTGTTTGCTATGCAATTCAGCGCACAGTAAAATCTGAAGTTGTATTTAAAAATAATTCTCTCTCGTTTCCTAAAGGAGTTTTCACATTTTTCCTTCATGCCAGCTCTCCTTTCTGACAAGTATATAAACAACCATACGTATAAAATGAATTCCTCAATTTCTATCAGATTGAATCTAATGAGAAGTAACCCATAATTTATCATGCCCCTTAATTATCTGTACTGATCCTCTATGAAAGTATAATTATCAAATTCTTAAATGTTCTCATTCTCTGTTTTGTTCAACAACTAATTTAGAAACAGCAGGCTTTGGTAATCAATTGAATGTGAAGAAAATTAATTACATATAAATCCATCAAAAATAATAAGAAACAATGTGTATCTAAATTTTTAAAATGTTTTCCCAAAACCCAGATGATCTTGTTAGTCAATTGCTTTATCATTTTTCAGCGTATTTCACACAATCTTTACAATGCATATAAGTTGAGTGCACTTGTTGTTTTGAGACTGGGTTTCTCTGTGTAGTCTTGGCTGTCCTTGCTTCACTTTGTAGACCAGGTTGTTCTCGAACTTACAGAGATCCACTGCTCTGCTTCCCTAAGCACTGGGATTAAAAGCTTGAGTGCATTTTTAAAAATTATACTTTTTATATGTCTGTGAGTCAACCTAAAGTATCAGGGTTAACAAATATCTGAAATTGGAAACCCGAAGAAATAATAAGCAGTCCAGAAGAAGGGGGGGGGGGTCATAAAAACAAATTATATGGTTGCTTAGAACCAGAGTTAAACGACCTGTGTGTATCCTGTCACAACAATGAAAAGTGGCTTCCTTTGGTGGCATGCCTATTGTACTATGCCTTTATGGCTTGAGAAATGGCACTTCCAGCCTCTTCTCTTAATAGATTGTTTCATAATTCATCTGACTTAATCATCTGGAAATTGCCTCTCTGGTGCTCAGACTAACATTTTCTTCACTTAATTTTATCTGATTTCATATTCTCTTACTCTTTCATCACATTGGTTTAGAGGGATCTGACTGATGGCTTTTCATGGACACATCTTGATGTATACCTTAATTTGGAACATTAAAGTGATTAGGAAATTAAAACTGTACAATCATTTCTTATCTGTCTCATTAATTGCCTTAAATATTCCTATTATGATTTCACATTGGTCCCATGAGTAACTATATAAGGAAGAACTCATTATGTTATGGGGGGAAAAGCTACACATTTATTAGATTTATATCTATGGGTCAAAGTCCATTGCAATGTTATCCCTGATTAATATTATTTTACTTCCCTGAGTTGCAATTATGCTTTGCATAATGGGTGATCAAGATTCAGTACAATAAAACATTCTTGGAGGTCATGGTTGAACAAGTGGGATGTGGTGAATAATAGCCCTAAGGTCTACAGTGATATTTAATATAGACTCCATTATTTTTCAAATGTATGTGTCTTTCTTTTAATCTAGAAATTAGAACATTATTAATGTTCAATGACATCATGCCACTTTTATTCAATGAAAATTCAAAATATTTGCATTCCAGAATGGTGGAAACACAAAAGTTTCAATACTGCTAACTAAGTGTCTCAGCAATAAAAAAAATTGAATGTTAATTTAAAGAATCGGCTGTGCGATATATATAATATATGTTTATCTTAACAACATATTTCACCACAATACCTCGTTGTTAAAAAAAAATCACAAGTAAACATAAACAAAGGTAGGAGCCTAGGTGACACATAGTCACAGTTCTTGTTTTCAATTTAGCTATCTATATGGATAATCCTGCCTTTCAGGAAAGGATTTGGGAAGCCGCATGGGTTGTGGCTGCATCAGCTCCAGCTTTCTCTTTTTATTGCTTAAGATAAGATTGCCTTGAAGACAATGTGCTACTATTCCAAAGCAGAAGCAATTAAAAGAACACATTAATAAATCATTACATGTCAGATTACTTTAGGCATAGACTTCGTGAGTTTATGATATTGCCAAAACCAAATCTAACTCTACAAGGCATAGAATGCCAGTAAGATATGATTTCTGTATTTTTATTTTTTTATAGTCTTATTTATTCTCAGTCAGCTCAGAAACAGTCTGAAACTTTAATCTCAGTGGCTAATAGAATAGGGAACCAGAGTCTGTCTTTTCTATCTTTCAGTCACTAGACTGAAATGCACATATCAAACTCCACTCCTTAAAAGCAACACTGAAGTTTAACCAGCAGTAATTGTTAATCATTTCCCACAGATTATTTAAATGTTATCCCCTGCACCTTTGTTTTGGCAAAGACATCTTTTTGGAAAGGCCATCTAAACCAGGTGTACCCAGCTGTTACCTTGTTTTTGAGCATCATTTTGCACAACTGTTGCTAACTGCATTAAATAACTTACGATTCTATAATTAGTTAACCAAATGGAGCTGATCTTGCTATGTTTGTTTCAATGATTTCTTTGCTGTGTCTCATGCAGTCAAAGCTAGTTCATTTCTTATCTTTCTACAAGAGAAGAGAAAGCCTCAGAATAATGAGAGTATATTCAAGACACTCAAAGGGACATTCGTGATCATTTTCCATTAGTAGGGTCTCTACATGTGAAGTCCCTGGGTTTTTAGAAAAGCAGACATTAGCGAAATCCCAAACAGACTCCAGGTTATTCGGTCACTTGCTTTGGACATCAGTGTCCTGTCACACAGAAAATCTTGGCCTGGACAAAATATTTCAGCAAGGAGTAGTTGACATATTAGCCACACAGGTACTTTATTGACATTGAAAGGAAATGGGACAAATGACAAACTGAATCTGATACTTGCACTAGTAACAAAAGAGCAAGAATAATAATTAATTATGTTTGCCTGTGGTTTGATTGATGACCTGGGCATCTTGAAAATATTAATCTTTTACCATTTATTTGTATCACATTTCCTTTTTCTGAGGCATAAATAATTTCTCATAATGAATTTTTCTTGACTACCAGGATTCACTAGACCATTAAATTGTTCAACAACTTCAATTCTGCATGGTGTAACTATGTTCATTGCTCTATGTCAAAAAGTAAAAATAGAGAGACGAGGTAAGGAGAAAGTGTAAGAGGAGAGAGAGATGCTGTTTAACTTATGACTCATGCTATATGATGTATGACTTGTGGAATTTCTTTTTTAATAAATCATGAATTTTATTTCAAAATGTAAACATCACTAAACATGCATACATATTAAAACAATAAAATTTACAATCTTACTTCTTTTCTTTTGCATAGGACATCACAATATAGAATATATGCCCTAAAAAATATATAACAAAGTTTTATCAGTGCAAGCCAAGACCAGATTGGGAATTGTTCAACTGTAATGCTTCACTGTAGTGATCAAGGAAAGACAGAATATGGCCTTTGGAAGCATTTAGGAGCCAGGTTAAAAAAAAAAAATCCTATGAAAAAGGAAACTGGAAACTTGCTGGAAATGGCCTTGGACCCTTGGATTTTGCTTTGAGGTTTTGGCAAAGAATCCCACAGACATTCTATCAATGGCTTTGGATGGGAAGCAATCACCTGGGTCTATCCGACAAAACCACAGCAGGGATTTCCAGCCACCAAGGAAGGACAGGAGCTCTGACCTAACAATGCACAGTGGCTCAGTAGGGAGCCTTGCGTTATTGTCCATGGGGTCTCCACACTGGCACGCAGGGTCTCTCCAGTGTATGATGGGGGAACAGGGAGATGCTTCCACCCACGTATTAGGGTAGATGTCATAACTCGGGTATGACACTGGGAGAGATAGCCAGTCAGTGTCTGACTTACAAGAAAAGTAACCCTGGCTACTCCTGAGCTCTCAGTACTAAGAAAGGCAACCTGGCCCATTGGTTTTCAGCTCACAGACTTCTGGAATTTCAAAGTAAGACATTTACATACAAATATCTATATGAAATCTTCAGTGAAGATAAAGAATGCAGTTATTTGAGATCAACATTGTCAATCTCAATGCTCTTGAGCTTCATATTATTCCTACTAATTAAGCTCCTCATTTTCTGGTCTCTTTAACAAACTTTCTCTACTTATGTGGTTTTCCATTATTCTTTGTTCTCATAGTTGTATAATTGGCACTGTTGAACAGAAGCTAATAAAAAATTCACAGAGCCAATTACCTGTCATGCTTTAACATTGACATTACTCCCTAGTAAGGTTATTAGTTCAAACTATTGTTTCCTTTGTCATGCTCTCTTTCCTTTTTCCTAAATATTAAGATTTAATCTACCTCTGGAAAATGAATTCATTACTATAACAGCACAGGGAGATTTTGCTGGCACAAGTGAAGATTTATCATGCTATTCACCTCAGGAGCTACAAGAACCTCATGATGAATTCCAAGAGCTTCCTTTAAAGGGAAGCTACAGATTGAATCATTTGGTGATAGGGACAGGACATTTGCACTTACATGTCATATATAATTTTCTTATGCCCTAGGCAGTCTGGGTCATAGTTTTGAGGGGAGCAGGGCCTCTCTCTGACATGAACTCAGTGGCTGGCTCTTTGATCACCTCCACCTGAGGGGGAAGCAGCCTTACCAGGCCACAGAGAAAGACAATGCAGCCAGTCCTGATGAGACCTGACAGGCTAGGATCAGAAGGAAGGAGAGGAAGACCTCTCCTATCAGTAGACTTGGGGAAGGGCATGTGTGGAGAAGGGGGACGGAGGGTGGGATTGTGAGGGAATGAGGGTGAAAACAAAGTGAATACAGCTGGGATACAAAGTGAATATATTATAATAAATAAAAATTATTTTATTTAAAAATGTTGATTTCATGTATTTATTTATTTTTACAAAACTTTCCTTTTGGCATTATGGAAAGATCTCTTGTCTCCACTTTAAGATACTGAAGGCAAATTTGTTTTGTTTTGTTTTGTTTTGTTTTGTTTTGTTTGTTTTGTTTTGTTTTCTGTGCTGGTTTCTGATCTTTTACCTCAGAAGAGCAAAATGGGTAAAGGTGGGTGTTTGTAGAGTCATATCTCAAATGCTTACCTGAAGTTAGATTTTTATCTTATTCCACTTTTTGCCGCTCCAGCAGAGAATTTGTTGTAGCTTACCTCATTTATTCTAGGTTAGTTAGTTTTCTGTGGACATGGTCCCTTTGAATAGTAGCATTCCTTTGGCTAGTTCCATTTCAGGTAGAGAGATTTCTCCTATTTAGGTGAGAATGTGTTTTAGAAGAAGTTTTGTGGTCCTGAAATCTATGACAAATGGATCAGTATTACCCACTCTAGGATTATCACATAGGTTGGCCCACATAAACACAATTTAGTAGGTGTGAATTCATGTTCTGAATGTGAAAATGGCAAAGTAAGTGCTATCACTAAAAGCTATAATTATCACTTATAGATATATTTTTCTATCTCTCGATTTATTTTCTGGAACCTCCCTCTTTATTTTCATGTTTTTATTTACTCTTCAGAATAAATTTATGAAGCAAATATAAGCAGGCTCACATTACAGCGAGAAAATTGAGGATTAAATAATTTTTAAGGTAGAAAAAACCTATCAGGACTCATCAGGACTGTCTAGATCTTCTTTCTCTGTGGCCTAGTGAGGCCACCTAGCCAAGGGGAGCTGATCAAAGATCAGAAAACCAAGTTCATGATAGTGACTGCCACTGCTCCCCTAGGGGACCCCCCTGGAGAATGAGCGTCCCTTTGCATAATCTGAGCAGGCATCTAAGTCCTATCCATGGGTCAGAGAGTAGGGGAGGAGGACCGCCCCTATCAGTGGACTCATGGAGGGACATAGAGGGAAATAAGGAGGGAGGGTGGGATTGGGAGGAGATGAGGGGGAGAGCTACATACAGCCAAAATATAAAGTGAATAAGTTGTAATTAATAATAGTAATAATAATAAAGTAGGAAAAGTTAATTGAATTTTGAAACAGTAACTTAACTACAGAAAATACTGTGTTTCACATTATATATTTGCTGTAATTAATATTAATTGTTATTATCTATTAATCACCTAGCCTGTGACCGGTATACAGTTATTGACCCTCATATTTATACTATAAATTATTCATTATTACTTAAACACTCAATACAAGTAATCAGATGAAAAAAATAACTTACATAAAGCACCTCTTCACCATTTGATTAAAATCTGAAGTGTATGCAAACCAACTACATGGTGCCAAAAAGCATATGGCATGATGGTCCATATCATATGTTTTCAGAGAAGCACAATTAAAAGAGACTGTGAATATAACTGGACACATAAAAATGAGAACATTATTTATGCTAAATACTGGCTAGAATGTTGATCAACAGGATTTTGCATCTGGAAATGCAAAACAATAAAGCCACTTCAGAAGGCACTTCAGCAATTTCTTACTAACCAAATATATTCTTAGCACATTATCTAGTGATTAAATTCTGGTATTTTTTTCACAAACATTCAAAACGTGCACAAAAAATATTTGTAATGGCTTCAATATATATTTAGGAAGGACTGACAGCAGCCATGATGTCCTTAGTTAGAAATGAGCTGCTGAGCCATGAAAAAACAAAAGGAAACAATCCAGTTAGTATTGCTTACTGACTATATGAGAAGGCTTCTTAGTGTATCAATCCAGTTATCTGATATTTTAAAAAAGATAAAATTTAAAGATAAGCAAAAATTGCAGTTTTTCTAGGGATTATGTGGAAAGAATAAATAAGCAGAATACAAAGAAGTAGGAGAAGAAAAACAGCCTGTATAATACTATAATTGCTATCCTAAGCAAATATTTGTTTAAAGCAGAAAATGCTTGGTAACAAGGAGTAAGCCCTAATCTAAGGTCAGGTCACAGGATACCAGGAAGGAATTTACAACATGGCTTGAGAATCTAATTGATCAGAGAAATAGCTATGAAGGATTTGTCACCATGTAAGGATTACAATTTTGTCTGACAGACTGAGCCACTGGCATGTTTTTGGTTATAACAGTACTCATATAGCATGTGGCTCTTAGGTTGGTAAATACTCATAATGCATTATAAAGCATGACCTGTGTAGGCCCTGGGCGTTCTGTTCCCATCTCTGTGAATTCATGTGAGCATCACTCAGTTGATTCAGAGGGTCTTATTCTCCTGTTGTCCTCCAATCCCTTTGGCTCTTACAATCTTTCCAGCTTCTCTATGTCTTCAGTGAGGGAATGTACTCTGCAGGTAATTAAAAGAGAAATGTAAATAGCAACTCAGCTACAAAACTTTGACCTGAAATCTATCTTGCCTGCAAAATGTACTAAGGCATTTGAAGCACAGAATTTGTGGGAGTAGCCGACCAATGCCTGATTTGATGTAAAACCCACTCAGCAATATGGAGACTGACCAGGAACCAGAGACTAGATAACCCAGAGACCTAGAGTAAAACCGAACTCCCCCCTCCCCAAAATAAAGAAAGTATCAATAAAAAACAATTATTTTAAAAATTAAGTGGCTAATTATGACTTACATCACTTGGTTAATGAATAGGGTTTATAAATTGACTACTCATACACACTATATTCTCATTGATAAAGTTGCTTTCAATGTGGTCCATCTTATCAATTCTCTTATGTGCATACTATATGCTATGTTGTATATGCTGTATACTGTAACTGATCAGTTAAAATGATGAATGACAGATGCTCAAAAGCCAGGTTTCTCACTGTTGAGATGATACTATAGAAACCAGAGATAAGGAACCAAAATGAGCCATGTGGCAATGAATTAAAGTTGGAGGCGCTAATCTAGAATGAATGTCAGCTCACAAAATGGAGATTACTAGATTCAAAAAAGTTTAGATAATTCTAGATATTCTAGATAAATATATACTTACAAATTATAGTATGTGCATGTGTTCTTTTTTTATCAGATGAGAATGTGTAAGAGCAATGGTATTCTATTGACAGTGAGCCCCATTAGCACATGGGGCTTAAGATTTTAAGTACTATTTTTGAATAAAAGTAATAAGGAATTCTTGGAGAAACACTTCAGGGACTAAGTCAGGAAATATATACAAACGTTCTCTAGCTTCTTGAAATGTCAGAAAATAAGTAATGTCTTAAATGAGAAAACAAAAACAAACAAACAAACAAAAATAATAATTAAGGGTGATTGCAAGAATTCCAGAAAAGAAGGAAGGAAGAGAGAAGTAAAAGGAGAGAAGAGCAGAGTTGAGAGAAGGAAACAAAAAAGAGGGAAGGAAGGAGATGAGGACATGCACACACACACTCAGAAAGGGAGAAGTAGGGCAAAAATTTTTATTAATACATAGTTATATCATTGCTAAGATGAGCAAAGGCATAAAATTAAGGGGTCTTAAATGGTTAAATCTGGCATATTCTTAGCAAAAATAGCAACAAGAATAAGACCAATAACTTAAGGTCATACTATTACAAAATATAAAATATGTATTCATGAATCCATGCTGATATAACTTATTGAATAAATAAATAAATAAGAATCTTCATTCTGAATTCTCAATACTGTAAATTTATAACTTGAAATTTTTTCTTCATTTATTTTTTATTTAATCACTTTATAGCCTGATGCAAGATCCCTTGCTCTTCTTCTACCAATACCACTGTCATACATTCTCCCCAACCCACCTCTCTCCTTCTTTCAGAGAAGGAGGGGCCCCTAAGAGGTACCAACTCCCTCTGGCACCTCAAGTCACAGCAGGACTTAGTGCATTCTTACTGAGGCCAAGCAAGGCAGCACAGCTACGGGAAAGCGATCCAAAGTCAGACAACAATTAGAGATAGCTCCTACTCCCATTATTAAGGGACATATATACACAAGCTTCACATCTGCTACATATGAGCAGGGGTCTAGGTTCAGCCCATGCTCACTCTTTGGATGGTGGTTCAGTCTTTGTGAGCCTCATGGGCCCAGATTAGTTTACTCTATAGGTCTTCTTGTGTCTGACTCTTTGAATTCTTCGTTCCACTTTCACAGAACTCCCAAACTCTGCCTACTTTTGGTTGTGGGTCTCTGCATCTGTTTCCATAAGCTGCTGGATGAAGTTTATCAGAAGACAGTTATGCTAGGAGCCTGTCTGCAAGCATAGCAGAGTATCATTAATCAGTGTTGACTCTCTCCCATGGGATAGGTCTCAAGTGGGGCCAGTCATTGGTTTGTCATTCCCTCAATCTCTGCTCCATCTTTATGCCTACACTTATTGTAAGCAAGACAAGTTTTGGGGTCTAAGGCTTTTGGGGTTGGTGTCCCCCTCCATCTACAGGAAGTCCTACCTGCCTACAGAAAGTAGGGACTTCAGACTCTAGATCCCCGGCTGCTAGGAATCTCAGCCTAGGGGCCAGCCCAAGAGAAGCCACCTCTGTTCCTTTTCTTATTTTTTACTTTTTCTTTTTTTCTTTTTTTTTTTTTCTTTTTTGAGAAAAGATTATGTGCTACCTAGGCTGGTCTCAAACTCATGGACTCCTGAATGACCTTGATTTCCTGATTCTCCTGTGTTAGCTCATGAGTTCTTGGATTGCTGACATGTAATCTATCATTCTGGATTTATTTGGTCCTAAGGATCAAAACCAAGGCTTTGTTTCCGCAAGTACTTTTGCAGCTGATACTTGAAGCCCGTAATGTCTTACAAAGAAAAATAAATAAAACTTTTATTTCAAGAGGTCTCTTGGCATTCACTTATGTTCCCCATTGCGTGTTGCACAGCGACCATGACAATGCTGGAGGACAGCAACGAAATACTGCATTTGAATAGGAAGTAGCAGCAACTGTAGCCGCAATTTCAAACGTGGCTTCTTGGATGCAGCATCTTAACGTAATGTGTAGTTATTGTCTAGGAAAACTCATTCTTTTTCATCATCATAAATTTAGAAGATTTGTTATGGTTTGCATACAATTAGAAAAAAAAAGACAGTAGTTATTAGTTTTAGCATGGGCCTATTTAACAATGCCATCTGCTAGTATGATATAGTCTGAACAGATTTGGAATATTTAAACATCCTTGAAGACACTGAAGTATATAGACATGCATTAAGTGACTTAGAAAACAGGAAGGTATTGGCTCTTAGTTCTGGAGGTCAGACACCTAAACGCACCCGAAAGCAGGATCACACTTGTCTGAAATACTCCAGAGTAATGTATTCTATGACTCTCCCACCATCTGATGACTGTTGGCATATAGTGGCCTGTGGCAACCTCTATTTCTCCTTCATCTTCCCATCTTCAAATTCTTTTTGTTTAACTTGGTGAACCAGTGAGTTTTATTAGGATTACTATGACAACAGGAATGACTCAAAGACAGCTGCATCACCAGAAAAACAGCCCACCATGGGTAACAGCCCAAAAACCTACAAAACTTACAATAAGCACAACAGACTGGAAAATATCTCTTCCAAGTCTTTCTGCTGGTCACGTTCTTATCTGTGGCTTCATGTTTGAAACTATTTATAAGAATACATGTGATTATGTAGAGAGTCTACCAAATGAAATAGTATAAGTTCCCATCTAATGATTACAGAATTAATCACACATTTTGGCATATAAATTAATATTAATCCATATAATGTTATATTAAGTGAAACATTCTTAAGGTATTGAATACCATGAGTCTGAAAGAACTGATCATACCAGAAAGTAAGGAGTGCTCCAAGCGAAGAGAAGAGTGGACAAAAAGTCATAAATGCATGATAAATACATAAGAAAAAATCATAAGATTTCTCTGCTCCTGAGGGATTCAAAACTAGAGCATGAACACCAAGGACCACAAAACATGTGTAAAACTTATGAATTGAATGCACAGGACAAAAGGGTTCTTATTTAGAGTAAAGGAGAAGGATTCTGGGACAGTGAAGTGGGGTAAAAAAAATCGCTATCAGCAGTCTTGCAATCTATTTTTCCCGTTATTAATAATGCATTAAGGCAGTAGGTGACAGAGTGTTTATCTAGCATCTATTGCATCCTTAGTTTGACCTCAGCATGACAAAAGAGAAATAAAGAGAAAAAGAGAAAAAAAAAGGAGTTATAGGGCAGGGTGGAGAAATGGGGAGGAAAGAACACAACAAATAGAAATAAAAAGCAGTTTGACTTGATAGTAAAATTTTTCACACAGGCTAAAGATAGTCCTATAGCCAAATATTATTTATTTATCTATCTATCTATCTATCTATCTATCTATCTATCTATCTATCTATTCATTTATTTATTTATCTATCTATCTATTTATTTATTTATTTATTTATTTATCTGTTTATTTATTTATTTATAATTTGTTTCAATTGATTCACTTTGTATCCCAGCTGTATCCCCCATTTCTTCCTAGTCGAACCTTCCCTCCCTCTTCTCCCCCTATGCCCTTCCCCTAGTCCACAGATAGGGGAGGATCTCCTTTCCTTCTATCTGACCCTAGCTTATCACTTCTCAACAGGGCTGGCTGCAACATTTCCTCTGTGTCATGGCAGGTTGCACCACCCAGGCAGAGGTGATTAAAGAGCTGGCCACTGAGTTCATGTCAGACACAGTCCCTGATACCCTTACTAAGATACCCACTTGGAAATTGAGCAGCCTATGTGCTTCTGAGCCGGGAGTCTAAGTCCTCTCCATGCATGGTCCTTGGTTGGAGTATTGGTCTCTGCAGGCCCTCCTGGGCCCAGGTTTTTTGGCTTTGTTGGTCTGCTTGTGGAGCTCCTGTCCCCTCCAGGTCTTTCTATCTCCCCCTTCTTACATAAGATTCTCTGAACTCTGCCAAAAGTTTGGCTATGACTCTTAGCATCTGCTTCCACACCCTGATAAGGAGAGTCTTTCAGAGGGCGCCTGTGGAAGGCTCCTGCCCTATTCCCTACCTTCTCCCACTTCCGATGTCTATCCTATTTGCCCTTCTGAATGATCTTTCAGCCTTTTCTCTAGGGTCTTCCTTGTTGTTTAGCTTTTTTAGGACTATAGATTTTAGTGTTTTTATCCTATATTATATGGCTAATATCCACTTAGGAATGAGTATATACCATATGTGTCTTTCTGCTTTTGGGTTACTTCACTCAGTATGATCTTTTCTAGTCCTATCCATTTGCCTGCAAAGTTCATGATTTCTTTATTTTTAATTACTGAGCATTGTATGAATGTACCACAATTTCTCTATCCATTCCTCGATTGAGAGACATCTAGGTTGTTTCCAGATTCTGGCTATTATGAACAAAGCTGCTATGAATATAGTTGAGCAAATGTCCTTGTTGTATGGTTAAACATCTTTTGGGTGTATGCTCAAGAATAGTGTAGCTGGGGCCTGAGATAGCACTATTCCTAATTTTCTGAAAAAGTGCCAGATTGATTTCCAAAGCAGTTGTACAAGGTTACATTTCCACCAGCAGTGAAAGAAGGTTCCTCTTTCTCCACAACCTCTCCAGCAAGTGTCATCTCTTGAATTTTTTATCTTTACCATTCTCATGGGTGTGAGGTGTAATCTCAGGGTTGTTTTGATTTGCAATTCCCAGATGACTAAGAACATTGAGCATTTCTTTAAGTGTTTTTTTTGTTGTTGTTGTTGTTGTTGTTTTTTGTTTTTTTTTTTTTTGTGGTTGTTGTTGTTTTTGCATTTCAATATTCCTCTGTTGAGAATTCTCTGTTTAGCTCTGTTCCCCATTTTTTTTAATTGAATTACTTGGTTTGTTGGTGAGAAAACTTCAGTTAGACATTCTAGACCCACTCAGTTGTTGTTGTTTTTTTTTTTAATTAATTAAAGTTGTAATGTTAGGATTTAAGGAGAAGTTTTGTAATAACAGCATGTCAGGTATACAACAATCAAATTATCAAATGCATACTTTAGTCACAAAACTTTGTGAACAAAATAGGCCGTGAAAGTTATCTATTACCTTGAAACTTTGTATAAGATCCAGTTGAGGACACTGACAAAGTGAGGAGTGGTCCAGGGAACAATGCTGGCTATAGGTTTGTATCTTTATAATTACCTATCATACTCTGTGCACTTTTTTATTCTTATTATCCCACTATAGATAATCTGATCCTTTGGGATTTTTCCTGGGAAAAAGCATGGGACCATAGTAAACTATTTGAGCAAGTAATCCTTACATCTGTCTTAAACTTTTACAAGAACAACTCATCTCTGAAAGCTAGATGGTAGAAATAAAAATAGTCCTGTTTACCGTCATCCAAACTTGAGCGAGCATCTCTGTAAGTCTGGGCTCTCCCATAAAGGTTTGTAGTTATTTTTTAAAGGAGCAAACCTTCTGCCACAGGATGTAAAAGGAGTCATGTTAAATAGCATGAGAGATATAGAAGGCTTCTATGATATCCATTTTCCCATACCCTTAATCTATCCCACCCTCCAAAAATGAAACAGTCTAGACAGGAAGCCATTGAAGTGAAGTCTTTAAAACTATGGTAAAGATGTTGACATACTCTCTTTGATGGCTTCTGGCAGCAGAGGAGGGAGGAACCACTCAGTATTCTTTAAAGAACTGGCCACTAAGTGTTTGAATATATTCCAGTGAGTATAGGAGTAACATAAATTGGACTTTTTTTTCCCTTTTAATTGTTCTTTTTTTTTTTTTTTTCTTTTTTTGGGTGAGGGAGGGGAGGTCACAAGGGTATGGTAGACCTGAGAGGATTGGAAAGTGAATGTGATCAGAGTGCATTACATAAATTTTCCAAATAACCTATAAAAATATGTACTCACTTATATAGACCTATTAGATAGGATAAATATACTAAAATATGTGCACCTAAAGAAGATAAAAAAGAAAGAGGACACGAGGTAAGATGATCAAATCCTCACTTAGAAAGACAATGGGATGGACTTGGGAAGTAGGGGAAAACAAGTAACAGGACAGAAGCCTACTGCAGAGGGCCTCTGAAAGACTCTATCTAGCAGTGTATCAAAGCAGATGTGGAGACTCATAACCAAACCTTCAGCAGAGTGCAGGGAATCATACAATAAAAGGGGGAGGTAATATGACCAGGAAAGTACAGGAGCTCCACAAGGACAAAATATATCAGGGCAAGGGGTCCTCTATGAGACTGTTTCTCCAACCAAGGATCATGTATGGATATAACCTAGAACCCCTGCTTGGATGTAGCCCATAGTAGCTCAGTATCCAAGTGGGTTACCCTAGCAAGGGGAACAGGAACTATTTCTGACATGAACTCAATGACTGGTCCCTTTACATGCCACCCCTCTGAGGGAAGATCAGCCTTGCTAGGCCACAGAAGAAGACATGGCAGCCAGTCCTGAAGATATCTGAAAAGCTAGGGTCAGATGGAAGGGGAGGAGGATCTCCCCTAGCAGTGGACTTGGAAAGGGGCAGGAAGTAGGTGAGAGAGAAAGGGTGGGGTTGGGAGGGAATGAGGGAGGGGGCTATGGCTGGGATACAAAATAAATAACCTGTGAATAATATAAAAAAATAAAAATTAAAAAAATATTTTTAAAAGTTATAACTGTTGACATTTTACACTTCATGCTTTGAAGTAAAAAGGAAAAATTGGCTGTCACTGCCATTGTAAAGTAGAATGATCATCAGTACATAATAGAAATCTAGAGGATTTCTTTAAAACCTATTTTAAGACTCAAAGCAGGGGTAGACTTTTGTAAGTGCTGATGAACTTACAGGTACCTCTTCAGGAAAAATGAATTTGTGAGCCTAGTCCCTAGAAATTCTAAGGTAGATCAGTACTCAGCAGTCAACTTTCTTTAGGATTTGACTTGTCTTTTTTTTTTTTTTTTTTTTAATGTATTACTCAAGTTCATGTTCCTCTCCAAGTTTGTCCTCGCTCAATGATTTACACATGTAGGTATAAAAATGTCCATCTGACTTTTCACAGTGAGGATGATCATAATTCAATAACTCTTGTTGGACCGTTTTTTAATTTCCTCATCATTTCATTAACTTCATCTTTCCTATTATTCATATCTTCTTTCCATAAAAGACAGAAAAACCCAATTAATTTCTTTCTGGAGAACTATGACTTGAGCTTAGTGAACTCTTACTCAAAAAAGTACAATTATGTGCATTAATTTTACTCCAAAATTTCTGTATCTTTTTTCTTCCCCACCTATACTAAAAATGTAAGATGATCCAAATATTTTGCATGTTACCCAGTTTCATTCTGATTTTTTTTTAAATAACCAAAATATTTAACATTGGAATTCATACTATTGGAATTCATTTTCACTTATCTTTTTCAGCACAACTATGTCTTTGAAATTCATAAACACATCTAGTATCTGTAATATAGTTTGGGCATTATAATGCAAAACACAGTGGAACCTGACCATCATGGTTTGTTTTTCTAGTTCAGCACCTGAGAAACAGAAATGGAAGGATAGTTCATGAACCTGGGTCCAGCCTATATTACAGAGTGAGACACTGTCAAAAAAAAAAAAAAAGAAAAAAAGAAAATGCACAATGAAGGATGAAGGAGAAAGTTGGGTTTCATCTGTTTCAATACAAAACAAAATAGAAAAACTAGTTTTCCACAAAAAGAGACATGACATACACTGATTGGCCTGCTCTTTAATCACCTCCTCCTCAGGTGGGTGCAGCCTTATCAGGCCACAGAGGAAGACAATGCAGCCTCTCCTGATGAGACCTGATAGACTAGGATCAGAAAAAAAGGGGATGAGGACCTTCCCTATCAGTGGATGGAGAGGAATGTGAGTGGAGAAGAGGGAGGGAAAGAGGGATTGGGAAGGGAAGAAGGAGGGAGCTACAGGAGGTATACAAAGTGAATGAACTGTAATTAATAAAAATTTAAAAATTAAATTAAAAAAGAGGAAAGTTTTTTTTACAAAAAGAGCCATCAATCTTTAACATTTCCCAAAAATATGAAGAAATCAAGAGATAATTGAGAACCAAGAATCCGTCATTTAAATATGCAAAATTTGTATGTGTCAACAAAGACAAAGCCTTAGTTATATATTTATTAATGTGAAGGGACACCAAGACCAAAAAAAACTTATAAAAGAGGAATTTAATTAGGGAATTATGGTCACATAGGGTTAGAGTGCATGGCCTTCATGGTGAGGAGTGTACCAGTAAACAGGTGGACATGGCTCTAGAATAGTACCTGAAAGATTACATGGTCAATAAACACAAGGTTGGAGTAGGGGGAGGAGGAAGACAGGAGAAAGAGAGGAAGAGAGAAAGACAGAGAAAGGGAGAGAGAGAGCATGGTAACTGGTAATTCTGTGGGTGCTTGAAACCTCAAAGTCCAGCCCCAGAGTTTCATTTCCTCCAACAAGGCCATAACTCGTAATTCTTCCCGAACAGTTTGATCAACTGGGTACCAAACATTCAAATACGTTAGACTGTAGAGCTGTTCTCATTTGAACCCCTACAGTATCTGATTAAAATGTGTCTTTACCTAAGACCCCTGCAAAGATGTAGCCCATGGCAGTTCAGTATCCAAGTGGGTTCCATTGTAATAGGAACAGGCACTGTCTCTGACATGAACTGATTGGCCTGCTCTTTAATTACCTCCCCCTGAGGGGGAAGCAGCATTACCAGGCCACAGAAGAAGACGATGCTTCCACTCCTGATGAGACCTAATTGGCTAAGATCAGAAAGAAGGAAAAGAAGACCTCCCCTATCAGTGGACTTGGGGACGGGCATGCATGCAGAGGGTGGAGGAAGGGAGGGATTGGGACCAGAGGAGGGAGGGAACCACAGGGGGGATACAAAGTGAATAAAGTGTAATTAATAATAAAGAATTAAAAAAATGTGTCTTTACAAAAACATAACCTGATGAAGTTTTTTATTTCCTTTTATAATTCAAGCCTTGTATTTGGTAATATATTTAAAAGTGAAAGAAAAACTTAACAATATTTATCAACTTGAAATTGTGTTGCACTAATGAAGACTTTCCCCTCTACTTCTGCCTTTATCATTCACTTCTACAGTCACAAACTCTTACTTTCATATCCATTTTGTTAACAGGATAATATATTTTAAGCTTCAGAAAATGATAAACATTTACATTCAAGCTATCAAAGGTGGCCTTACATCCATTTTAATCTTCCTATATTAACTGGATTCATTGCTAACTTGAAAGATCTATAGTCAATGTGGCATTCTTGCCTCAGTGCATTTCATTTCCATTTATCCAGTGAAATCATTTAGAAAGTGCTGCTATGTCATTAAGCTAGTAAATTATATATACAGGTATATGTATATATAATATATATGTATTATATAATATATACATGTATATATATAGTTTTTATATATGTATATATACATATATAATTTATGTATATATACATATATATAATTTATAATATATATATACATATATATAATTTATTCTTCTCTCATACAATAGATCCAGACTGCAGCCTCCCCTCCTTCCATTCTTCCCAGTTTCCTCCCATTGCTCCTCTCACTCAGATCCACTGTTCCTCTGTTTCCCTTCAGGAAAGAGCAAGCCTCCCATGCCAGCATCACAAGAGACTATTGTTCTATGCAAATACTTCCTGAGACTTTTCTTTTATTGTCTTAGCTCTTTTTTGTGCAGTCATCTTTTCTTCGTACACTCTCATGCAAACCCTGTAGTTAATAAAGAGCAGCTTTGTTCCCTGGATTCCTCTTAGAACAGAAATTGGGATCAGTTAACCACTCCATGAATACATGAAAATGAATTACATTCTTCTGCTATGTTTAAAAATACTGATAGCAGTACTGTTAGGCCACAGAGGAGGACTTTGCAGCCAGTCCTGAAAATACCTGACAAAACGGAGTCATATGAAAGGGGAGGAGGTCCTCCCCTATCAGTGGACTTGGAAAGGGGCAGGGAGGAGATGAGGGAGGGAGGGTGGGATTGGGGAGGGAATGAGGGATACAGCTGGGATACAGAATTAACAAAATGTACCTAATGAGAATAATAATAAAAAAAGAAAAAAAAAATACTGATAGCATGAATTCATTTGTCTTGCCTGTTGGAAAAACCTGTATTATCATTATGGACATGTTTTTAAATTAAATTAATGTTGAACAGTGGGGTTTGATTGTGAAGGTTCTAAGCAATAATGTTATTCATAAATCTTTCTTCTGTATGTAAAACACTAACTGAGATTTGTGAGATATAATTTCTCAATATAAATTTAATTTACATGATGCTTAAGGAAATATATCAAAATTGTAGGAACACAAAAGTCATTCAAATAAGTAGAACCACTCTCTCTGTCACTGGTCAGAGATCATTATTGGGTTTCTATATTCTTAATCATGACATTTATTAGATTAAGAAGCCTGATTATTTTGCTCTTGTTTTTTGATCCAGAAAGGAGATAAAATATTTTGCTTCTGCTGTATGCATGCTGACAGTCTCAGTGAGTCCATAAGCACATCAGAACTCTTATGTCTGAAAGGCACTGTTTTCTTGGAGTCTTCCACCCCTGCTCTCTCTTAAAGTCCTTCTGTTTCCCCTTCTAAGTATTTATGTTTATATACATAAGCAATACTCCTCCTAGACTCAGTTGGAGAACCTTTTCTTTGCAACGGACAATGGTTAATGCAGAGACACGTGGTTGTTTAAAGTGCTGAAAATAATGTTTGGTTGAGTGCTCAATCCCAGAGCGCATTTATGTCATCCCCTCTAAGTCTCAAAGATCAGTGCAGAAAAAGAGAAAAAAGTGTTGGAGCTGAAAGATATGGAGAAGGGCTGTGAAATGCTATTGTGCTGGTGAATTTTTGACAACCTGACACAAACTACAGTCACCTCAGGGGAAAGAATGTCACTGAAAAAAAAAAAAAAAAGCCTCCATCAGATTAGCCAATAGGCGTTTTCTAGGTTGTTGATTGATGTGGGAGGGCCCAGCCTACTAGAAAAAAATATTCTGCGTGTTATTAGTGAATATTATTTATGCAGTTGAATATTTTTAGTATGTTCTACAAGTATGCTTCCCAGTACTATGTGGCAGGCTACCCTTCAATCAAATTCCTCTCATCTTAGACCTTTAAAATTAGTTGAAGTATCAGGTAGACAAGTAAATGCCTGAAAAGATGGCACTGATTACTGTTGCTCATTTTATCATATCACTGTAAATGACACATAATTTTACTTTAATGTGGTTTCTTTAAATTATAACCAATTTTTTAAATACTAAATTGCATTTCTTGAAGTGTCTTGTTTTGTTTTGGTTTGTTTGTTTTGCTCCTTTACTTATAATCAGATTTGGGTCAGATTTATTTCTAGGTTTTCTACTTTATTCAATCTCTCTCTCTCTCTCTCTCTCTCTCTCTCTCTCTCTCTTTCTCTCTCTCCCTGAGTGTGTGTATGTTCATGTGCATGTACATGTGTGCGTGTGGACTCATGCTGATACTCTTCTGGTTTTGTTAGGAAACTGTATGGTATTTTTTGAAACTGAACTGTTAATAACCAGTATTGCTTTTTTTTTTTTTTTAATAGAATTGCTTTCCCTATTGTGGATATTTTGTGCTTCTATATGATCTTTAACATTTGTTTTGTGTTTCAAGTTGTCAAGAGCCTTTCAGTGTTTGATGGAGATTGCGTGAAATGTATGGATTGCTTTCAGTAACACAACCACTTAAATAATATGAATTCTGCTGATTCATAATCATAGGCAGTCTTTTAGCTTTCTTGTGATAAGATTATGAAGGCCCGTTATATCTCACACCATCAGAAGGCTGGAGAACAAGAAAATCTGGCCATATATGTGGTCTGGAACTACAGACTAAACATCCAGAGAATCAGGTATTGTGACTTCCATAGTAAAGCCAAAAGTTTGGAAACCTTGGTTGAGGAGAATGCTGATAGTGTTAGTTCTGAAGTCTCATCCAAGTAATCAGAGGATGGAAGCTTGAAGGAATTCTCACATTACTCATTAATTCTATTAAAGCTTTCAAATAATATTCACTATCCACCAGTTCCTGAGAAAAGAATCTTTCTTATTAAGTTTTATATTGCAATGATAATCTCTCTGCATACATACCCACTGATGTGCACAGAAACATTGTTTAACCAGATACACCATAATCCTTTATTTTTTTTTCAAACATAAGATTGAAAATGATGTTTACTGAAAAAAACAGACCATAATAATGTAGGAAGACTACCTCTGCTGAAGTGATGCATGCTTCAGATTTTGAACTGAGGAGGTCACCAGAAACCAGCATGAAATTTTATCTATCAGGAACATACATGTCAAAACTCCAAGCTAATTCTCACCCCAGTCAGATGGATATCAAGAAAAATATAAAACATAATAAATGTTTTCCTGGACAGAGGGAAATGGGGTGTCTCACATGCTACTACTAAAATGTGTGCTCAGCTATTGGGTGTAAAGGTACCTCCAAAAGCTACAAATAAAACTTCTATGTTACCTATCTATCATACAATAAAAGACCATACATAGTAGAGATGGGCCATGTTTATCACTGTGTGATTCCAGTATTTAAATTATGAGATAAACATAAATGCCCATCAAGAGACAGATGAATGAATAAAGTGTTTATAAAAAAAGAACGTTTATATGGATATAGCCAAGTATTAGTCAGTCATGAATAAGAACAAAATCAAGTCATTTTCAGAAAGGTGAAAGAAACTAGAAATTAACTGACATAAAGCAGGCCCAGGACACATATCATATAATTTCTTTTTAAATTTTATTTTTATAATTTATTCACTTTATATCCAGATTGTAGCCCCCTCCCTGTATCTTCCCAGTCCCATTCTTCCTCCCTCTTCCCCCATCCTCTCCTCTAGTCCACAGAAAGGGGGAGCCCTCCTTTTCTCCCATCTTACCTCAGCCAATCAAGTCTCATCAGGACTGCTTGCATCCTCTTCTGCTGTGGCCTGTTAAGCACTCTTCACCAGAGGTAAGTGATCAAAGAGCAGCAACTGAGTCCACGCTGCCCTTACGAGGGAACCCACATGGAGCTCCCTGTGGGCTACATCTGAGCAGGAGGTCTCTCCATGCATGGTCCTTGGTTGGTGCATCAGTTTCTGCAGGGCTCCCAGGGCCCAGATTTGTAGGCTTTGTTGGTGGTCTTGTGGAGCTCCTGTTCCTTCCGGGTGCTTCTGTCCCCCACACTCTTCCATAAAACTACCTGCACTCTGTCCAAAGTTTAACTGTTAGTCTCAGCATCTGCTTCAATCCCCTGCTGAGTTGAGTCTTTCAGAGGACATCCGTGGTAGGCTCCTGTCCTGCTCCCTCTCTTCACCTGCTCTGGAAATCAATCTGGCACTTTCTTAGAAAATTGGGAATAGCGCTACTTCAAGACACAGCTATTCCAGTCTTGGACATATTCCTGAAAGATGCTCAACCATAAAAGGCTCAACTATTTTGATAGCAGCTTTATTCATAATGGCCAGAATCTGGAAACAACTTTAGCATGTCCCTCAACTGAAGAATGATAAAGAATTTGTGGTACCTTTACTTTAATATATGGAAGACAATTTTTTTTTATAAAGAAGAACTTATTTTAATTCTATTGCTTGAGGCACACAAACCAAGGCAATTCTTTCTTCAGAAATATACTTTAGCTATACTAGAAATTTTGGAGCTTGAAACGCAAATATATCTTACAATTTATTCGTTATTGTTAATGTTGAATTTTCTTTTGTTTGTCTTTATCAGTTTTAAACTTTTGGAATGATTTGTGAAGAATAGGTAAAGAAATAGACAGACGGCTTAAATAGTCACAGTGTTTACTCAATTAAAAATATGAACTAAAAAATTTTAGAAACAAATTGGCAAAATAATGATGGCACTATTTCTACCACTCACTTGAGATTAGTGCTTATTAGAAGGTTTACAAACACCAATTGAATTTTCATATGATAGCAATTTAAAATTAATGCTAACAAAATAAAAAGCACAGTAAAAGAAAAAATACTTCAAATGGCTTCATTATTCCAATATCTTGACTTTCTTCCTTTGAGCTCATTATTGTATTTATATTTTAATTGTTGTTTCTCTGTTTGTTCTTCTACCAAGGATTAGAATGATTTAAATAATATTTTTACAATGTGTTTGAGGGTACAGTTATTCTACTCAGTAAGTTACATGTTTGTATTAATCAGGGTTCTCTAGAGTAACAAAACATATCAAATGAGTCTCTTTCCGTCTCTGCCTCTCATCTATCAATCTATCTGTTTATACATACATACATTCATACATATATGTATATATTAGATTTATTAAATTGACTTGCAGGATGCAGATCATCTAATCCAAAAATGGCTGGCTTTGAATAGAAAGCTTAAGAATCCAGTAGTTGCTCAGTCCATGAGGTTGGATGTCTCAGTTGTCCTTCAGTATATACTGGACTCCCAAAGAAGTAAACTCTAATACTAGTGAAAAAAGATGAACTAGGGAGTCATCGAAGAGAAGAGCAAAAGCTTCCTTCCTCCATGTCTCCATATAGGCTTCCAGCAGAAGGTGCAGTCAAAATTAAAGGAATACACTTTTGTTTTGGTTTTGTTTTGTTTTTAAGATCAGGTTTCTCGGGGGTGGAGCCAAAATGGCGACAAGCACACACAGTTCCTGAGCTGTGGAAGAGCTAAACCATCGCAGTCGGTGAGTGGAAGGTCCTCTGAACCCAGGAAAACAACAGTGAGGCTTTCTAAATGACAGGGAACATCACAGGAGGTGAGGATTTTGATCTCAGGTCACCAGGAAATTGCTGGGGGGGGAGAGAAACGATCCTCTGATCACCAGCACTCCCCTCTCTCAGACCTTTCCCCTCCCCTACACAGCAGACTCACCCAGAGATCCTCAGCCCAGCCTGGGGTCTGCAGCGGGTGAGGCAGAGCTTCTACCCTTTAGCAGCAACTGCCAGCTGTACTGGTCCCAGAGTACCAGAGAAAGAAATTAAAGACTTCCTAGAATTCAATGAAAATGAAGGCACAACATACCCAAATTTATAAGACACACTGAAAGCAGTGCTCAGAGGAAAATTTATAGCACTAAGTGCCTGCAAGAAGAAATTCGTAACATCACATACAAGCAACTTAATGGCCCAACAGAAAACCCTAGAAAAAAAAGAAGCAGATACACCCAAGAAGAGCAGACAGCTGGAAATAATCAAACTCAGTTCTGAAATCAATCAATTAGAAACAAATAAAACTATTCAAACAATCAATGAAACAAAAAGCTGGTTCTTTGAGAAAATCAACAAGAATGACAAACCCTTGGCCAAACTAACTAAAAAGCAGAGAGAAACTATCCAAATCAGCAAAATAAAAAATGAAAATGGGGACATAACTACAGACAATGAGGAAATCCAAACAATTATTAGGTCATAGTACAAAAGACTATATGCCACAAAATTTGAAAATCTAAATGAAATGGACAATTTTCTTGACAGATTCCACCTACCAAAAATAAGTCAAGATCAGGTAGAAAGTCTGAATAGCCCTATATCTCTCAAGGAAATTGAAGCTGTCATTAACAGTCTACCCTCCAAAAAAAGCCCTGGGCCAGATGGCTTCAGCACAGAATTCTACAAGCCCTTCAAAGAAGTGCTAACAACAATTCTCCTCAAACTATTCCACAAAATAGAAACAGAAGGAACACTACCAAACTCATTCTATGAAGCCACAGTCACCTTGATACCTAAACCACACAAAGATCCAACAAAAAAAGAGAACTTCAGACCTATCTCTCTTATAAACATTGATGCAAAAATACTCAATAAAATACTTGCAAACCAAATTCCAGAATATATCAAAGATATCATCCACCATGACCAAGTAGGCTTCATCCCAGGCATGCAAGAGTGGTTCAACATAAGGAAATCCATCAATGTAATCCATCACATAAACAAACTGAAGGAGAAAAACCACATGATCATCTCCTTAGATGCCGAAAAAGCATTTGACAAAGTCCAACACCCATTCATGTTTAAAGTCTTGGAGAGATCAGGGATACAAGGCACATAACTAAACATAGTAAAGGCAATATACAGCAAGCCTATAGCCAACATCAAACTCAATGGAGAGAAACTTCAATCAATCCCACTGGAATCAGGGACAAGACAAGGCTGCCACTCTCTCCCTACCTCTTCAACATTGTACTTGAAGTTCTAGCCAGAGCGATAAGACAACTAAAGGAGATCAAGGGGATACAAATCAGAAAGGAAGAGGTCAAAGTGTCACTATTTACAGATGATATGATAGTATACATGAGCGGCCCCAAAAATTCAACCAGAGAACTCATTCAGCTGATAAGCACCTTCAGCAAAGTGGCAGGATACAAAATCAACTCAAAAAATCAGTAGCCCTCCTGTATACCAAAGACAAAAAGGCTGAGAAAGAAATTAGGGAAACAACACCCTTCACAAGAGCCACTGATAACATAAAGTACCTTGGGGTGACTCTAACCAAGCAAGTGAAAGACCTGTTTGAGAAAAACTTCAAGTCTCTGAAGAAAGAAACTGAAGAAGATCTCAGAAGATGGAAAGATCTCCCGTGCTCATGGATTGGCAGGATTAACATTGTGAAAATGGCCATCTTACCAAAAGCAATCTACAGATTCAATGCAATTCCCATCAAAATACCAACTCAACTCTTTACAGACCTTGAAAAAAAGATTCTCAGCTTCATATGGAGAAACAAAAAACCCAGAATCTCCAAAACAATCCTGTACAACAACAGATCATCTGGAGGTATCTCCATCCCTGATCTCAAGCTGTACTACAGGGCAACATTAATAAAAATTGCATGGTATTGGCATAGAAACAGAAAGGAGGATCAATGGAACCGAAAAGAAGACCCAGAAATAAACCCACACACCTATGAATGTTCGATATTTGACAAAGAAGCCAAAACCATTCAATGGAAAAAAGATAGCATCTTCAACAAATGGTGCTGGACCAACTGGATGTCTACATGCAGAAAAATGAAAATAGATCCATATTTATCACCCTGCATAAAACTAAAGTCCAAGTGGATCAAGGACCTCAACGTAAAACCTGATACTCTAAATCAGTTGGAAAAAAAAGTGGGAAACAGCCTAGAACTCATTGGCACAGGAGACAACTTCCTGAACAGAACACCAATAGCACAGGCTCTAAGAGCAACAATCAATAAATGGGACCTCATGAAACTGAAAAGCTTCTGTAAAGCAAAAGACACTGTCATCAAAACAAAACGACTGCCTACAGATTGGGAAAGAATCTTCACCAACCTTTTATCTGACAGAGGGCTAATATCCAGTATATATAAAGAACTAAAGAAGTAGAAAAGCAACAAACCAAGTAATCCCTTTAAAAAATGGGGAACGGAGCTAAACAGAGAATTCTCCAGAGAGGAACATCGAATGGCAGAGAAACACTTAAAGAAATGTTCAACCTTATTAGCCATTAGGGAAATGCAAATCAAAACGACCCTGAGATTTTACCTTACATCCATCAGAATGGCCATGATCAAAAACTCAAGTGACAACACATGCTGGAGAGGTGGTGGAGAAAGGGGAACCCTCCTCCATTGCTGGTGGGAATGTAAACTGGTACAACCACTTTGGAAGTCAATCTGGTGCTTTCTCAGACAATTAGGAGTAGTGCTTCCTCAAGACCCAGCTATACCACTCCTAGGTATATACCCAAAATTTGCTCAAGTACACAACAAGGACATTTATTCAACCATATTTGTAGCAGCTTTATTTGTAATAGCCAGAACCTGGAAACAACTCAGATGTCCATCAATGGAGGAATGGATACAGAAATTGTGGTATTTTTACACAATGGAATACTACTCAGCAATCACAAAGGAGGAAATCATGAAATTAGCAGGCAATTGGTGGGATCTAGAAAAGATCATTCTGAGTGAAGTATCCCAGAAGAAGAAAGACAAATATGGTATTTACTCGCTTATATAGACCTACAAGATATGATAAACATAATGAAATCTACACACCTAAAGAAGATAATCAAGAAAGCAGACATGGGCAAAGATGATCAATCCTCATTTAGAAAGACAAATGAGATGTGAATTGAACGTATGACAGGAGTCTACCTCAGAGGGCCTCTGAAAGACTCTACGTAGCAGTGTTTCAAAGCAGAAACTAAGACTCATAACCAAACCCTCGGCAGAGTGCAGGGAATCATATGAAAGAAGGGGAGTTAGTATGATATGGAAAGGATAGGATCTCTACAAGGACCAAATATATCCTGGCACAGGGTCTTTTCTGAGACGGACACTCAACCAAGGACCATCTATGGATATAACCTAGAACTTCTGCTCGGATGTGGCCCATGGTAGCTCAGTAACCAAGTAGTTTCCCAAAGTAAAGGGAACAAGGACTATTTCTAACAGGATCTCAAGGGCAGGCTCTTTGACCTCCCCCCCCCCCAGGGGAGGAACAGTCCTGTTAGGCCACAGAGGAGGACTTTGCAGCCAGCCCTGAAGATACCTGATAAAACAGGGTCAAATGAAAGGGGAGGAGGTCCTTCCTTATCAGTGGACTTGGAAAGGGGCAGGGAGGAGACCAGGGAGGGAGTGTGGAGTTAGGAAGGAATGAGGGAGCAGGATACAGCTGGGACACAGAGTTAACAAAATGTAACTAATAAGAAAAAATAAAATTAAATTAAAAAAAAGATCAGGTTTCTCTATGTACCTCTCCTGGACTCACTTTGTAGACCAGGCTGGCCTTGAACTCACAGATCTGCCTGCCTCTGCCTCCTGGGTGCTGGGATTAAGTGCTGGCTGTGCCACCATATGCAGTGCTTGACATGTCAGCATGTGCCTGTAATCCCAACATTCAGGATTCGGATCTGGGCTGACTACAAATTCAAAGCCGGCACTGGCTGAATAGAGAGTTCCACCATGCTACTTAGTGAGCCTTTAAATTGAGAGTTAAGAAAGCAACAAACAAAGGCTGTGAAAGTAGAAGAGGAACAGCAAATGACAGTATCACAGAGAAAAGGAAAGTAGAGTATGAAAATTTGATCAGCGTCTTGTTTGTAAATGTGAAAGTATCAGAATTAATTCATTCTGCATAAATAATATGCACTTGTAAAACTGATTAACTTAAAACAAGTTATTGTATTTCATAAGAAAATATTTTATTTTAATTCAAAAAAATTTGATTTTTAGAAAAGTCTTGTCTTTGGGAATCAGAATGTAAAATTCTACGTTGAATTATAGACTAAATACTATGAAATCTTAATATTTTAATTATTAGGTAATCTTAGAATACAAGCGTTTATCTCATTTTAGAATTTAGTAACAATTTAAGTTAATAACTAGTTCAATATATGTTAACAATTAACTTTTTATTAGTTACCTTAATTTCTCTTTGCATTGTAACCAACTGGGTATGGACACTGGGTAAATAAAGATAAGATTTGTTTTTCAAAATCTGTTGTTGATGTTAAAGAAATATACAATCACTATATATACTGAGCAAATTGAATTATAAGTCAAATAATTATACTAAAGAGGAGCTGATATTCCTCAGCTTTGACCAAGATTTAATACTTAGACTTCAATATAAAAATCTGTTTTGGAAAATGATCAAACACAATAGGATAAGAGTTTTAAAACTGGCAGATTGATAGTTTCACAGGACCAAGTGGAAAAGACAGGTTAATTAAAGGTAACACAGAAGGGCCATCATGTGTATTGTTGAACATTTGTATTATGTTATTTTATCTGTTGTAGGACCTACACAGCATCAAAGTCGACTCTCATAAGCAAAAATCACAAGTCATCAGTATGGCTAAGACCAAGTGAAAATGCAAGGTGAGCGAGTCCTTGAACAGGAGAGTCTTAGCTACACAATTGCCCTTATGTGTAAGTAACAGCTGTGAAGTCCCAGATGTGTCTATTCTCATTAGCTATTACTCAATCTCCATTTCAAGTATCTCTCAGTCCACAAGTCTCATAGTGTTTATTTATATAATAAACAAGTGTATATAAAAGCATATCCTATGGGAAATCAGTCATATCACTAAGTATTTCCAAAGTGGACTTAAAAATAAGACTACTTGTAAAATTATCTGGAATACTTTTGTTTTGTCTTTGTATTTGACTATATATTTATCAAGATTGGGTGAATTTGATAATCTTTATGTAACAAACAGTTTATTTGTTAACTGAAATCTGTATTTAAGTATACTTTATTGAAATACACATGAGTATATAGTGAATGTTATGATGAATTAGAATGCTCTCTTGAGAAAGAGTATAATTAACAATTTGGCAAATTCTCTGATGGAAATTAATTTTCTTATTTCCTATGTGCTTTCCTCAAAAATTTTAAAATTCCCAGATGGTTAGTGTATGCTATCTGTCCATAAAAATTAGAGTTATAATGAGAACATGTTTTGATATATGCATACTTCTACATGCCCTTTTTTATAACTACTGCTCTTTCATATAAGAAAGACGTTTTCATTAAATCCAGAATTAATTCAGATTCCAAGTCCAAAGTGCCCTTTATAGCTAAGAAAGAGGTCAAACCACACCTGTTGTTTTTTGTTACATATATGAGTTTAGAAGCTATTTAGCAAATCAGAGGTTAAACATTCATGTAACCAAATGTAAGATCTGCTCCTTTTCAATAGCATTTTACTAAGATAATTTTCTGAAGAGAGTAAATGGATTGCAAAAAATAGATTATAATTTAGGAAAAGCATGTAAAAATTCTGACCACGCATTCATATATACAGATCTGTTATGATATAGCATACTATAATTTATGTATGCTGAGCATAATTGTATGATTTTTTTATAACATTCACAGTTTATCATCTGGGACTTAAACAAATCTATACATTAAACCATATCCAAATTGTTTACCAGATATCTAGATATCTCATATCTTACTGAGGAAGCAGTCAGGGTCTCTGTAATTACAAATCATTCTAAAATTAAATGTTTGTTTGTTTTTTTCTAATATTAACAAATTTTAGAGTACAATGTTATTGTTTAATATATATTACAAAATCCTTAACTTTATGAAGCAGTCAACTATCTAAATATCAAAAAAATAGTCCTGATATAAATATTTTCTCTATTATATCAAAATTAAAATTTACCCATATTCTAACACTGAGAAATAGCTTAACAAACTCTGCTTAGACACCATCAAAAAGGATCTCATAAAACATATTTAACACATTTAAAGTACATCTCTTGCTTTTCTGAAACACACAATTTTCCTATTTTAATAACATATATTAAAGGATGAAAACTCCAGGGCAGAATGGAATTGGAGAAGGAAATCATGTTCACTCTAGAACTGCATAGACCACAGGCATCTCCATTTCTTGTGCAAATAGAACAGAGTAATGTTTAGTGAGTAAACAAAGATACAGTCTTGTGTGGATCCAGCTTCTGAGGGAAAAGTAAAAGAATGATGTTTTGTGACATATTTTAGAAACCTGTCAATAGGTTTATTTCCTAAATACTAAGTTTCAAATATTCTAGTACTCAGCTTTGACCTACTTAAATGTTTGAACTTTAGATTTTTGTTTAAATGTATGAAATTTGTAGATTAAGTTATTCTGTGACGGTGCTATTTCCTGGGAAGATCTTAGATTAAGTTTGATGAACAACATCTGTTGTTTTTATCACACATTTACACCCTTAGTATTGTTCAGGTGGTGGGGAGGGGCAGTTATACCCTTTTACTTCTTCCTGAACACATTTGACTAGAGTCTCACTATCACCAAATAACAGGAAGTTATGACTTAAGTCTGACCATACCCAAATAACAGGAAGTCATAAGCAGAAGATCAAAAGGAAATTTTCTGTAATAAATGTTTGTTGTTGGAGACAACATCCCCCAATGTAAAGTATTCACATTCACTGATGTGAAAATAGCCCTGATCCTAGAATAACGACTAAAATTAGTGGCCATAGATGATGGCAAAACAGTAGGGTAATCATCTGAAGGTTAGAGATGTTCAGTCAATACTTTTAAACTACGTAATATGGTAGCTCAAGCAAAGAGATCACAATGGAAAGAATGTATGAGAACAAAGAGAGTTACAAGACCAGATAAAGCGCCATCTTTAGGAAAAGACAAAATCGGTGCAAATACTACCTCACAGCTGATAAGGTGGCCTTCATTGGGCCAGCAAAAAAGTGGGCCTGTGAATGAGTACTCATATTCTTCTTATGATACTCAAAACCTCACTACTCCCCTTCTTTATTTTTTAAAATTTAATTTAACTTTTTATTATTAGTTACATTTTATTAACTCTGTATCCCAGCTGTATCCCACACCCTTGTTCCCTCCCAATCCCATCCTCCCTCCCTCAGCTTCTCCCTGCCCCTTTCCAAGTCCACTGATTGGGGAGGACTTCCTCTCCTTTCATCTGACCCTGTTTTATCAGGTATCTTCAGGACTGGCTGCAAAATCCTCCTCTGTGGCCTAGCAGGACTGCTCCTCCCTTGGAGCTCAGGAGGTCAAAGAGCCTGCCATTGAGTTCCTGTCAAAAATAGTTCCTGTTCCCACTACTTCCCTTCTAAACCCTCAGCCTTACCCCACTATTCACTGCAATACAGTCATTTCTCAGCCTTTATTTCAAAACAGTACATATGTATGTATATCAATATATATAGATAGATAGATAGATAGATAGATAGATAGATAGATAGATAGATAGATAGATAGATTCACCCATGAGCCAATTCCACAGGCACTTGTATATATCCAGATACTTTTGTATCAACATCACTTTCTTTCTTAGCCTCTTTGTGTTGCTATAGTGGAATACCAGCTGCTACTTCATTTAACAGAATTTTAAAATTAATTAATTCATTTATTCACTTTACATCCTGCTCATAGCTCCCTCCCTTCCTGGTGCCACCCTCCCTCACTCTTCCCCTATCCTCCCTCCACTCTTCCTCAGAGAAGGAAAACTCCCCCACCAGCTCACCCCAGCTCATCAAGTTCCATCAACACTGAGCAAGTCCTCTTCCCCTGTGGGCTGCCAATGTGGCCCTGCCAGGGGAAGTGATCAAAGAGCAGGTAAACAAAGTCCATGCTTGCCTTACTAGGACAACTTGAACATTATACTGTAAGAATTTTAACTTTTCAGGAAGTCAACTTGAACATTGCAGTGTATGAATGGCTAGAATGCTGTTCACCATGAGCATAACAGAAGAAGTCTATCCCCCTCAACCCTTTGTACAATGGCATTAATCCATTCCTAAGAATGAACGCCTTTAAGCTACCTACATGGCTCTCCTTTGTAACTTAAATTACTGTACTCTGAGTTATCATATAAGATATGAATGGAAGCAGTGTAAAATCACTCAGAAACCACATGTCTACTGAGATGACTCCACAATTAAAGATAAGTCTGATGATCTGCATTTGACGTTGGAACTCACATAGTGGAAGAGGAGGATCGACTCCCCTCATTGTTGTCTTCAGAAAAACACATGTAGGGAAGAGCAGAAAGATGTGTGCATGCACAGTCCCCTCACATAGAAAATAACAATTGAATTCACGTTTTCTAAAATCATTCAAATCACAGAAGTAGCACATGGGTTCTCCTGCTACATTAACAATGGCTAAGATTCTCTCCAAATCTTTCCTTAAGAGCACGTTATACCCCAGATAGTAGGAAAAATATCAATTACTGATTATTCACAGATGATGACTATTCTGGGACTACAACTCATTTGTAACTGTGTATGTGTGTTCTCAGATACAATTGACTGATAGGGATACAAATATTTATTGCTTCTCAGAAATTTGGAACAACTCTCTCAACCTTATAATTCCAGGGCTTTATAATTCTACAGGGCTATTTAAGTCTATTTCCATCACCATTGCTCAGCTCATCCAACCTGTCTCAACATTCCTGTATTCAAAAATTCCTTCCTATATCACACCTTCAAATCTCCATCTGTTTCCCTTGGAACACCCCTCAAAACAGGCTTGTTGCCTTAAGACTAACTTATAGTCCTTTGAATGATGACTCTCAAAACACCATGTAATTAAAAACCATAATTTCTCCCTTATTTCTCATAGCTACATATGCTTACTTTATTATCATACATACTAAGAAAATGAAGTAATCTTAACCACTGAATCATTTTGTGATAAGTGAAGAGAATGTATTTCAGCGGACAGACTGACAGTTATAAAAGCTGCATGAAAATATTTCTACAATTACTCCTAATCTTGTGGTTCATCTTAGATAATTGAGGCTATGGGCAATGACTATAAGATAATGACAGATTATTTTTAGCACACAAATTTTACGTAAGTGCTAGGGGCCATGTAATTAGAAGTGGCTACACTAAAAGCCTGGCAACTTACAGGAGGCATGGATTCAGGCAGCTTCTATGGAAATTTCTGTGACAAAGCGGTGCTTCACACATTCTTGAACATTAAACATTATCATCATTTGTGACACGAGTGAGTATTTCATAATTTGTGGGAGTAAATATAGAGATAACTAGAACCTCAATAATTAAAATTGTTTTGGATAAACGAAGGCACCAAGTGTAAGGGTACTCCAACCATCAAGTACTCTGTCTGCTCATCATTCTTAATAAGTAACAACATATTTAGGGTTATACTGAACATCTAGGAAGTCAGTGAGATGGGGAGAAAGGCCACGGGGGCAGCTTTCAAAATATAACGGATGTTCAAAACACTCATGGTGCACATGGTGACCCTACAATAGAAATGAAATAGGTGTCCGGGCAAACCACTCTTCTTAAAGTTTAATCTACACTTACTGTCAATTCTAAATTTTTAAGAGACAGTTAAGGAATCTCATAAAAGTGCATAGATCTTAGTTTGCTGCTGTAATCATATTCACAACAGAATACTTCAAGGGAATTTGGATGCTGGATGCTGCATTTTCCTGTAAACGTCGGTACTTCAAAGTGATTTAACCTCTAAAAAAATTCCACTTTCAGAGTAGCCACAGTTCCCAATGTCGTTTATGTGGTTATAAAATCCTGTAGTATAAATGATACATTGCACAGAAATGCTACAAGCCTGGGTGACTGTGAGGGCTTTTGCAGCAATCAAGTTTCAAGTTTCGTTTTGAAGGTGAGGGGAAATAAGAAGTAACATTACTTTCGAAAACCACATAATCAAATGCTCAATATCATCATAGGAAATATATTTGCCTTACAGTTTGGCAGGTGACAAAATAATTGAGCATGGTGTGTCTGTTGCTATTCTTTTTATTTTACAAGTGGACATGCAACTAACAGTAATTTTTCTTTGAGCAAGTTATGTGTCATTTAAGAAGTATGACCAATATTATTACATTAAGAAAGTAGAGTCAATCTAACTTTCAAAAATTATTCATAACAAGAAATATTTATTTTGTAAACTGAATAAAGAAAAAAAGTTTTCTCAAACCTGGACTAAATTATAATATATCAAGCAGATATAGACACTGTGTGAAAAATAAGTTATCTTAGTTCTTTTTAATTCTAGTCTTTTTCTTTTATGTATTTATTTAGTTGGTTATTCACTTTAAATCTCAATTGTAGCCCCCTCCATCCTCTACTTTTGATTCCTCCCCTTCGTCTCTCTCTCATCTCCCTATCTGCCCTCCCCTGCTCCCCAAACCCTTGCAAACTGGTGCCAGCACATCTACTCTTATCAGGACTACATACTTCCTATTTTCTCCTCTTTTCAAGTGTCCTGGCAAGGCAGCCACCACCAGGGCAAATGGATCAAAAGGCATGCAACAGAGATCATGTTGGAGATAGCTCCCATCCCCTTTCTGGGGTACTCCCATGGAGGACAAGCTACCTATTAAGGTATATATTTGTAGAGGGAATAGGTCTAGTCCATGCCTGGTCCTTATTTGGTGCTTCCGTCTCTGCACTTTTACTACTGTTCTAAAATTTAGTTGGATATTAGTAATATAATATAGGATAAACATAGTAATATCTATAGTCCTAAAGAAGATAAACAACAAGAAGGGCACTAGAGAAGATACTTAATCCTCATTCAGAAGGTCAAACAGGATAGAATCGGAAGTGGGAGAAGACAGGGAACAGGACAGGAGCCTACCACAGAGGGCCTCTGAAGGACTCTACCAAGCAGGATATCTAAGCAGATGCTGTGACTCATAGACAAACTTTGGGTAGAGTGCAGAGAATTTTATGGAAGAAGGGGGAGATAGAAAGACCTGAAGGGGACAGGTGCTCCACAAGGAGATCAACAGAGCCAAAAAATTTGGGCCCAGGGGAACCTGCAGGCTGATGAATCTCCAAGGACCATGCATGTAAAGGACTTAGATCTCCTGCTCAGATGTAGCCCATGGACAGCTCAGTCTCCATGGGAGTTCCCTAGTAGGGAAGCAGGAGCTGTCTTTGGCATAAACTCTTTGATCATCTCCCCCTGGCAAGATGGCTTTATGAGGCCACAGAGAAAGAGAATCCAGACAGTCCTGATGAGACCTGATAAGCTAGGGTCAGATAGTAGGGAATGTGGCCCTCCCCTATTTTAATTTTCAATATCTTTCTCATTAAGATAAGGAATTTATACTAGCTATAAATATTTTTTTTACATTGAAGCCAACTTGAAATTCTTTTTATATAACTAGGATTTATCATATCTTACAACCTTAGGAAAAGAATGGTAAAGGTTTTTTAGTAGTAGTTAGAGGTAGTAGTAGTTAAAAAACTCAAAAAAACTACTTGGTTAAAAGGAAAACATTGTAAAAAAAAAATCAAACATAAAATCTCCAATCATATATCATGAAAGGTCAAGGAAAGTTATCTTGATTTTTAAAACACTGAACTATATTAAACTTAAGGATTTTTAAAATATTTTTTTATTTTTAAATAATTTTATACATTCACTTGTATCCCAGCTATAGCCCTCTTCCTCTTTCCCTCTCAATCCTCCCCTCCTTCCCTCATCTCCTCCCTGCCCCCATCAGAGTCCACTGAGAGGTGGTGTCCTCCTCTCCTTCCGTCTGGCCCTAGCTTATCAGGTATCTTCAGGATGGTTGCAATGTCCTTATCTGTGGCCTAGCAAGGCTGCTCCTCCCTCAGGGGGGAGGGGAAGTTCATGAGTTCATGTCAGAAACAATTCCTGTCCCCCTTACTAGGGAACTCACTGGGATACTGAGCTACCATGGGCTATGTCTGAGCAGGGGTTGTAGGTTATATCCATGCATGGTCCTTGGTTGGATAAACAGTCTCATAGAAGACCCCTGTGCTCAGATATATTTGGACCTTGTGGGGCTCCCTGTCCCCTCTAGGATATATTAATTCCTCCTCCTTTCATATGATTCCCTACACTCTGTCGAAGGTTTGGTTATGGCTCTCAGCATCTGCTTTGGTACACTGCTAGGTAGAGTCTTTCAAGTGCCTTCTGTGGTAGGCTACTGTCCTGTTACATAATGGAATACTATTCAGCAATTAAAAACAAGGAAATCATGAATTTTGCAGGAAAATGGTGGGATCTAGAAAAAACCATTCTGAGTGAGGTATCCCAAAAGCAAAAAGACACACATGGTATATCCTCAATTATATAGACCTATAAGTTATGATAAACATACTAAAATATGTACACCTTAAGAAGATAAACAAGAAAGAGGTCCAGGGGTAAGATGATCAATCCTCATCTAGAAAGACAAAGGGGATGGACATTGGAAATAGGATATTTTTTAGTATATTTTCATTATATAGTTTTGTCTTTCAGAAAATAAAAGTGGTGATATCTAATGTCAAAAGGTAATCCAAGTCTTAAAGTTGGGCCTCACATTGAAAATACAATATTTACTCTTTTCTTCTTCTTTTTATCATCATCATAATTATTATTCACAATTTATTTGCTTTGTATCCCAGTTATAGCCCCCTCCCTCATCTCCTCTTTACCTCACCCTCCATCCCTCTTCCTCCCCTATTCCTCTTTTCTAGTCCATGGATAAGGAAAGTAGTCCTCCTCTCCTACTGTTTTACCCTAGTCTATCAGGACCTATCAGGACTTTCTGAATGTTCTTCCTCTTTGGGTTGGCAAGGTCGCTCCACCAGAGAGAAGTGATCAAAGAGCAGGCAACTGAGTTCATGTCAGAGACTGTCTATTCTCCCCTTACTAGGGAACCCACATGGAGATTGAGCTGTCTATGGGCTACATCTGAGCAGGGCATCCAGGTCCTCTCGATGCATAATCTTTGGTTGATACATCAGTCTGTGCAGTGATCCCTGGGACCAGCTTTTTTTTTTTTCTTTGTTGGTCTCCTTGTTGGGGAGCAACCCTCCAGGTCCTTTTATATCCCCCTTCTTACATAAGGCTTCATGCTCACTGTGCTCTGTCCAAAGTTTGGCTGTGAGTTTCTGTATCTCCATCAATTCCCTGCTTGCTGGAGTCTTTTAGAGTACACTGTGTAGGCTCGTGTCCCAGAAGCAGAAATACATGCATATTATATACTCACTTATAAATGGGTATTAGCTACATAATATAGGATAAGCATACTAAAATCTACAAACCTAAAGAAGCTAAACAACAAGGAGGACCCTAGGAAAGATTCTTAATCCTCATTCAGAAGGGAAAAGAGGACAGACACCTGAAGCTGTGAAAGAGAGGGAACAGGATGGGAGCCTAGCACAATACTTACTCTCATAATTCCATTTTTGTTAAATAGTGTAAAAAAGTAAAACTAAACATTTATTCTCTTTCATCTAATCACCATTGGGGCAAATTGTGTTATATAAATCTTATTTATTTTTTGTTTTTTTTTCCTTATTTAATTTTTTAATCTTACATTTTGACTATATTTATTAACCAAAAGGAAAATTTTTATATTTTAGGTTCAATGAAGAAGAGACAATATAATGCATAAAAAGGTAAGTCTTTCTAAGAAGTCAATTAAGCTTTCATACTATGAGACCTTCAAATATATATGCTCTAGGTTTTTTATACAGCTTACATTTTAAGTTCTTACAGAGAACCCATCCACAAAGATGTATGAGCTTAGACACCTTACCAAGGTTTTCAAAGACTCACCGCTCTTTTTTTTAAAGATTTCTTTTATTAATTACAATTTATTCACTTTGCATCCTGACTGTGGCTCTCTCCCTCGTCCTCTCCCAATCCCACACTACCTCCCTCTTTTACTCCCATGCCCCTCCTCCAGTCCACTGATAGGGGATGTCCTCCTCCCCTTCCTTCTGAACCTAGCCTAACAGTTCTCATCAGAAAGTAGTTGCATTGTCTTCCTCTATGGCATGTTAAGGCTGCTCAGGGGGAAGTAATCAAAGAGCCAGCCACTGAGTTCATGTCAGAGACAGCCCTCCTTTAAAAAGAATGCAGTACCAACTGTGGCACTTATCTATAGATTTATAAATCGCAAGGAAATCTAGAATGAGTTTGAGAAATTCCTTGTGTCAGCTCTCAGTAGAGTGCTGGCTGGGTGTAACAGAAGAAAAGGATTTTCCTTATTGGTTAAACTTTGTTGGTTTCTAGTGCACAAGCAATTTTCTCCATCCCAGCTTAAGTGGCCTACACATTCTTAGCGCCCAGTGTCTGTAATGGCTGTGCTATGACCTGCAACAACTTCCCAAGGTATAGAGATATGTACAAGTATGTTATTTCTTATGTGTAGATGATCCTTGTATCTGAATGACAACAACAAGTTCCTCTACCATGGCATGATAAAAGCTATACCATGAGCAAAGCTCTCAACAAAGCTCTGAATCTTAGCCCGGCAGGCAAAGGCCATCACTGAGTACTCTGTATTAAAACTGAATGTAAGGTCTAGTAATTATATCTGTTATATCTCCATGATTTTATAGTTCTCTTGGCTTTATTCAAGAGGAATGTTTTGCTGTTCTTTGAATTTTTATGTTAATCTAGAAAAAAACTATCATTTTAGTATTATGCCTTCATAGCATATGAAAAGGATTTAATTTTTCAGTATATAATAAATGCTTCATATCTAATACTTTCTTTCTATTCCTAAGCTTTCAATATCACTGCATGAATTCAATGCCTTTCAAAATAAAATTTAACATTTATCAGATATTTTGTATGACATTGAGTCTATCAAATTGAATTAAATTTCTGATCAAATATATTGACAAGGAAGGGGTAGCAGAGGTGGAGGCATAAAGATGGGTCCTTTATCATTATTGAAAATAAATTATTTTTTTCTACAATTTATCCCAACCACATTTTTCTCTCCCTCCATTCTTCCCATATCTGCTCAAACCTCCCCTCTCCTCTGTATTTACCCCCTTTCCACCCAACCTCAATATAAAGACAGATTCTGCCTCTAAGAAATTTGGTTGCCATTTAAAGCCAAACTGAACAGACATAGGACAAAGACAGTAGCACACAAAGGTAGATATATAGATGGTTTTAATAAAACAAATTATTTTATGGGCACATAGAAGGGACCAGGAGATATACTGCAATGATTGGGTTTAAAATAAGGTGATAAGGACAAAAGGAAATGATGAAAATGAAAATGAGGAAGCAGAAACAGTATTCATGACTAACAATTGGATGGAATGAAGATGGAGAAAGAATAAGTTAATACTGAATCTCTCGATTCTGGTTTATACAATAGACATCATGATATTAATTGGGAAGATGAGTTAGAAGAAGACCATGTATAAGGGTTGGAATGAAAGGCGCTATTCGATAATTGGGAACTGAAGTTATTGGCAATTATTAGCTACCATGTGGGAAATAATCCCAGGGCCTCTCAAAAAATTAGCGAGTACCCATTCAGCTATCTCTCCAGCCCCAGGTGTAATATAGAATAACTCACTATAAGTATATTTAATATAGATAAAATGTAAACAAAATTCCAAGAAATTTTATAAAAGGGAGGAGTCCATGTGTTAACACGCTTTTTATGTAGCAATGAATACTGACAGAAAACTGAAAGTGTGAATAGTACTCAATAACAACTTTTGTTTTGTACCCCTGTGTCTCTTTTAAGCTAAAATTTAATTGATGCCAGGTATCCATAGCTAAAACTGGCTCAAGATATCTGATTCTAATCTAATTCTGTTGGAGGCCCAGGCTCCTTAAGAATATAGCTAGTCAGATCTGTGGTCTTCAAGGAATAAGACAGGCGTGTTTACAGGGCAAGTACACATGAAAGTTTATTTCAAGAAAATGTACAGGAATAATATTTGTTAGTATTTCAATGGCCAGATAAATCAAATGTTCATTGCCAAAACTAGGGGACAAGAATAACTACTATACATTTTCCATATTGGATATGGAGAAAGGCACAGGGACTCTTCTGCAAAGGATGACATTGATATGTGTTAGAAACTTACCAGGATGAATTAGACATTTACCAGGAGGCTTGACAGTGAAGTAAATTATGAGGGAAGAGAAGACATTTTGTGTAAGAAAAGTTTGAAAGGTGTTTCATTATAAAAAATGAGGAATATGCTAAAGTTGAAAATTAATAATTGACTGATTCACTGAGGCAAAATGTCTTGTGGTGAACTGACCCTAGAGTCCTTCCCTGACATTTGCAAATTTGTACTGCTTTGAACTCTTATAGTCGCTGCAGAATTGTTTTTCTATGAGAACTGTTCTTCAGAACTTGAGTATCCTAATTTGTATTATTTTCCTTTTTTATATAAAGAAACGTTCATTCTAATTATACTGTAGGCATCTTGATAATTTAAACTTGTTTACAATTACTTGTGATGCCATCAGTAACACTACTCTTTACTCTTAATGATATTTTTGATGTTGATAGAATCCCACTAAAATAAAATGAGATAATATAAACTGGTACTTAGCACAATGCCTGGCACAGAATAGTTGTTCCATAGTTGTTCATTTTCTCCTTATTATGTCTGTAAATATTATTTCAAAGGATAGATGGAGGGCAACTGGGAAAACAATCAAGGCAATGACAATTTGGCTTTCCTCTGAGTGATTTTATGGTGCTATGTTAAATAAAAAAGTATCTTAAAGTGGAAAATGTAATGAAACTGGAAATAGAATAAACTTTTTATGGGTTTGCATGAATTTTTAATACTAAAAATACATTGTAGATATGTGAGTATACATATAATACATATTTGTGTATCTATACACATAATATATATACATGTACAAACAAGTACAGTACATAAAATTTAAAAATCTATATGACCTAACTTTCATGATTCTCTTTATAGAACTTCAGGGTCAGAAAATGCTTTGCAATTGAATTATAGACCCAGCTATCATTTCTACTAAAGCTATCATATTCAATAGTATGTTCTATTGGAGGCTTAAATAAATCAATGGAACAGAATAAATAAAACTTAGACATATATATTTAAAATATTAATTTTCAGTACAGACATGAAAGCCTTTACCCCAAAATAAGTGGTACCTGTATGTACTGATTTTCCTGCCTTTATTGACAAAATATGTCAATATTCTTTACTGTCTCCAGTGCACAAATTGTTTTGAAATACTAATTTTGTAAAAGATTTATTTATTTAATGACTGTACACCCGCATACCTAAAGAGAGCATGAGATCTCAGTACAGACAGTTGTGAGCCACTGTGTGGTTGCTGGGAAATGAACTCAGGACCTCTGGAGGGGCAGACATTACTTTTTTAAAATTAAATTTTTATTCTCTTATATAAATTACAGTTTATTCACTTCGTATCACAGCTGTAGCCCCCTCCTTCATTCCCTCCCAATCCCATTCTCCCTCCTTCATCTCCTCAAATTCCCCTCTCCAAGTCCACTGAGAAGAAAGGTCCTCCTCCTCTTCCCTCTGACCCTAACCTATTGGGTCTCATCATGACTGGCTGCATTGTCCTCCTCTGTGGCCTGGCAAGGCTGCTTCTCAGTGGCGGGGTGGTCAAAGAGCCCGCCACTGAGTTCATCAGACAGTACTCTTTAACAACTGAGCCATCTCTCCAGCTTCAGATAGTAAATATTTACTTTATTAGAGAATAGTATTGTATTGCAATGTATTATCTTTCTGATTGTGTGTCTATGTGTCTCTGTACATGTTCATTTGTCTGTGAATAAATATGTGTATGTGTCAAAACCCAGAGTTTTAAAATGACTATTTATTCTTTAACAGTTTCATATATGTCTATAATGAATTTTAATCATTTTCACTTCCATTCTCCTCTTTTATCTTCCTGTTCCTGCTGAAGCCTTTTTCTGAACAAGCCTTTCTCCTACTCTCACATCTATTTGCTTGTAATTCTCTGAGTTTTATTAGTTTTGTTTGCACAAGCATGGATGAGAGATTAATGACTGGAATATAGGGAACTGGTCAGTGGATAAAACACTAAAGGAAATTATATCCATCCTCCTAAATTATTAAACGCCCATAGTCCCTCATGGAGGAGTGGGGTCCCATGGGAACCCGCCAATCTATGGTGAAATGTAGATGGGCCCAATTTTGTGTAGGTCTCTTAAAAACAATCAGGTCTGCAATCATTTTATGAGTATAAAGGCTATATCATACCCAAGAGATGTCTATTTGCTACACATCTCCCCTTTCTCCCTATCGCTTATATTCATTCTATAGGCCCCTTTTCTACAATGCTGCCGTAATATTGGTGGGGTTGATATAGAAGATCTATTGAAAGCCATGTTATTGACCTTCATTTCATTTTTTTTTATTTCTGTTTCCTTTCCTTAAGATTCAGTGTTTGATGTTACTTCATTTCAATTCCTAGAAGCAGTTTTGACATTTCTTTTAAATCAAGGTTTATTGATGCCTTTAAACAAAATATAACTCCTAGAGCCTTCTCTCTCTCTTTCTCTCTCTCTCTCTTTGTCTCTGTCTCACTCACGATAAGTTCAGCAGCAGTTTCTTCTGTCTAAGCCTAAAGATGATGTCTAAAACATCTAAAACTGTGCTCAAAAGTAAACTCTTGGGGCTAGGCAGATGAAAGTGTGTCAAAAAACTTTATGAGTAAGAAGGAAGACATGAGTTAAAAGCTTGTATAAATCTGAGTGTGGCTGGGTGCACTTCTAACACTGTACTCTTAGGTATAAGACCACCAAGGCTGACCCACTATCTGCAGGTTTAGTGAGAGTCACTATTTAAAGGGAATAAAACAGAGAGTGACAGAGCAGATTACCTGACCTCCTTCTCTGGTCTGTGCCCCTACTCGCTCACTCCTGAACACAGAGATACACACAAGTTTATGTACCACAAACACACCACAATTACACAATACACACCCACAAACACACATCCATATAAAATAAATAACCCCTTTCTCCTTATAAATTGTTTATATCTCGTGAATTCATTTCACACACCACATACACACACACACACACACAGAAAGAGAGAGAGAGAGAGAGAGAGAGAGGGAGAGAGAGACTAGAGAATAGAAATGTGAAGTCAGAAGAAAGAATGAGGGTTCAGATTGAATTCAAAGCACAGCTCCTTCATCATGAAGCATGCAAACCTAGTAAGGGACCCATAAACAATGTTTTATATTTAAATATTGGAAAGAAAGAAAGCACAGCTACATTCTCTTCAACTGTCTCCCCTTTTCCATTATTTTCAAAAATTCACATCAGTTTTTCAAACATAAGAAGTTACTAAAAATAATCTTAGAAATTCCATAGGGACAAAATTGCTAAAAGCTAACATCGAATGTCTGTGCTTCAAATAGACATGCTCTGCTTTAACACATTTATCTTCTTACTATTTTTTTTTATTTTTGTCATTTGGTATAAAGAATTTTGCTGCTTTAAAAAAAAATGAGTCCACTGAACAGTGGAATCAGGAGGCTTTCAAGTGCTTTAGATCCATTTCTGTTCATGACCCTATTAGCTCATTGGAAAAATTCTGGAAGGGAACAATGGCTTGGGAGAAAAAGGGGTCAAGCAGTGTGCAGACATTGATAAAGTGCTCCTTATTTCAAGTCATGGCAGAGTGTAGCCTGTGAGGTCAGACAAGAGGGCTTCAAAGAGCAGGAGTGCCCACAGAAAGGGAATGGCTGCCTCCTGAAGTAAGTTGGTTAAACACCAGGAGGGCCTGTCCTAAGTTAACCTTTCCAACCACCTCCTCCGCACTTCACGGTAACAAAACCGCATGGTTTCTACAATATCACCTTCAAAATAAGAGCGCAAAGATTTTAAAAATATTTATAAGGAAAATTGTGTCTTATCTACCACACATCCTAGAGAGTAAAGATGAACAAATAAAAGACATATTGGAACATAAATTTCTACTTACACGCAACATCTTTTATAATACTCTAATTTTTAAAGTTTTTTTGTATGTGTGTCCTTTAATCCATGTATGCATGTATGTGCACTTGCATTCCAGGTATTGAAGAAGGTGGGAGAATATCAGATTGCCTAAAACTGAAGTTATAAAGGCTGTGAACACCAATGCATATATTGGGAATTGTACCCCAGGCTGCTGGAAACGCAGTAGCGCTCTTAACTGATGAGCCAGCTCTCCATTCTGCAACCTAACATAGTTTTGATGCCATTTACTTAAGAGATCCAGTTAACTTAGTGATTGACATTTATATATTTTCAATAAAATATATATTATGAAATCATGAAATATTATACTAAAGTGTCTATAATTCCCTTAACATTTTATCTATTTCTTGGGAACTTGGTAATTAAAGCTTTATTTAAAGTTACAAACCACAACAAATGCCTTCTCACATTTTGCTTCAGGACCCAGGGTTGTCCTGCATTGTGAGGGCTTGGTTAGTCTTTAAGGACAAGATAAATATTTTTATTCTGCCTGTATTCTGAAGAGATGGAGCAAGTGACAAGGCGTAGGCACAAGAGAAAGGTGCTTCAGTTCAGCACCGATGTGTTTATGTCTGAAAAAATTGCAGGGCTCTGGAGTCATGATTGTCTCTATGAGAACGCCTTAATCACCTTATTTCTTTTTCTTACTTTGTTTTTACCTACCAATAGTATTTGCTTTCGAGAGAAAAATAATCCTAAGAAATTTGTTGTTATTAAGATTTGAAGAATATCCTTACACACTCTTTTTGCCACATTGCCTCTAGCATTTTTCCAGCCACTTTGTACATAATTGTTCTTGTTGTATTTTTAATAACCCTGATAAATCACAATTTAGGGGTAATATCTAGCAGTTCAGCATGAATATAAAAGAATTAGCATAAAAACAAACTTCATAGGGATGTCAAACTGTAATCTAATGAATTATCAGTTGTCAGTGGAATTGATGATATTTAGATGTGAAAATGTCTGCTACATATATTTTGAAAACGTCAGAGTATCCCTTATAAAACACTTTTGTTGTTTTTTTCAAATAGATTTCAAGCAGCTTATTAAATCTATTATTTATTAATTTCTATATCTTTTGAAGAGATAATAAAAGAAAATTTTTTTTGCTTAGGAAGAATAAAGTTATATTTAGAGAGAGAGATATAGATAAAATTGTGCAATAAGATATAGAAATATCTGTATCAAAGCCTGTACTTGAAAACTGTAGGGGGGGGCCAAGATGGCGGCACCAGGAGAACACCATGTCTGAGAAGCGGGACCACACACTCCGTGCAGCGACCAGGAGACTGAACTCTGGGCCCTGAAACAACAGCGATCATGTGTCCCAGGTGAGGGGAGGCTCCCACGGCTTGGGAATCGGTCGGGTCCACTCTCGGCTGCCCAGCCAGAACCTGGAAGAGAACCCGGCTAATGCAGGCTTTGGGTCTCCAGGCTGGTGCCTTAAGCCTGCATGTCCCGATCACTCTCCCAGGCTGATCGGTGGGCACAAGGGTGACTGAGACTAAGAGACCCAGTCGCATAAAAACCCGACGGGGAAGGAAAGTTGCCAGACTAGTCACTGGTCATCCAGTCTTTCCCTGGAAGGTCTCCCTGATCTCGGGTACCCGCCGCCATCACAACTGAGCTCCCGCCACTCACGGATTGCAGCTGCGCGCCCAGCTCAAAATCCCTACTCCTTCTTCGGAGGAGGCAGGAGATGTCCAGCAGAATCTGCCACAGACTGCATTGTCTGCACCCCAACCCGAGATCGATCGGGGCTGAGAAAACCCAATCCTTTTGGGCACTCCCCCAAACGCCTCCATCACCTGCCATGGCTGAGCGGAAGGATAAACAGGCGCACAGCAGCTTCACAGTGCCAGAACTCCAGTGCTGCCGGCTGCTCCTAGCAAACAAACTACAGCTCGGGATCTGGGACTGTGGTCATTCTACACGTCCTGAGATTCTCCTGGGTCCAGCGCAATAAGGTCTAGCAGCAAGTTCTATCACCGGCGCCCCCCCCCCCACCCCTGACAGAGAAACGCCGGATCAGGGCTCAGGATCTGACTGAGAAGCCCCAACACCTGCTGGCACTCCCCTGAGAGCACCTCCATAAGCTTGCCCTAGCAGAGGGGAAGGACAGAGAGGCAGCCTGCCAAAGACACAGCACCCTCTCTCCAGCTCACCCAGCGGCCCCTAGCAGAGAAACCCAAGCTCTGGATCTGAGGACACTCAACCCTACCTGGTACTCTCTCAGGATCAGCAAACATAGATTCTACCGCCAGGCTGCTTCTGGCAGAGAGATCTGGGCTGGGGATCTGGGAGTGAGTACACTCAACCTAACTCTTTCCCACACCACCCAGGGACCAGTCAACATAACCCCTCCTGACAGAGGGAAAGGACAAAGAGGCAGCACACAGGAAAGGTGGACACCGAGTCCTGCGGCCACAGTGTCACAGAGCTGACTGTTAGCCTACCTGTGCACTTCCGCAGCAGGACCAAAACAGAGAGTAGTGAGCAAGGGGAACCCCTGTGCATTCCAACTGGTCCTGCAAGAGAGTGAGTGAGCCTTCTAGGGAGAGAGTGCCCCAGACCCAGGGCCTCTCTGCAGAAGCAACCAGACGAGATCCCTGCCACCCACACCCCTAGTGTGGGCATCATAGGGATTCTTGGGATAGTGACCCCAACATTGAAGCCTCTGCCTTGCGGGTCCACCAGTGTAATCCAGGCAAACAATCCCTGGATCTCAGTCAGAACTGCGTAATAGTGGCTTGTAGGCCACTGCAATAGTCAGACAATCCGCGCATGCACACTGTGCCCTCTAAAAGCGCACGCGAATAGTGCCAGCATCACATTCCTTACTTAGGCAAAACTGAAACCACAGCACACACTCCCAAACCAGTGAACCTCTCTCAACTTCCTGAAAAAACAGTCCAGAAAACAGAAAGAGAGGATCATAACCCGAACTACAATCTCGAGGAAAAAACAGGGAGGATTATAAATAACCAGATGGCTAGAAGCAGACGTAAGAACACTCCCAACAAAAATCAGGACATAATGACCTCACCAGAAACCCCACAAAACAATGGACACTTCAATTCACTAGATATACAAGAAAAGGACCTCAAAACTATGTTTCTCCAGCTATTAGAGGCCCATAAAGATGAAATGAACAAAGCCCTAACAGAAATAGCCAAAGAAATCGAGACTAACCAAGAGGAAACAAATCCTGCTCTCAGAGAAATGACCACGAAAATTGAGGCAAACAGAGAAGAAATGCACAAAGCTCTCAAAGAAATGTCCACACAAATGAAGGCAAATAAAGAAGAAATAAATAAAGCTCTCATAGAAATACAGGCAATTATACCCAAAGAAGTAGAGGCACAATTAGTGATACATAGAGAGGAAACGGACAAAAAAATAGAAGCTATCATTGAAAAGCGGGACTCCACATTGAAACAGATGAAGGAAATGGTGCAAGACATGAAAACAGAATTAGAATCAATAAAGAAAACACAAATAGAGAAAAACCAGGAGCTGGAGAACATAGAGAAAAGATCAGGAACTACAAAGGTAAGCATCACCAACAGAATACAAGAGATGGAAGAAAGAATCTCAGGAGCCGAAGATACACTTGCAGAAATTGACACGTCTCTCAAAGAAAAAATAAAATCAGAAAAGTTCCAAACACAAAACATCCAAGAAATCAAGGACACCATGAAAAGACAAAACCTAAGAATAATAGGAATAGAAGAAAAAGAAGACATCAGGCTCAAAGGTCCGGAAAATATTTTCAAGAAAATTATAGAAGAAAACTTTCCCAACTTAAAGAAGGAGATGGCCATAAACATACAAGAGGCCTACAGAACACCAAGTAGACTAGACCAGAAAAGAAATTCTTCACATCACATCATAGTCAAAACACTGAACCTACAAAACAAAGAAAAAATTCTAAAAGCAGCAAGGGAAAAAGGCCAAGTAACATATGAAGGTAGACCTATCAGAATCACACCAGATTTCTCAACAGAAACTATGAAAGCCAGAAGGGCCTGGACAGAAATCATACAGTCCTTAAGGGACCACAGATTCCAACCTAGACTACTATACCCAGCAAAACTTTCAATCAACATAGACAGAGAATTCAAGATATTCCAAGACAAAACCAAATTTAAACAATATCTACATAGTAATCCAGCTCTACAGAAGTTACTAGAAGGGAAACTCCAAACCAAAGAAAACAACTACATCGAAGGAAACAGAGGAAATAGATAACTACACAACAACAACAACAAAAAAAAAAAAAAAAAAAAGAAGACAAGCAATGAAACTCAGTGACACCACCAACACCCCATCTAAAGTAAGTAACAATTGTTGGTCACTAGCTTCTATCAACATCAACAGACTCAACTCCCCAATTAAAAGACACAGACTAACAGAATGGTTGCGGAAACAGGATCCATCATTCTGTTGCATCCAAGAAACACACCTATGCAACAAAGATAAACACTACCTCAGAGTAAAGGGCTGGAAAAATGTCTTTCAAGCAAATGGTTCCAGAAAACAAGCGGGAGTAGCCATCCTAATATCTAATAGAATAGACTTTCAACCCAAGTTAATCAAAAAAGATAAGGACGGCCACTATATTTTCATCAAAGGAAAAATCCACCAAGAGGACATCACAATTTTGAATATCTATGCCCCAAATACAAGAACACCTACATTCGTAAATGAAACAATATTAAAGCTTAAATCACACATTGATCCTAAAACCCTAATAGTGGGAGACTTCAACACTCTACTCTCACCAAGGGACAGATCAACTAGACAGAAAACAAATAGGGAAATAAAAACAGTTACAGAGACCCTAAATCAAATGGACCTAATAGACGTCTACAGATCTTTTCATCCAAACTCAAAAGAGTATACCTTCTTTTCAGCACCACATGGAACCTTCTCCAAAATAGACCATATAATTGGTCATAAAGTAAGCCTCAACAGATACAAAAAGATTGAAATAATCCCTTGTATTCTATCTGACCACCATAGACTTAAGCTGGACCTCAACAACAACAGAAATAACAAACAGCCTACACACACATGGAAACTGAACAACTTCTTACTCAATGACAGCTGGGTTAAGGAAGAAATAAAGAAAGAAATTAAAGACTTCCTAGAATTCAATGAAAATGAAGGTACAACATACCCAAATTTATGGGACACATTGAAAGCAGTGCTCAGGGGAAAATTTATAGCACTAAGTGCCTGCAAGAAGAAATTTGTAACATCACATACAAACAACTTAATGGCCCAACTGAAAACCCTAGAAAAAAAAAGAAGCAGATACACCCAAGAGGAGCAGAAGGCTGGAAATAATCAAACTCAGGGCTGAAATCAATCAATTAGAAACAAATAAAACTATTCAAAGAATCAATGAAACAAAAAGCTGGTTCTTTGAGAAAATCAACAAGATAGACAAACCCTTAGCCAAACTAACTAAAAAGCAGAGAGAATCTATCCAAATCAACAAAATCAGAGATGAAAGGGTGACATAACTACAGACACTGAGGAAATTCAAACAATCATCAGGTCATACTACAAAAGCCTATATGCCACAAAATTTGAAAACCTAAATGAAATGGACAATTTTCTTGTTGGTTTCCATCTTCCAACATTAAGTCAAGATCGGGTAGAAAGACTGAACAGCCCTATATTCCCCAAGGAAATTGAAGCAGTCACTCACAGTCTCCCCTCCAAAAAAGAGCCCTGGGCCAGATGGTTTCAGCGCAGAATTCTACCAGACCTTCAAAGAAGGGCTCACACCAATTCTCCTCAAACTATTCCACAAAATAGAAACAGAAGGTACATTACCAAACTCATTCTATGAAGCAACAGTCACCCTGATACCTAAACCACACAAAGACCCAACAAAAAAAGAGAACTTCAGACCTATCTCTCTTATGAACATTGACGCAAAAATACTCAATAAAATACTTGCAAACAGAATCCAAGAACACATCAAAGATATCATCCACCACGACCAAGTAGGCTTCATCCCAGGCATGCAAGGGTGGTTCAACATACGGAAATCCATCAATGTAATCCACCACATAAACAAACTGAAGGAGAAAAACCACATGATCATCTCCTTAGATGCTGAAAAAGCATTTGACAAAGTCCAACACCCATTCATGTTTAAAGTCTTGGAGAGATCAGGAATACAAGGCACATATCTAAACATAGTAAAGGCAATATACAGCAAGCCTATAGCCAACATCAAACTCAATGGAGAGAAACTTCAATCAATCCCACTGGAATCAGGGACAAGACAAGGCTGCCACTCTCTCCCTACCTCTTCAACATAGTACTTGAAGTCCTAGCCAGAGCAATAAGACAACTAAAGGAGATCAAGGGGATACAAATCAGAAAGGAAGAGGTCAAAGTGTCACTATTTGCAGATGATATGATAGTATATATGAGCGACCCCAAAAATTCAACCAGAGAACTTCTTCAGCTGATAAACACCTTCAGCAAAGTGGCAGGATACAAAATCAACTAAAAAAAATCAGAAGCCCTCCTGTATACCAAACACAAAAGGGCCAAGAAAGAAATTAGGGAAACAACACCCTTCACAATAGCCACTGATAACATAAAGTACCTTGGGGTGACACTAACCAAGCAAGTGAAAGACCTGTTTGAGAAAAACTTCAAGTCTCTGAAGAAAGAAATTGAAGAAGATCTCAGAAGATGGAAAGATCTCCCGTGCTCATGGATTGGTAGGATTAACATTGTGAAAATGGCCATCTTACCAAAAGCAATCTACAGATTCAATGCAATTCCCATCAAAATACCAACTCAACTCTTTACAGACCTTGAAAAAAAGATTCTCAGCTTCATATGGAGAAACAAAAAACCCAGAATCTCCAAAACAATCCTGTACAACAACAGATCATCTGGAGGTATCTCCATCCCTGATCTCAAGATGTACTACAGAGCAATAGTAATAAAAACTGCATGGTATTGGCATAAAATCAGAAAGAAGATCAATGGAACCCCATAGAAGATCCAGAAATAAACCCACACACCTATGAATACTTGATTTTTGACAAAGAAGCCAAAACCATTCAATGGAAAAAAGATAGCATCTTCAACAAATGGTGCTGGTCCAACTGGATGTCTACATGCAGAAAAATGAAAATAGATCCATATTTATCACCCTGCACAAAACTAAAGTTCAAGTGGATCAAAGACCTCAACATAAAACCAGATACTCTAAATCTGTTAGAAGAAAAAGTGGGGAACAGCCTAGAACTCATTGGCACAGGAGACAACTTCCTGAACAGAACACCAACAGCACAGGCTCTAAGAACAACAATCAATAAATGGGACCTCATGAAACTGAAAAGCTTCTGTAAGGAAAGGACACTGTCATCAAAACAAAACGCCTGCCTACATATTGGGAAAGAATCTTCACTAACCCTTTATCTGACAGAGGACTAATATCGAGTATATACAAAGAACTAAAGAAGCTGAAAAGCAGCAAACCAAGTAATCCACTTAAAAAATGGGGAACAGAGCTAAACAGAGAATTCTCGACAGAGGAATATCGAATGGCAGAGAAACACTTAAAGAAATGCTCATCCTCATTAGCCATCAGGGAAATGCAAATCAAAACGACCCTGAGATATCACCTTACACCCATCAGAATGGCCAAGATGAAAAACTCAAGGGACAACACATGCTGGAGAGGTTGTGGAGAAAGGGATACCCTCCTCCACTGCTGATGGGAATGCAAACTGGTACAACCACTCTGGAAATCCATCTGGTGCTTTCTAAGACAATTAGGAATAGTGCTTCCTCAAGACCCAGCTATACCACTGCTAGGTATATACCCAAAGTTTGCTCAAGTACACAAAAGAGATATATGCTCAACCATGTTTATAGCTGCTTTATTTGTAATAGCCAGAACCTGGAAACAACCCAGATGTCCATCAACGGAGGAATGGGTACAGAAATTGTGGTATTTTTACACAATGGAATACTACTCAGCAGTCAAAAAGGAGGAAATCATGAAATTTGCAGGCAAATGGTGGGATCTAGAAAAGATCATCCTGAGTGAAATATCCCAGAAGGAGAAAGACAAACACGGTATATACTCACTTATATAGACCTATAAGATATGATAAACTTAATGAAATCTGTACACCTAAAAAGATAATCAAGAGAACCGACATGGGGTAAGATGATCAATCCTCGTTTAGAAAGGCAGATGGGATGTGCATCGAATGTATGACAGGAGTCTACTGAGCACATTTGAAAGACTCTAACTAGCAGTGTTTTCAAAGCAAAGACTCATGACCAAACCTTTGGCAGAGTACAGGGAATCATAAGAAAGAAGGGGAGTTGGTCTGATGGGGAAAGGATAGGAGCTCCAACCGGACCAAATATATCTGGGCACAGGGTATTCTCTGAGACTGACATTCAACCAAGGACCGTGTATGGATATGACCTAGAACCTCTGCTCAGATGGAGCCTGTGGTAGCTCAGTAACCAATTGGTTTCCCATAGTGAGGGGAACAAGGACTATTTCTAACAGGAACTCAATGACTGGCTCTTTGGCCTCCCCACCCCCCCCCAAGGGAGGAGCAGTCCTGTTAGGCCACAGAGGAGAGCTTTGCAGCCAGTCCTGAAGATACTTGATAAAACAGGATTAGATGAATGGGGAGGAGGTCCCCCCTATCAGTGGACTTGGCAAGGGCACGGTGGAGATGAGGGAGGGAGGGAGGGACTGGGAAGGAATGAGGGATCGGGACACGGCTGGGATACAGAGTGAATAAAATGTAACTGATAAGAAAAAAATAAAAAAAAATTAAAAAAAAAGAAAACTGTAGTTGACTGTGTTGTAAAGAAACAATGACTAAGCTGTGTGTCTGTGTGTATACCACAGCATACATATATACCCATGGAAATCAGAGGGCAACTTGGGGCACCCAGTTTTTCCCTTCCACCAAATAGGTCCCATGTCATCAGGGTTGGCCCTTGCCTGCTGAGCCATCTCACCAGCCCTTAACTTTATCTTATTTTAAAATAAACATTATAAATTGTATAGTTAAAAAAAGAAACAATGAAGTTAACTGAAGTCAGTGGGCAGGTTGCTTTTGAGTGAAATCAAATGCATACATTGGCTTTAAGAGAAAATACAAAATAATGCTAGTTAAAGAAGCTGGTATATAATGGGACACTGCTGTTGCATAAACATACAGCAGCAATAGAAATCTTCACAAGGTTCGTTTGTTCAACATTCCAACAGAAAATGAAGAGGTACTTACAAGATCCTATCCTTTCAGGGGTTGGTATTGACTATTATGGTTTTGCTGGGAGGAGTTGTCACATCCCTAATGGCTTGGATCCCAGCACCACGGCTAGAGACAGAAGAGGAATAAAGAAAAGACAGACACACTGACTTAACATGCAATGAAGTTAGGTTTAGACAGGGTTTTCTTTTGTTATCTTTTTAAAAATTATATATATATATGTATATATATATATATATATATATTTGCAGTTTATTCACTTTTCATCCCAGCTGTAGCACCCTCCCTCATCCCCTCCCAATCTCACCCACCCTTCCTCATCTCTTCCTTTGCCCCTCCTCAAGTCCTCTGATAGAGGAGGGATTTCTAAAGCTGCTGCCTGAACTGGTTTGTGAGGTTCAACACAGGTCTGGTGTCTGCAGGAGGACTCTGTTCAGGCAAGGAGTCTCAGGCTGTGAACTTTCGGGGGAGAAGAATGCAGTTGTTAGTCTTTTGAAACTTGGACCCTTCCTTCACAAACACTCATGGTCAGACTTTGAAGGAAAGCTTTACCTTTTCTTGACCCTGGTCTACATGGATAACAACTCCATAGTCCCGCTGGCTAAATGGCCTAGGCCACTGTGCCCATTTGAAAATACACATTGGCTCAGGGATTTACCCACTCACAGCATCCTCTGCTCCCTATGGGGGGTGTCATTTTCTTCAGTAAATATAGGATCTTTAATAAAATGTATAAGTATAAAAATTTGTTGCATGTTATATTCATAACATAAATTAAAATTCAACATAGTACTTGAAATCCTAGCTAGAGCAATAAGACAACTAAAGGAGATCAAAGGGATACAAATCGGTAAGGAAGAAGTAAGGATCACTATTTGCAGATGATATGATAGTACACATGAGTGACCCCAAAAATTCGACCAGAGAACTCCTTCAGCTGACAAACAAATTAAGCAAAGTGGCTGGATACAAAATTAACTCAAAATATTAGTAGCCCTCCTGTACGCAAAAGACAAAAGGGCTGAGAAAGAAATTAGAGAAATTGTACTCTTCACAATCGCCAATAATAACATAAAGTACCTTGATGTGACTCTAACCAAATAAGTGTAAGGGCTTTTTGAAAAAAAAACCTTCAAAAATCACTATTTTCATGTAATAAATGCTTTATGTTTCACATTGCTGGTGTGTGTGTGTGTGTGTGTGTGTGTGTGTGTGTGTGTGTGTGTGTGTGGTAGGGGTACTAGAACAACTTGAGTGACTCAGTTGTTTCTCTTCTTCCTCTCTGAATTCTGGGGTCATCAGGCTTGATAACAGTCATCTTCATCTGCAGTCCCAATTTGCCAGCCTCTGATCTCCAGTTCTTTTATTATAAAAATAATGAGAAAAGAAAAGAAAAATTAGCCCTTGAGAGATGGCTCAGAGGTTAAGAGGACTGGCTGTTTTTCCAAAGGTCCTGAGTTCAATTTCCAGAAACCACATGGTGGCTTATAACCATCTATAATGAGATATGGTGCCTGCAGAATACTGTATAAATAATAATAAATAAACCTTTTTAATTTGCATTTTTTGAGAGATGGTTGCTCTATGTAGCCCTATCTTTCCTGGAACTTACTGCTCTATAAACCAGGCTGGCATCGAACTCAGAGATCTGAATTGTTCCTCTGTCTCCAGAGTGCTGGGATTAATGTGCCACCACACCAGGCTTCAATTTTCAATAACTTCCTAACACTATGTTTTATTTATTGAAGAAAGGCATCACAAAAATGAGTGCACAAAGTACTTCAGCACAGGGAAGCCTGAGGCATTGATTTGTGGACAACTCAGTCCTGCCACAGCACAGCAGGTTTCTGAGACTTTAATATAACAAACAACTGAGTTAGAAGAGCCAGGTTTCTGTTTACAGGAATGCTCACCAGGAAGGTAAAAATGACTGGAAACAAATGGAAAGCTGGTACACTTATCAATGTAGTCTTAAACAATTCATTGTTACTCCCTTCTCTTTTCATCTTTAAAACTAAATTATTTTGTCATCACTTAAGAGTGTTTATTTAGCATAGCCACAACATGGGATTTCCTAGATGGGTGCTGTCACTCTTTTATTTTTTTATTATTATCATTTATTACAATTTATTAAATTTTTATCCCTGCTGTCTTCCCCTGCTTTGGCTCCTTTCTCCCTCTTCTCCCTCTATGCCCTTTCTCTAGTCCACTGATGGGAGTGGTCCTCCTTCCCTTCTATCTGACCCTAGCCTATTAGGTCTCATCAAGTCTGGCTGCATCATCTTCCTCTGTGGCCTGGCAAGGCTATACCCCCAGGAGGAGGTGATCAGAGAGCCAGTCACTGAGTTCATGTCAGAGAAAGTCCCTGCTCCCCTTTTTAGGGAACGCATTTGAAGACTGACTTTATGTGCTATATCTGAGCCAGGGTTTTAGGTCCTCATCATGCATTGTCCTTTTGGTATCAGTCTCTGCAGGGCCCCCAGGGCTCAGTTTTTATGGCTCTGTTGGTCTCCTTGGGAAGCAGAAGAAGACAGGGAACAGGAAGGAGTCTACCACAGAGGGGCTCTGAAAGACTCTACTGATTGAGGTATGGAAGCAGAGGCTGAGACTCATAGCCAAACTTTGGGCAGAGTGGAGGGCATCTTATGAAAGAAGGGGGAGACAGAAAACACTGTCACTCCTTACACAAGGGTTTGAAAGTTGCATTTTTATAGTGACACTCTTGTGAGCCACACTTAGGCTGAAGGGCATCTTTGTTATAATAGACAGTTGTCTCTAGATGTGACGGTTTTCACTGTCCATTGAATCCACTGGATTTTCTCAATCATAGTATTCATAAGGGATCAGATATGAATTCTTTTAGGATCCCAAGTATTTAATTTGGTTTGCCAGTAAATGGGCTTTATTTGGGCAGTTTCTGACTCATCCCTGTAGAGATATATTTCTGGTACAAAATGAATAGCATTTTTTAGTGTTCCTGCAGAAATTCAAATATAGGATGATAACACAGTTGCTAACCAGTAAGTGTTCTAGGGTTTTGTTTTGTCCAGTTTTGTGGAAGAACTCTGTAAGCTAGATTTTCTTGGCTTTTAACTGTGAGTGGCCTTCTACATTCTAATCCAGAAAGAAAGACTCATGTGGGTGCATAACTAATCTGACTATAAGGGACTTAGCTCCTTATCCTTTCAGTGTGCTCTAGATGAGATCACTTACAGAAGGCTAGACTTATCTAGAATACACTGCTGTCTCATTGGACTTCTATTAGAACATAATTGAGGCACTTTTAGTTTCTCTAGGAACCACACACAAACCTATCTGGAACCTTCAGTATCCTGCTTATTACACATTATAATTATTTTGGATTCCAACCCACACAATGTTTTTATAGACACAAAGATGATATTTCAAGGAGTTACATTCATCAGTAAGACAGTTGGCATGCCTGTCCATATGGATCATTTTTAAAGAAACCAATTAATAGCAACTAGTCTACTTTTTAGATCATATGTAATTCCCTTTAAAACTGAGCCCACAAATTTTGAGCTGTTACACGATGTGAAACTCCCAGTATTTGAACAACTAAAGTACATCATGTACAATTTATATTATTGTATATACCAATACTCAAGTATTATTCAAAGTTTATTTCATTCTAGCATTTCAAAACAACTGTTCAACAAACTGTGGGACATATTGTTATGCCCAGGTCATGAGACCTCCAAAGACCACCAGGAATTGTATCTGCTGCAAATACATGAGGGTTTATTTAATACAAGCTTGAGCCTGGAATGCAGCTACCTCCTTGGTGAAAAGGAGAAGTGCAGAGGAGCTGTCTAGGGAAACAGGGCTTTTAAAGGGAAAAGCCACAAGCAGTAGATTACATGCCTTGGCATTACACAATTGGGTAATGGTAATTGACTTTTTAAATGATTGGTTTACTTTAGGCGCCAAGACCATAACGGTTTTAGCCTGGCCATCTGGACCAGTTTCCTAGCAATTGTATCTCTAGTGGGCAGGATGGAATGTGGTAAAGTTAGTTACTTCCTGCTGGTGGCTGGACATGTCTCCACCTGGCTAGCTTTTGTTCAGGCTTGTCCTTTAACCATTAGACCAATACCCAAAATTCTTTGGTCTCTCAATATCACTGAACCTTTTTCTAATTAAAGATTTTAGGGAATACATGATGAATAGACTGATATTGAAAGGTCCAAAGTTTAAAATTCAAGTCTAATGGCAGCATGACTGAGGTCTTGGATAAAAGTTTAGACAAAGGACCGAGTTAAGTAAGACATGTCCAGCCCACTTCAGGGAATAATAAAGCTCACTACATTCCTTCCTGCACTTAAGAGATATCATCTCCTGGCAACCCATCTATATGGCCTCTAGCTTGTGACCACAAAGTGTGCTAATTGTTCTTTTTCCCTAGCAATAGCTAATCAGCACATTCCAGGCTTGGCTCATGATAAGGTATCCCCCAGATAGCCAGGCCCAGGACTGGTTATGGTCTTGACGCCTAAAGTAAACCAATCATTTCAAAAGTAAATTTCCCTTTTCCAATTGTATAACACCAAGACTTGAAACTCTCTGCTTGTGGTTGTACCTTTTAAAAACCTTGTTCCCCTAGGCCTCCAGGCTGTACTCCTTTTCTTCAAAAGGGAGAATGCTGAGACCTTGGCTAGATCTTGTATTGAATAAACCCTCATTGTTTGCAGCAGAGTTGATTCCTGATGGTCTTTGCGGGGAATCACGAACTGGGCATAACAATATATAGTAGGAGGTTGAAGGTGCCTTTCTATATTGTACACACCCTGGTATAAAGCAAAGTTAAGAGCCCACATTTCAGTCACTGAACCAGTAAGACTTGATAAATAAGTAAATGTTTCCTTATTCATATGGAATAAGCAGATTATTTTGTTTTTTTAACAATATACACACATATTGTGGGAGAAAGAACAACGAGAAAATAGCTCACTAAAGTTTGATGCATAAAACTACAAAGGACTGTGATTAAAAAAAATCCAAGAAATGAGAAAAGGTACAATATGAAGTTCAAGCCTCTTATGGGGCTATTTTCCAAGTCTTGCTTAAAATTCATGATTAGAGAAATATTCAACAGTTTGCTCTCAAGCCCAGTGAATTATTCTGTGAGCACTGTTTAGGTTACCTAGCTCAAGCACTGCCCCATGGAACACTGTTCATCTCTGAGGACAGGGTGTCCATATATTACATGAGACATTTCTATGCAAGTGAGTCAGCTGAGACTGGATGGATCTAACACAGCTGCCTTCATTCCAGACACCTCAAAGGTCATCATCCTCCCATCTGCACTCCTAAGTGACACTTAACAATTGCTGTGCTAATGAAAGGAAAGAACCTTAAAAGAGACAAAAAGAGGATGTGCCTGAAACTCCACTCTGGAAACTCTTTTTCTTAGAAACGATGTAAATATTCATACCTATTCTTTATTGACCTATTCTTCCTTTCACGTCCTTAGTCTGTTTATAACCATTTGATCTTTAAATTTGATAAGTCAAATTGTGCACTTTATATTCTTGGCCAAGAATAAGTCTCCTTCACTGTTCAGTTGGAGTTCAGACTTGCTACTGAGTATAAGGTTCTACTCATGATGAAGTGATACAAAAATCTGTTAAGCTGCATTATCACTGGTTATTCATAAACTTATGCCTCTTCATCAAATGCCTATATGGAAATTCTAAAAAAAAAAATGGATAAAGTGTCCAGATTGTGAGTAAAACTGCTGTTATATTTGTGACTCCAGATGATCAAATGCACTGGGACCTGGAGATCATCTCTGGTGAGTAAAGTCACTACTGAGCAGAAGGAATCTTTAGAGTGCTACTTTTTTCTCTTTTAATTATGACATTTGCTACAAGGTAGTCACATTTGTTGAGAAAACAAAAATATGACTTTAAGAGACACCTGACCCATGAGAACTTACTTCTATCATCCTGATAGACACCTCTTTTGAGAATTCTCAGCCTCATATCAGCAATAAAATCAGTTTTTTAATATTTTGAAAGTTTCTGAAAAACAAAAACAAACAAAAAATAAAACAAACAAACAAAAAATACTTTAATAGTTGCCCCTAATCAGAGTACTGAAGATGAAAGAAAAGAAAGATCAAGGAAAAGAAAATGAAACCAAGAGGCAACTGAGTGGTTGCTTGAAGCTAATGTGACCCTGGGGTATTAATATACAAGAATATCATGTGGCCCCTCAAAAGAGTAAAGATACCAGCTAAATCTGCTGGGAATAATACAACCAACTGAGATAAATCTTAGTTACCTTTTGTTTCGGCATAATGCAATTATTGTATCATTAATTTAGGAAACTTGTGAGACCAAAGAATTAAAAATTAGTTTTTTGGGCATTGATTTAAAGTTTAAAACACAAGCCTGAAGAAAAGCCAGACAGGAGAAGACATGTCCAGCCACCTGCAGGGAAGAACCAGCCTTATTGCATTCTTTTCCTGCCCACTAGAAATACATTTGCTAGGAAACTTGCCCAGAAAGCCCCTCTCCCCTAAGACAGACAAACAAGGGACTATTAATGGTTTGGGGGCCTTCCTATAGCCAATCAATTCAAAATGCAACATCCCTTTTGTATTTCAAACAATAGATACTTGCCAGGCAGGAATTCCCCTGCTTTGGGAATGCTTGGAGGAACTGGAATCTTTAAATCAACCACCCTACCTGAGTGTGAGGCTCTCTATCAACTGCTGAAGCAGTGAGGGTGTGAACCCAAGCTCTAGCTTGTAATAAAAAGATCCTCATGTGTTTTGCAATGGAGTAGACTCCTGGTGGTCTTTTGGGGTCTCATGAATCAAGCATAACACTTGATTGCATCTACCACACATCTTATGACACATCAGAAAAAGCCATAAAAGAATATAATAATAATAATAATAATAATAATAGTAAACTGACTCCCAGAAAATCCCAACCCAGTAATGTAAACTCTCCAACCAAGATCATGAACAGTTCTCCAATTCATTAAAACTTTTCAGCAAAATGTGGTTTCAAAATTCTTAGCAAGTCTTTCTCCAAGAAGGCTACAATGTCTTTACTTTCACCCTAAAGTAAAGGTTTGAATATTTTTCTTGCTTAGTAGTTCCTTCTTCCACTGATGCTGCTTAGAGAACAAAACCACTGAGTAAAAGTGTTCAGCTATTCACTTTACGTCCTGATTGTAGCCTCCTCCCTCAAGTACTCCTAGTCCCACCCTCTTTCAACTTCCCTCCCTATTCCCCTCCCCTGTTTCTCAGAAATGGGGTCCCCTCCACACCTACCATCTGACCCTAGCCTATCAAGTCTCATCAGGACTGCTTGCTTCTTCTTCTGCTGTGGCCTGGCAGCAGAAGAAGAATAAATCATATGAATAAATCATAAAAATTAATTTAAATTAAAAAAGAACTAATAAAAAGAATAATAGAAATACTAATAAAGTGATGGGAAGAGGGACTGCCTCTGACATAAACTGATTGGCCTGCTCTTTGATCACCTCCCCTGAGGGGGGAGCAGCCTTACCAGGCCACAGAAGAAGACAATACAGCCATTCCTGATGTGATCTGATAGACTAAGATCAGAAGGAAGGAGAGGAGGACCTCCCCTATCAGTGGACGTGGGGAGGAGCATGCATGCAGAAAGGGGAGGGAGGGTGGGGTCGGGAGGGGAGGAGGGAGGGGCTTATGGGGGGGATACAAAATGAATAAAGTGTAATTAATAATAATAATAAAAAAGAAAAAAGTGTCAAACTATTCTTTATTTGCAACTCCAATGGCCTTCACCAACTGAAAACAAACTCAGTCAAATAATGGGGACTTCTAACAAACCTTTGACAATTCACATGTAAAAGAAGAAAGTTCCAAATGGGATCTCTTCTAGACTTTTACACCTTTCTACTAGCCCATCCACCCTAATACATCCTTTACAGAGAGATTTCTTAGAAACTTAAAATATACATTATCTTTTCTCAAAAGGAGAAATTGGTGTTAAAGCCTGAGAAGCAGAACAATCTGAACAACACAACAAAAATAATCAGATTTTATGAATTACAGACCCTTAAATTCTTTCTCTGCTAAAGTCTTCGCCTGAAAACGGCTAAAGCCTATAAAAGGAAAAAAACCTTTAGAAAGTTCTAAGGAAACATTACAAATGCCATGATGAGAAAAAAAAATGCTTATTTACCTTACATGCTTAAAAGACTAAGTCTTATAATTTTGTTGTGCCTAGATCATGAGACCCCTAAGAGACCACCAGGAGTTGAGTCCGTTGCAAGACACATAAGGATCTTTTTATTACAAGCTATAGCTTGGGTTCACACCCTTATCTCCACAGTAGTTGAGAGCCAGTACCTCCTGCTCAGAGCAGGAAAGAATGCAGTAAGGCTCATTCCTCCCCACAGGTGGCTGGACATGTCACCTGTTTGGCCTTTGTTCAGGCTTGTGCTTTAAACTTTAAACCAACAACTCAAAAACACTAATTTTTAATTCTTTGGTCTCTCAGTTTATAATCTAAAGAAACAAGCTATCTTAGACTTAATTTCATCAACTAAACCAACTTCCATATGAAGGCCTGTCATTATAGCTGGCTCTTTACTTTTATTGAAAACATTATTTTCTCACATATTATATCCTCATTACAGTTTCTCTTCCCTCTGCTCTGTAGAGTTCCTCCCTAGCTTCTCTTCCATATGGATCCATTTCCTTTGTGTCTCTCATTAGAAAAGAACAGACTCTTAAAAGATACCACCAAACCTAACAAGATAAAAATATAAAATAAAAATCATCACGTCAAAATTGAATGAGGCAAACATAAATAATTTTTTTAAAGAAAAAAAGAAAAATAAATAAATTGTTTGTGGGCAGATAAAAACTGAAGTTACAAAGTACCAAGAGCTCTAGAAATATATATAAATAAATAAATATTCTAATAGGTTGATTGACTGAATCAAACTTCTATGATTCTGGTAGGCTCTCATGATGTATAATATGAAGCAAATTATTTTGGTGCTGTCTTTATCCTCTTAATATCTAGCCATTGTCTATCTCTGTGTTTGACCTACCATCTATACAACTATTAGGTAAATTCTTTGAAGATGTCTTAAGAAAAATACTAGCTTCCCCAGCTAAAAATACTAATAATATTATCCGGTAATGTCCAAGGCTTACATCAGTGATCCCCCACTTTGCTATAACCCACATACTTGATGTCTCCACTCATGCATTTTTAAAAAGTGCCTTGATTTGTGACTTTCTTTGTTCAGTTACTAAAACACTTTCAGCAACCTGTTAGTATACTAGAGAGTGATATTTTGACAACCCAAATCCATGTTCCCAGGCCAAAGTCACTCATTTTGGCTTGAGAAGAAATTGTCCCATAGCTCAGATGAGAGCTAGGTTTCTGCATAGAAATCACTGTTCTAAGAAGCTCATTGACTAAATATAAAATACTACTCAAGTCAGAAGCACAGACACACAGGAAGGGGGGATCCCATTCCTTCTCTCTCATATATATATATATATATATATATATATATATATATAATAGTTAAAACCTCTTCTTAATAAGCTCTAACTTTTCTCCATAAAAATAAGTAATAAAAACAAAAGCATTTATAAAGTGAATTTTTACCTATAAAAGGCATTTAGTTTGTATGCATCCCTCTTTTGTACTAACTTTGGACAGAATAGAAATACAAAACTTACATGTAGCATAAAAAGGCTAAACCTTGAACAACTTATCTTTACTTTAGCTGGACATATACCTTTCTCACTTATGCTGTTTATTTCAGCAGACCTTAACATTTAATCCTTCTGTGTCTTTAATTTAAAAATTAAATTGCTTATCTTGATCCATCAAATGAGTTATAACTTCAAAATACTATGCCCACATGTTACTTTTAGGTGAAGAGTCCTACTGGTATAATTTCCTCCATCTTCATTTTAGTAACACTGTTGGTTTCCTCATTCATGTACATAATTTTCTACTCTGTTAAGTTTTTCTGGATCAATATATAGTCTTGACTGGTGACAATGTCAATATCTGTATATTCGTGGTCTTCATTTAGCACTTCATTTACATTTGACTCCAGTTTCACTCAAGTATTATTTTGTTTGCTTCTGACAGTTATCAAGATATTGCTTTGCTTATTAATTTTATAAAATGTAAAATGAGTTTACCCCTGGGACATAGGTAACAGTGTCATAATTTTCATTCATTTAGAAACCTTGTCTCAAGAGAATAAGGCACATAGGTAAGTGATATAGCACAGCAGCAGATATATTTCTCCGGCCTGTAAATGTGCACAGAAAGCACAAATGCACACACACACACACATACATTCAACACACACACCCTACAGACGTAACCCTAAACACACACACATACCCTAAACACATACACATATATGTATAAATACCCTTACAAACACACCTACACCCAAATGTACACCTATACTCACACTTTCCTACATATACACACATTACAAAACCAAATACTTTTACACATACGTACACCCACACAGAGACACACATACATACATATACACACCTACACACAGAAACACACATACGTACATTCCTACATACACACACACCTCCCTATACATCTACAGCTACATACTCTCACATGCATACACACACCTACACATAGAAATATTCTGAAAGTTCTTTCGTGTCTGAGAAGATGGCTCAGCAGTTAGGAACAGATGATGCTTTCCAGAAGACATGGTTTGTATTCTGCACACACATAGGAGTTCATAACTGACTGTAACTTCAGTTTCAGGGGATCAAACGCCCTCGTATTGCCTCCAAGGATAATGAATGCCTGCAGTGCACATGCATACATGCAGGCAAAAATACCCAAACACATTAAAAATAAAATAATAAAAAGAAAAATTGTTGGTACACAGCCCATCTCATTTCACATCATCTGTAAACTCCATGCTGAATATGGTGGTGAGACTTACAGAAACTCAGTTGTGGGTCAGAAGCCACAGCTTTTCTTACAAGATATACAAATAATGTGACAAATTAAAAGAAATCAGTTGCATATATTCTTTTGTGTTCTTGATTCTTTTTTTAAATCTAGTTTCATTTAACTCCTGTTGCCATGGTGTTATTTTCACATCCTTTCTCCTCTCAAAGTCAAAACATTACATGACTTTTAGCCTACATCACGCTTTCAGTGTCAAATGTTTTGTGTCTCTATGAACTACAAGTATTATGACAGAAATAGGTTTGGTATCTCAATGTCATAACTATAATCTACAACTACAAGGGCTTGCAATTGCTACTTCAAAGACAAAAATAACTGAAGTAATATAAAAGTATTGCCCATAGAAAAAGACTCTGTTCTTTGAGTATTTTGTGACATATATTATTCAAGTCATATATTATAGTTTTATTTAGAGTATAATTTTTGAAAAATTTTTTTAGCATTCACAAGAACTCATCACCTGATGAGTATATAATATTCATCCAGGGATTGGATTGTATCGCAGACTCAGTAAGCACTTACACAAACTTACAGTCAGGCTTCAAGGGTCTGTACCTTCCTGGTGGTCCCTTTTTTTAGGCCTAAATTTAGAGAGACAACTTCCATTCTTAACCCCTGAAAAGAAAATATATAACAGAATGTTTTGAATGACATTATTTTATTTCTGATGTTTTAGGATATATGATGTCAGGTACTATCTATCACTCAGACCTTGCTAATGATAACTAGAATTTCTAATAGTTAAATTGAAAACCAAACTCGATGTACTATGAATAAAAAATGTTTCCCTTGTATAATTTGTAAACTGACAAAGGACATTGCTTTTAATGGGCTTCTTGGTAGGAAGTTAGAATATTTTGGTTCAGCAGTTTATCTTTATAATGTATTTATTGAAAGAAATGTTTGTAGATACTGAATGTGTTAGATATTCATTATTACATATATTTGAGAATGTCATAATTCAATTACTTGACCAGGTCAATTACTAACACCAAGGTATTATACTAACATATAAGCCACGTATAATAATAATGTGCTCCAGGTGTATCCTTTAGTATTATCTGTTAGCTACATTCTTTTGATGAGAAACCTGTGCATATATAAAAAAAAATACTATGAATCTGGTTATTTTTATTAATCAGTCATCTTCACATTTGAATTTTCAAAATACTTTTTTTTGCTCTTAAGACAGAGTTTCTATATGTTTTAATTTTTAAAATTAAAATATAATTGCCTCGTTTGCTTCTTTCTGTTTCCCCCTTTCAGCCACAACCATCCAGACCCTAAAACACTGCTTGCTCTCTCTCAAATTCATGGTCTCTAGCCTCTGTTTCTTTAATTGTGACTTTGCACACACAAACTTGCACACGTGCACACCAGCCCGTGTACCCATGAGCAGTGCATGCCTGGCCAGGTCCAGTTCTTTGTCTCCCGAGCATAAAAAAGATGTCTGATAGGACAATTTTTCCGCGTTTTTATGTTCTAACTGTTTGTAAGTGTCTCAATGGCTTTTCTAACCACAATTACTATGGATTGATCTACACTATTATTACTTTGTTAGGTTTTTTTTATGAGAAATACTACAGATATTTTATTTATTGATTTAGTGTTTTTTGACTTGCAGTTTGTGGCTTGTAAGTCAATACAATCAAGGTCTATGCATTCAGGAAAACACTCTACCCCCTGAGATACATCCCTAATCTCTTTTTATTCAAAAATGCCAATTCTTAGAGCTATCCTGTACCTTAAAAGTTTACCACGTTTGCAGATATTGTGTAAAATTTCTCATATTGTTATGATAGTCTTTAATCCTATAATGATTGCAAAGACGAGAACATTTGATTCTTATTTTATCAGAAGCGTGACCTTGAAAATAATACTCTCCCATGACTTATACAGTCTGATACGTGAAATCACCAGTAGAAGTCTAGAAAGGCACAGAAGTCTAAGGTACCAATAATTATATAATATCCCGTAAATGACAAAACTTTATTTCAAAATATTGAACGTTTTTGTCCTTGTGGTCAATCATGTTTGGTTCTACCCTAGGTCTCTGAGCCACCCACTTTCTGGTTCTTTGCCATCCAGGCAGTGTTGAGCCTGGGCTACCTCTCCCAACTTATTTCTCAAGTTAGAGCAGTCATTGATTGGCTGCTTCCACAAGCTCTAAACCATCATTGCTCTAGCATATCTTGCAGGCAGGACAGGTTGTGGGTCCAACGTTTTGTGTCTGGGTTAGTGTCCCAGTTCCACCGCTGGGAGCCTTACCTGGTTACAGGTGATGGCTCTAAATCCCTGATTACTAGGAGTCCTCCCTAGGGTCACATTCATAGGTTCCAGGAAGTTTTCGTTGCACTAGGTTTCCACATCACCCTCTAAAAATGTGCTCCAACTCCAGTCATCTATCCTAGTACTCTCTCCCTCCATCCCTCCCTCCTCAACCTATCCCTTTTGATCCCATCCTCACTTGCCCACAGCCCAACTACAAAATCTATTCTATTTGCCCTTCCTAGGGCGATCCACTCATCCCCCCCCAAAGCCATCCTTGTTACTTAACCCCTCTAGGTCTGTGGATTAGTGTGAGTATCCTTTACTTTATAGCTAATGCCCACATAAAAGTGAGTACACACCAGTTTGTCTTTCTGGGTCTGGATTTCATCACTCAGGATAGTGTTTTGTAAATTTCGTGGTCTTTGTTTTTAATAGCTGAGTGATAACCCATTGTGTAAATGTACCACAGTTTCCTTATCCATTCTTTAGCTGAAGGAAATCCAGGTGGTTTCTGGTTTCTGGCTATTATAAGTAAAGCTGCTATGAACGTAGTTGAGTGAATGTCTTTGTGGTAGGATGGAGCATCTCTCTTGGGTATATGTCCAAGAGTGGCACAGCTGTGTCTTGAGGCAGATCAATTCTCAATTTTCTGAGAGATTACCATATTGGTTTCCAGAGTATCTCTAAGAGTTTTCACTCTCATAGGAAAGGGCTCCCCTTGCTCAACATCTTCACCAGCATGAGCTATGATTTGTGTTATTGATCTTAACCATTCTGACAGGTTTAAGGTGGAATCTCAAAGTAGTTTTGATTTGCATTTCCTCTAACGATATTCACCATTTCTTTAAATGTTTCTCGGCCATTTAAGATTCCTCTACAGCCAAGCTTGGTGGTACATGCCTTTAGTCCCAGCATTCAGGAAGGCAGAAGCAGGTTGATCATTGTGACTTCAAGGCCAGCCTGGTCTACAAAGTGAGTTCAGGGTCAACCAAGGCTACACAGAGAAATCCTGTCTCAAAAAAACAAAAACAAAACAAAAAATTACTCTATTGATAATTCTCTGTTTAGATATGTACCCCATTCTCTTTTAATTGGACTGTTTGGTTTGCTGATATTTAATCTATTAAGTTTTTTTTTCTTCATTTTGTATGTTAACACTCTGATATGGAGTTGGTGAAAGTGTATTTCCATTCTCCTGGCTGCCGTTTTGACCTATTGACAGTGTCCTTTGCCTTACAGAAGCTTTTCAGTTGAAATTATTCCTAATGATATTCTCCTATACTTAGATCAGTGCCTAGCCCACTACTTTCAGAGAGGCTTTCTCCAGAAGCTGATGGAGGCAAATACACAGATCTACTACCAGTCATTAGGCTGAGCTTGGGGAGCTCCTCAAAAGAAGGGAGGGAAAGAGTGTAGAAGCCAGAGGTCTAGTGGACACCAGGAGAAAAACATCCTACAGAATCAACTAAGAAGGACTCCTATGGGCTCACATGGACTGAAGCTACAATCACTGAGCCTGCACGGGTCTTCACTAGGGCCTCTGCATATATGTTGTGGTTGTTTAGCTTGATGTTCTTGTGGGACTCTGGATAGTGGGAGTAGGGGTTTCCCTAACTGCTTTGCCTACTTGTGGGACTCTTTTCCTCCTACTGGGTTGCCTAGTCCAGCCTTGATAAGAGTATTTGAGCCTAGTCTTACTGCATCTTGTTAAGCAATTATTGGTTGTTGTTAGTGGGAGGGCTGTTCTTTTCTGAAAGGAAATGGAGGAGCAGTGAATCTGGGGTAAGCAGAAGGTGTGTGGGGCAACAGGCAGGATAAGAGGGAAGGGAGGCTGAGTTTGGGATGCATTGTAAGGGAGAAGAATAAATAAAATTAAAAATAAATAATAAACACCATTGTAGCTGCTTTTTGAAAGAAATGCTAAATTTACTACTGTTTAAAAACATGTCTTTTTTTTGAGCATACAAATTAATTATTTGAGTTCTTTAAATTGTCATTTCTCAAGTGACATTTCTATAGTGTTTAGAGTCAAATGTCCCCTTTGCTGTCCTCAGTAGGTCAAATACATTTACTTTAAGACGTGAGTGTCCGTGATATGAAACTCATGTCCCCAGGCTCAAATCTGAATGAGAAAAATTCACAAATCAGGTTTCTCTCTATACTTCTCCAGCTGGGGTTGATTGCTGACTTGAAAGATGCTTTCTGACCTTCTTGATTAGAGTCGATGATTGTTTTCGGGGGAGGTAATGGAGTCTAATCTGAGAAATAGCTTAGAATTAGATAGCTGAGTAACATTTTTTAATCTAAACGCAGTGAATTCACAATAGTTCAACTTTCTCATAGATATCCATATCACCAGGAGAACTTCCGCAAATTGCTTTTATTATCCAGTAATTTTTCTGACATTCAAATGTCTGTAGGCTTAAAAGTCCCCTTTTCCAATTAGGGATCTGTTATATGCCTTAGAGGAAGATTTGAATATCAATTTCTGGTTTGGGATGCTGGAATTTATTCTTAGAGACATTTTCATAGAAAGAAGTAGGGTGGGAAAAATAAAGAAAAAAAGCACATGAAATCTCAGTCTCGTGTTCTGAAATTCTGCACTGAAATGGTCCAGGAGCTGAGTCGAGAAGGCGGTGACCAATGGCGGAGAAGAGACACTGTGAAATTCCAGGGGTACATACACTGGTAGGAAAATGAAGGCGCTCATACACGTGGTTCCCATGGCTTTGTGTCTTTATTGTGTATCAGACACTTGATTATATTTCTTACATAAAAGAGGGAACTCCAGAGATGACTGACAAACTCATTGTTATATATTAGAAGTATTCTAACATGTTCAGTGTGGATTCAAAGGACCTCGTGCATCCACACCACCTGTACCACAAAAAGTGTTACAATAAGCTTCCATTTCCTAGAATTCATTTTGACTAGAAAAAGGATACGATCCCATAATACCCGAGAGAGAAGTTAGAACCTTCATTGAAATAGTTAACCCCAGGAAATTCAGATCTTTTTATTTTGCCTCGTTTTTTTTTGTTTATGTTCATTTATAAAATTGTCTCTACTGGTTATGATTTCACTAATGTGCACAACATGCTCTCACATCTGCCTGCTCTGAAGCTGCCTTACAAATTTCCCGAGGTTTTACAAAATGTTGTAAATATGATGATATATGGCTGGCATATCTATTTTAAGTTAATGTCAGCTCTAAGTGTTAGCTTTTAGTTGACCTCTAAGATTTCTTTTCACGGACAGTTGTTACAGAAATGATGTTGGATCTTCAATCAAACATAAGTAAACTCAAAATTGATAATTTAGCATTGAGTTGAACTCCAGCTACTAGAACAATTGTTCAGCCTCACAACTTTCTCCTATGCAAATACAAAGTAACTAGTAGTTGGATAGCTAAGAGGAAGGAAAGACAGTTAAGAGCAGTGCACCATTCTTCTAACTAATATGCTTATTTCTAGTAACCACGGTGTCTGATATTTCTGTGATACAGGCTAACATGTAATTTTTAAAAAATACTACAAAAATTAGGCAAAGGCCTGTTTTTTTTTATCGAAACTTGTTATATACTATTACTTAAATTTGGTTTATACTATTTGTATATATAAAATTGATCAAGCCTGGACTCTAAATAATGACAGAGAACATCAGGTTGATTTCTGTTTCTGCAAGAGACAAAAGTGTTCTTTACCTTCATTGGTGGAATCCATTTTTCTTCACTTTCTTTATCAATTTTTTCTATTAACTTTATTAACCAAGAAAATATATCAGTGATACCTAAAATTATAAGCAAAAATATCTATTTATTATAAGAAGAAACTGGTATAAAAATACTGTAGCTATTTAAATGACAAAACTATGCCTGTATAAAGAGGGTGAAAATTTTATTTAAAGTTAAGGCCACAGAAAAAGACAATGCAGCCACTCTTGATGAGACCGATAAGTTAGGGTCAGATGAAAGGGGAGGAGGACCTCCCCTATCAGTGAACTTGGAGAAGGGCATGGGAGGAGATGAGGGAGGGAGGGTGGGATTAGAAGGGAATGAGGGAGGGGCTATAGCTGGGATACAAAGTGAATAAACTGTAATTGATATAAAAAATAAAAATGTAATTAAAAAATGAACAAAAGCAAATGAGGCTGAAATCAAACAATAATATCCCATACTATGTAAGCATTTCTTCTTAATGATACCCAGAATATATCCACAAATATATTCTTTATATATTTATATATTATATATATATATAATTATATATATATCCAACAAGATTCTAAGACTTAGTTTAGTATTTTAGAAGTAGGAATAACAACAAAATAAAAGCTAATAATTAAGAATTAGCAATGGAAAATCTGAGAAATTCAAGCTTACGCTTTATAACTAGAGTGTAAAGAAAGTAGATGCAGAGATAAGCTAGAATCCATTTTATATAGTGCAGAAGCACTCTGAGGAAGTTCCTAGGGTAAAACCTTCATTATTTGTCTAAGAGAACATGTCTGACACATGGGGTTTTAAAAAAAGCCTTCCCTACAGATCAGACCTCAATGGGAAGCCAAATATGAGGACACATCGATAGCAAAGCCCATGCCATATCTTTATGGATTTAGGAATCAACATGGTATAGCAAGACAGTAGAATATTAAGCCATTTTTCTTGCCTTAATGAATAAGATACCAGGTATAGTTTCTCCAAACACATAGGAGAAAATTCGTTGACAATGATTTTTAAATGTTTTATTTTATTTTAAATCAACATGCAGTGTATTAAACACTGTAGTCATTTTTGAATAGATTGTTCTATTGGAAATTCTTCTCCCTCCCCCATCTAAACCACATTAGTAAATATGAAGTTTTATCTTGAAACAATCTCTTTGATGCCGGAAAATATCAAATCACATGTTTAAAGATAGGGACAATGGGTTCTTGACTTTATGGGAGCTTCCTTCTGAATTTAATGAAAAGCTGCAGGTGTCCACAGTCAAACTGCACATTCCATTCTCGTGCCAATGCTGAAACTTCTGTGACAATGTCAAGGGGAAATTATGTGAAATTAAAAGAAACAAAAGACCTGTAATATTTTCAAATTTTCTAAATCTTTGTTTTTCAGGCAATCGTAAGTAGCAAAGTTATAGCATTTTCTATTGTTGCTATAATCTATTACTACAATACAAATTCCTTGCCCTGCAGACCACAGATTTGACTGGAGTCATGACAGTGCTAAAATCAAGGAATGATCGGCTTAAAATGGTTTCAAGAATTTACCAGGGATCAAGCTACTTTTAAGATATAAAAATAGTAGCTGCATGTTACTGTAATATTCTCTTCAGAGAACACGCAAATAAAGTAAACTGTCTTTTCTCAGGTCTTGATAGTCCTTTTTTTAATTAAATTTTTAATATCAATTACAGTTTATTCACTTTGTATCCCAGCTATAGCCCCTCCCTCATTCCCTTCTAATCCCACCCTCCCTACCTCATCTCCTCCCATGCCCTTCTCTAAGTCCACTGATAGGGGAGGTCCTTCCCTTCCATCTGACCCTAGCTTATCCGGTATCAATGGGACTGGCTGCATTGTCCTCCTCTGTGGCCTGGCAAGGCTGCTCCCCCATCAGGGGAAGGCAGTCAAAGAGCTAGCTACTGAGTTCATGTCAGAGATACTACCTGTTCCTATTACGAGGGAACCCACTTGGAGACTGAGCTGCCATGAGCTACATGTGAACAGGGGTTCTAAGTTATCTCCATTCATGATCCTTGGTTGGAGTATCAGTCTCAGAAAAGACCCCTGTGTCCAGATATTTTGGTTCTGTTGCTCTTCTTAAAGCCAGAGTAATCAATAATCAGAAGAAAGATAGCTGACGGAAGCTAGTCTGAGCTCTTATTTTCTGAATTTACTAATTCAGAAAATTAGGGGGACAACAAGAGAAGTAAATTTGAATTCATGGCTTAGAACCTAGAAGCCCAATAAATGAAAATGTTTTGATTCCTGTCTACCTTAAGAAAGACAAAACAGTAGTTTAGATTTCTATTTAGAAAGAGGAACAAACAGGCCTTTGGAAAAAAAACAAAAAACAAAAACCTGATACAGGAACTTGATTTGCTTCCTGCAGCCAGAGTGCTACAGTGAGGAGCACCTGCTGTGCTTGCTGTCACCCCATCCCCCATCTGTTAGCCACGCCACACAGCAGCCAGTCCTCAAGTATCCAATGCGACTTTTACCCAAATACCAGAAAGCCACTGCTTTCTTATTCTCAGAAGTTTCCCCCACCGGAGTCTAAGCCTTGGAAGACAAAGGAGTACTACCTGAGTACAGGACCTCCTGCTGCAGCATCTTGGCTTTCTCAGTGGGGCTTTCCAGCACCACCTCCAACATCTTACATGATTGGTGTAGAGAGACACAGAACTGGTTGTTTCATGAACTAGGTTAGATTATGGGTTTCTGTAACTCATTGAATACATTTCCCTAGAAAGTCTACTTGTTCTGTAGATAAACAAAAGAAACCTCTTCAAATGAAAAAATAATTCAATAAAACTGGGACCTCCTCTTAATGATAGTTATTAAAATACCAAATAAGAAAGACACACTATAAAAATGAAACAGTTTAAATACGTATTTGTAATTAAATGCAACTACACTAAACAAATCTTAATCAGGCTATCACCTTTTACAATGCACACCAGATATTTGCAAACATACTAGTTTTTTGTTAAATATTTCATAAATTTCAAAACATCTGAATAGTAAGGTAACCTTCCCCTACCCACCTGGCAATAGTTCTGAATGTCAATAAAATGTTTAAAAATAGTTGACATAATTTTTTATAATTAATCTATACTTATGCCTCATGAATGCTGGGTTTTCCTGCTTTGGTTGTGCTTCTAGTTCAAACTCAGATGCAGTTTTCTCATATACACAATGTAGTTTGTTGTTTCTTCCTTGAAAGGAGCAGGAAAAAAGCTCATATTCTGGCTCACAGTTATCTCTCTCTCTTTTTTTTTTCCATTTGCTTCCTCAAGTTCTACCATGCCCACAGTAAGAGGCTATCTGTGACTGAGGCATATCAATCATTAAAATCAAGACACATGAACAAATCATAAATGATACAGTTTTCTCCTTCAACACATTATGTAATATCTTTTTCTGTTTTTTATATAAAACATGTTACTTAAAATGATGAAATAAAAAAAAAATAGTGGGCATGAATCATTCTAACCTCTCTGACCCAATGAAGCAAAGGCCCACAGTTTCAATTCCTTAGCTGTTGCTGCTGTGGCATATTACCTCTATTGCACAGGTTGAAATTTAGAAGATTATCATGGCAATTCACACCTATAATCCTAATATTTGGGGAGAAGGGCTAAGGCAGTAGTATTGAGAGTTCAGAACTTAATTATTTTATAAGTTCGAAGCCTGTAATCCCAGTACTTGAGGAAGTAGAGGCAGATGGATCTCTGTGAGCTCATGGCCAGCCTGGTTTACAAAGTGAAAATGGAGGGGGGAGGGAAAGAAGGGGAATGAGGAAGAAGATGAGAAAAAGGAAAAGAAGGGAGAAAAGAAAAAGGAAAAAGAAGACAGATTTATTGAAACAGTAATAGTAGATTTGACAATTTTTTATTTATTTTTATTGTTTATTATCAATTACATTAGTTACATTTTATTAACTCTGTATCCCTGCTGTATCCTGCTCCCGTATTCCCTCCCAATCCCACCCTCCCTCCCTCAGCTTCTCCCTGCCCCTTTCCAAGTCCAAGAATTGGGGAGGACCTTCTCCCCTTTTGTCTGGCCCTGTTTTATCAGGTATCTTCAGGGTTGGCTGCAAAGTCCTCCTCTGTGGCCTAGCAGAACTGCTCCTCCCTTGGGGGGTGGGGAGGTCAAGGAGCCTGCCATTGAGTTCCTGTCAGAGATAATCCCTTTTTCCCTTACTATGGGAAACTAATTGGTTATTGAGCTACCATGAGCTTCGTCCGAGTAAAGGTTCTAGGTTATATCCATACATGGTCCTTGGTTGGAGAAAAGGTTTCAGAAAAAAAAAAACAAAACAAAAAACCTGTGCCCAGATATATTTGGTCCTTGTGGGGCTCCTATCCTTTCCACATCATACTAACTCCCCTTCTGCCGAAGGTTTGGTTATGAATCTTAGTATCTGTTTTGAAACACTGCTTCTGCGGTAGACTCCTGTCATACATCCTATGCACATCTCATTTGTCTTTTGAAGTGAGGATTGATCATCTTACCCCATGTCTGCTTTCTTGTTTATCTTCTTTAGGTGTATAGACTTCATTATGTTTGTCATATTTTGTAGGTCTATATAAGCGAGTAGGTACCATGTTTGTTTTTCTCCTTCTGGTATACTTCACTCAGAATGATCTTTTCTAGATCTGACCATTTGCCTGCAAATTTCATGATTTCCTCCTTTTTGATTGCTGAGTAGTATTCCATTGTGTAAAAATACCACAATTTCTGTATCCATTCCTCCGTTGATGGACATCTGGGTTGTTTCCAGGTTCTGGCTATTACGAATAAAGCTGCTACAAACATGGTTGAGCAAATGTCCTTGTTGTGTACTTGAGCAAAGTTTGGGTATATACCTAGCAGTGGTATAGCTTCGTCTTGAGGAAGCATTATTCCTAATTGTCTGAGTAAGCACCAGACTGACTTCCAAAATGGTTCTACCAGTTTACATTCCCACCAGCAATGGAGGAGGGTTCCCCTTTCTCCACAACCTCTCCAAGTGTTGTCATTTGAGTTTTTCATCTTGGCCATTCTGATGGGTTAAGAAATAATTATGTCACATGGTCAAATTAGCTCCAACTATGAGAAAATGATAATAAAACACATTTAAAGTAGGAATACTCTTAGAAAATAATAATTTCATTAAATTCCTTTGAAGTAGTTCTATAAATGCAGAAAGTACAGTTATGTCTCGAATATGAATATGTCCCTCCATAGGCTTATGATTTGAATTCTAGCTACCCAGCTTCATGGTCCTTTTTGAAATTATGTAGAACCTGTACGGATACAAAGTCTGGCATGTTTCACTAAGTCAGAAAGGATGAGAGTTTGAAGTTGTATCATACTCCACTGTAGCTGCCTCTGAGTTTCCTCTGCCAGCCTGTGTAGAAACCCAGGGGGGGTGAAGCAGTCTTATATTCAAGTCTTGTCTCCAGGCCTTCTGAACCATGGTGAACTGAAAAGAAATTTCACTTTTTTAATTTTAATTTGTAATACTAATTACATTTTGTTCATCTTGTGTTCCAGCTATAGCCCCTTCCCTCATTCCCTCCAATCCCACCCTCCCTTCATCTCCTCTCATGCCCCTCTCCAAGTCCATTGATAGGAAAGGTCCTCCTCCCCTTCCATCTGACCCTAGCCTATCAGGTCTCATCAGGACTGGCTGCATTGTCTTCCACTGTGGCCTGGTAAGGCTGTTCCCCCATCAGGGCGAGGTTATCAAAGAGCCAAACACTGAGTTCATGTCAGAGACAGTTCCTATTCCCCTTACCCCCTTACGAGGGAACCCACTTGAACACTAAGCTGCCATGGGCTCCATCTGTGAAGGGGTTCTATGTTATCCCCATTCATGGTCCTTGGTTGGAGTATCTGTCTCAGAAAAGATCACCATGCCCAGATTTCTTGGTTCTGTTGCTCTCCTTGTGAAGCTCCTGTCCCCTCCAGGTCTTGCTATCTCCCCCTTTTTTCATATGATTCCCTGCACTCTATCCAAAGTTTAGCTATGGGCCTCAGCATTTGCTTTGATACCCTGCTGGGTAGAGTCTTTCAGTGGCCCTCTATGGTAGGCTCCTGTCCTGTTCCCTGTTTTCTCCCTCTTCTGTTGTCTGTCCCATTTGCCTTTCTGAGTGAGGATTGATTATCTTATCTGGGATCCTCCTTCTTGCTTAGCTCAACTCACTTATAAGTGGATATTAGACATACAAGATAAACATACTGAAATCTGTACACCTAAAGAAATTTCTCTCTTAAACCAAATAGACATAGACTTTCCCTCCCTCCTTTTACTGTTTTATGGTTTTGTTGTGTGTGTGCAGCATTAATAAACTAACCAAAACAATGGATGTAGTTGATGGGAGGAAAACTGCAGAAAATCTTCAGCTAAAATATACATAGGAGATGACATCAAGTGAGACAAGCATCTGAGACATAACTCAAGCTCAGGTACAACTACCAACAAAGAACAAAGGGATTATGAAGCTGGTGTAACAGGAAAAGCATGAAATACTCTGGACAGTTGTTGTATGTGTGTGTATATTACACAAATGCTAAGTATAAGACTCAAAAGATATGCATTTGACAATGCTTACATGTATAAAAAAATAGCAATCTGGCTTTATAAACTTCTTTTAGGGAATAGAAGTATGTGCAAAAGCTATTGGGAGAAGCATTGTTTTTCTTTTGTAACTATTGATACTACCAGAGATGTCTTTGAAAAGTAAAAGAGCTTTTAGAGATGGCAGCTAAATAAAATAGCAGCGTTAGAGCAAAAAGTATAGAATATCACCAGGGAATCTAAAAACACATCTATGGAGGAAGTACAACCAAAGGGAACTGATTACATTTCTAGTCGAAAACCATGATTGATGTTTTCTAAAAGGAGAAATGTCATTGTTTTCTAGGGGCTGGGGAGCTAAACTAAAGAATGCAAGCAGAATCCTCCCTCAAGAAGCCTTCTATTGACTTCAAAGGAGATGTCTAGAGATTATGTTCTCTTGCTTTTCCTTTCTTCCTCTGTCTCTGTCTCTGTCTCCCTCTCCTTGTCTCCTTCTCTGTTCCTGTCTTGCTTTTCCCAATTCACCCTCTCCCCTCCTTATCCTTCCCCTTCTCCTCCTTACCCTCTCCTTTTCCTTCTATCACTCTATATTTATTATTTATGGTCTGGGTTCTGTAAAGGTATTTTCATACAAGAATAAGAACTGTGTTCTGCATATTCCCCCTATATCCATTGCTCTTTCCCCTCCTTTTAAATAGTTCCTTTGTTTTTTTTTTTTTTTTTTGTACAGTTTCCTTTCTAGTTTTGTAGGACAATATCATATTTAATTTCTGTTCTGCTCAGAAAGTTGTCTCCTGTGTCAATGAGGTCAGAGTGCAGTGAACTTTATGGAATAACACAGAGATAGAAAGACCAGGAAGGGACAGGAGCTCCAAAAGTAGACCAACAGAGCTAAAAAACCTGGGCCCAGGGAGGCCTGCAGAAACCTATACTCCAACCAAGAACCATGCATGGAAAGGACCAAGATATTCTGCCCAGATAAAACCCATAAGCTGCTCAGTTTCCAGGTGGGTTCCCTAGTAAGGGGATCAGAGACTGTCTCTGACATGAACTCAATGGCCTGATCTTTGATCACCTCCCCCTGGGGAGTACAGCCTTGCTAGGCCACAGAGGAAGATGATGCAGCCAGCTCTAATGAGACCAGATAGGCTAGGGTCAGATAGAAAGGGAGGAGGATCTCACCTATCAGTGGACTAGGGGAAGTGCATAGGGGGAGAAGAGGAGACTGGGTAGGACTGGGAGGAGATGAGCTGGGATACAAAGTGAATAAATTGTAATAAATAATTAATTAATTAATTTTAAAAATAAATGAAATAAATACATATTACATAAAAATATACAATGTGATGCTGCCTAGAAATTCCAAACAAGTAGTAATTTTACAAGACTGAAATTCTAAGTGACATAAACAATACTCCAGAAGTGCAAATAAACACCATAAACTCAAAGCCAACACATGCACAATCAGCAGGTTTATCAAAGTCACAAGGCATCAGGGCTTGGTAACAGAACTTACAAATCAGCTTTTTCATGTGGAAAACGGTGTTAATAGTGGATGCAGCTCACGTCTATCTCATGAGACACATACTCCTCACTGCTGCTGTGGCCACATTCCGTGAGAATTCAGGAACCCAAATCTTCAGAATATATAACTCTTGAATGAAATTGGAAGAAAGAATTGAACTTGCCAACAACAATCTCATTTTGCTTTAAGGATACAGAGCACCTGAGAAAGGAAATTGATTCTCATAAAAAAAATACCCACTACAAAACCCAATATACCAAGTCATATGTACACATGGTGAATATATTGCATCACATCCTACTCCGTAGGTGTACTTTCTTGTGAATCTTCAGGGTTACCCTCAGTTTTTTTTCTGGAAATATTACTTGTGCACAAACTGCCTCCTTGATTGGTAAACACTGGTATTTCATTAGCTTCTGTGAAGAGGGAAGATGCAAATTAGAAATTTTGCTCTCTCACGAAGTGTATTCTCATAAAATGTACTTCTAACCAGCCTCATGGTAAAGCCTCACAGGAGTCTTTCTGATTAACTCCAACTCCCTTCAATTCTCCAGAAAACTACAATAATAGGTAAAAGCTGGAAGGTGATGTTCTAATTTGTACACTCCATCTGGAAACTCCCTGATCGTGCGGTTAGTCTTCAAACTGGAGAACTTCTTCAAAAAATTCAATCAGGTCTTTGGCTCAGCTTCTCTGTATCCATATGATCTGTTGAAGGAACAACAAAGATAATTTCCATGTCTTTCGTGGCTAGTGAGGTTTGAGATTTTCTCATAGGTTTATCATATATTAATACTTCTTTTTTGAGAGCTGTCTCATTTCTCTTAAAAAACACTTCAGTCAAGACTATGCCCATTGCTTTCCTGCTCCACACAATGTCATCCACAAACTACACATTGCCAAATATGATATACAATTATCCCTCCCCTTGGCATCATTTAAGTAAATTAATCATAAACAATGTCTTCTGATGGAAGCACTTCTTTCATTTCCTCCTGAATAGTATTGCTCCTTGCTTAGTCCTTTGATATTTTTTTGTTTACTTTTCCTTTGCTCATCTATATTTTATATGTGGGACAGTTCATCTCATGATCTTAAATGTCACACAAGCTAGGCAGGGAATGTAGTTTAGTGATAGAGTACTCACCTGCATGTGCAAAGCCCTAGATTTGCTGTACTAAGATAAACAAACACACAAATAAGTCATAATAACTTTTAGATTTATGTCCAGATGAGAACATATTCTTTATTTCTGAGTTTGTGCTGAGTGCAACCAGTAAAAGAACAGCCACATGGAAGCCCATTAACCTAGAACCCCTGCACAGATGTAGCACACTGCAATTCAGTCTCCAAGTGGGTTCCTTAGTAAGGTGAACAGGGGCTGTCTCTGACATGAACTCAGTGGCTGGCTCTTTGATCACCTCCCCCAGAGAGAGGAGAACAGCCTTGCCAGGCCACAGAGGGAGACAATGCAGCCAGTCCTGATGAGACCTAATGGGCTAGGGTCAGATAGAAGTGGAGGATGGGAGTTTGCTGTGTCTCCAACGAATGTCAGAAGCTACACCTATCAATTTTCACCAACATGACTGCCTAATCATGAGTTGAACAAGGTCAACAGTAACAGTCATGCCAAAGTGGATGGGGTAAGACCTCTTGGCTCCAACCCTGCACAAAGAAGTACAGGCATCTATGAAGTCCTGAAGGTGGGAGAAACAGTCTTCTCCAGGAAAAGCACATCATTTGGATCCCCAATATTAATGGTCATCCCTGAAAACATATTTGCAAGTAACATTATTCAGACTGAGCTGGTTGTAAAACGCTACACATCACACAATCCATACACACACACATTTTAATCTTTTTGAGTGAAAGCAATGCTATTTTAAATGTAATTATGCTTTCAACAATTAAATGACTAGGGCAGTAAGTGTAGTGACCTTATTTCTTTCTGGATTTGCCTTCAATTGAATTGTGTGCAAAAAAAAAGAATTCTTATGTTTGGTAATGTTTCTGCTTTGTTCAAGGTAAATTTCAACGAAATGGCCATGTGAAGCTCCAATAACTAGGGTTTGTTTCTATCATTTTTGCTTTGTTTGAGAGTAGTGTTAGGGAAGAAAATTTTTTGGCACAGTCTCTTTGGAATAATGAAAAAGCCCGTAAAATGAACTATTGTTTCCTCTTAACATTAGAAAATGTCCATTTCAGTATTAATTGCACATTTTTTGTTCCTGTGCCCATGATTTACATACCACCTTTTTGTACTGACACTATAAGTAGTGCTTTGTACCTCCAATTTAACTCCCCTTAGAATATAACATGCTTTTGTTTACTGTGGTGTGTTGAAGTCAGGTAAATTTGACAATGTGTTAGAAATCAAATAAAACCAATTGTGTATTCCTTTTCTTGAGACAATGTCTTGCTGTGTTGTAGCTGAGGCTGGTCTCAATCACAATCATTCCACTGAGACTGTACAGTGTTGTGGGCTGTACACTAGGAACAACAAAGAGCTCTAGAACTCATGGGATAGGGCCCACCTGTTAGCACAACCAAGATGAGTGTCTTGGAGAGGAATAACCCCTAGGGCTACATATCTTGAGGACTTCACGAGGAACAGAGCTCTGCTTGTTACACTTGTGGTCCTTGTAGTTCTCCTTCTATGTGAATTGTGAGCATTTTAGGGAGCTTTTAGCCCTTCACTAGGCAGTATCACTGGTATCTAAAATAAGAATGTTTGGTCTGTTTCAGGTATTGCTGCTGGAGTAGATTAATGATTCAACCACCACCCTTAAAAAGAGCCTGCAGAGGTATATTGCTAGCAATGACCCTACCCTTAGAAAGAATTTGGAAAATTAGATTGTTTAGCAAGGTTAGGTAAAAATGCGTTTGCTAGTGACTCTGATTTTGAAAATCTTAGGGAAGAATTTGAAGTTCAGGAAAATGAACTCTTAGTATTAAAGCCAAGGACTTGTTGAGGCTGGTGAGCAGGAATAGCTCAGAAGAGCACTAGATGAGGTGTCACACTCAAGCTGGGCTGGAGACTGAGATGGCAATTAATTCTCTTATACTAGTTTTTGACCTCAGTTTCCTGATATGATATAAAACATTATTGAGTAGATGCACACTTTGAGGACTTAAAGTAGAAATGGCTGATTATTTTTTTTATTATTTATGTTTTATTTATATTAATAACAGTTTACTCACTTTGTATCCCCCATGTAGCTCCCTTCGTCCTCTCCTCCAAATGTTACCCTCCCTCCCCCTTCTCCACCCATGCCCCTCCCCAAGTCCACTGATAGGGGAGGTCTTCCTCTCCTTCCTTCTGATCCTAGTCTATCAGGTCTCATCAGGGATGGCTGTATTGTCTTCCTCTGTGTCTATGGTAAGTCTGCTCCCCCCTCAGGGGGAGGTGATCAAAGAGCAGGCCAATCAGTTCATGTCAGAGACATTCCTTTTCCCATTACTATGGAATCCACTTGGACACTGAGCTGCCATATATACAGCAAGCCTATAGCCAATATCAAACTAAAAGGAAAGAAACTTCAACAAGCCCACTGAAATCAGGGAAAAGGCAAGGCTGCCCAATCTCTCCATATCTCTTCAACATAGTTCTGGAAGTCCTTGCTAGAACAATAAGACAATTAAAGGAGATCAAGGGGATACAGATTGTAAAGGAAGAAGTCAAAGTATCAGTATTTGCAGGTGATATGATAGTATACCTGAGTGACTCCAAAAATTCTACCAGGGAACTTCTAGAGCTGATAAACACCTTCAGCAAAGTGACCGGATACAAAATTAACTAAAAAAAAAAAAAAATCAGTAGCCCTCCTGTATACAAAAGACAAAAGGGCTGAGAAAGAAATTAGTGAAACAATACCTTTCACAATAACCACAAAGGACATAAAGTACCTTGGTGTGAGCCTAACCAAGCAAGTCAAAGACTTGTATGAGAAAAAATTCCAGTCTCTGAAGAAAGAATTAAAAGAAGATATCAGAAGATGGAAAGATCTCCCATGCTCATGGATTGGCAGGATTAACATAATGAAAATGGCCATTTTACCAAAAGCAATCTACAGATTCAATGCGATTCCCATCAAATCACCAACACAATTATTTACAGACCTTGAAAGAAAAATTCTCAACTTCATATGGAATAACAAGAAACTCAGAATTGCTAAAACGATCCTCTACAGTAAAAGATCTTCTGGAAGTATCTCCATCCCTGATCTTAAGCTGTACTAGAGAGCAACAGTAATAAAAACTGCATGGTACTGGCATAGAAACAGAATGGTGGATCAGTGGAACCAAACAGAAGTCCCAGAAATAAACCCACACACTTATGGACACCTGATTTTTTTACAAAGATGCCAAAACCATACAATGGAAAAAGATGGCATCTTTAACAAATGGTGCTGGTCTAACTGGATATCTACATGTAAAAAAATGAAAATAGATCCATACTTATCACCCTGCACAAAACTAAAGTCCAAGTGAATCAAAGGCCTCAATATGAAACCAGACACACTAAACCTGTTAGAAGAAAAAGTGGGGAAGAGCCTTAAACTCATTGGCACAAGAGACAACTTCCTGAACAGAACATTCTAAGAACAACAATCAATAAATGGGACCTCATGAAACTGAAAAGCTTCTGTAAAGCAAAGGATACTGTCATCAGAACAAATGGTTGATTGTTTTTTGTATCAAAGTTTAGATTTGTGATTCCTTTAAGATTTTTATAAGATTACCTTTTAGGATTAATTGAGTCTTTCTTTGTAACTGCAAATTGCAGCCTGATGTAAAGAAAAGCTGGCTGAGAAATTGCTTTGCTTGCTCATATTCTGTTCATATATAACAAGTTGCTTAGTTACAAATGCATATAGGTCCTTGGGAATAATTTGTTTTTCTTATTTGTTTCTCACCCATAATGTGTAATACATTTAATCATGTGAGGTATTGGGGAAAATGTTTTTCTTATGTATGCTCATTGTAATTGTTCACTTAAGGAAAAATAGTATATAACCACATCGTGATTTCTGTCCTACTTGAAAGATCTTGCTGGGATACATAATATGTAGGGGAAAAAATAAAGTTGTTGAGATTTGCTCTTCAGAGTTTGTTCCGTCTGCCAAGATGTGTATACATGTATATGTATGTAAGGTCAGGTTGAAATCCATTTCCATCCACCCAATGTATGAATGTGTGTATGTATATATGTATGAATGTATGTATGTGTGTGTGTAATTGTAAGGTATGAAAATTTTAAAAGAAGAAGCTTGGAACCTACCTGCTGGAGCCTGTTTGCCACTATTAGTTGAAAGCCCAAACTAGAGCCAACAGCTTACCATAATAGGTGTAAATTCAGGCCAGGAAGCTACCAGCACTGGTTGGTATCAGCAATTTCATTCTGGTCCCTCATTTTGCCAGGATCAGGGGAAGCCACAGTCAGCAACTATCAGTTCCAGCCTGGAGATTGCCCTCAGAGAAAATCCATTGGGTGACAAGACAGCTGCCAGATCTATGCCCCACTTCAGTTTCCCCTGATTATGTCGAAGCTGATCTTTGGTAGTAAAACATGCTGGGATTAGAGATGTCAGCCATGAGGTACAGCTCATATTCACTTTTGATGCTACTGACTAAACTCTTCATGTAGTATAATTTAAATTACAATGTTTTATTTTCATTCTCCATTCAAACACTGAGAACATATCATGTCTGAAATTTGGCTCTTATGGACATATTTTTATGGACAAAAATGACTAAATAAATAGTTTTTTATTCTAGAAATTCTTTGTCTTGCAGTGTGTCCCTATTGATGAATATATTTTTAAGGTTCTTTTTAATTTTGAGGATATATTTTAATTATAATATTTTATCTTCTCCTTTCTCCCTCAACTACACGGTATGTCCCTCCCCACTCTCCTTCAAAATTTTGGCCTCTTTTTTTTAACTAACTAACCAACTAACTGACTAACTAACTAACCAACTCTCTCTCTCTACACACACACACACACACACACACTGGGCAAACATCTGCATCTCTGTCAGATAGAAATGTAAATGTGAGCAAGTAACTCTAATTTGTATGTGTAGAGATGCTTGCATTAGCTTTTCCTTTCCTTCTGTATTGTTTTTAAGGCATGCCTGTTACTAGTTAGCTTGATTGCTAAGTTTTAGCTAACATTTTATAGTCATAACTATTGGAGTATCTAAGATAGTTGAAGATTTTCCTTAAGTTTATTGAAAAATTGTAGCAAGTTGTTTTTCACTCTCCAAGGCTGCTGATAATAGTTTCTTTTCTAGTATTTCTTCTTTTTGGAATTATAATATATAATTACACAGTTGCACCTATATTTTCTTCCCTCCAAGACTTCTCACATAGTCCTCCTTGCCTTCTTATATATTCATGGCTTCTTTTTTTATTATTATTAATTTCTCACTTTCCTTAAGAACAAGGGTCACATCTAACATAGGAAAAAGTAAAACTATAATTTTTTTCTTGTTTTTAATTTTAATACTTTACCTAGACTATTTTAATATAATGAAAATCTGGTTTTTGTATTATTTTATTATCCTAGATTTATATTTGTAGTAATATAATAACACTCAGAATTATCCTAATGATTGCAAATAATCAAAGTAAGAGTTTATTGTTTGTCTGACTTCACTTGTCCCAACCTACATTTTAATCAGAGATTAATTACAGACCATTTAAAATTAGAGACCAGATGGTATTATTTCTCTCAGAAGCCAAACTTATACTTTCCTTGTTTAGTAGTTTCTGGTTGAGCCTAGTGAAATCATATTCTAACCCTCAGAAAGGACCACCATGAGCCACACTGCGAAGATGTAAACTGTGTTTCAAAACTAAGATATTATTTCAAACTTCTATTTACTGTTGTTCTCATATCTCAATAGAACCAGTCCCTGCATAACTTGCACCTCTTAGAATTTCCAGTTGTCTATACTTCCAGGAGATATCATATTTTTCTTTATTTCTTGAAAAAGAGATTCATGATAACATAATTACTTAATTAGAAATAATTTAGTATGCTGGATTAAGCGGGTGCTGAAAAAAGACTGGATGAGTTTCCTGGCAATTGGTCAAAGTGCTTTATCTCTTAAGACAATGCTCACATAAAAATAGCTCATAAATGAGAAAGGCTTATTAGTCTAGCAGTAGTGGAAAGATTTTTACAAAAGAAAATTGAATTAATAAGAAAGAGGTTTTTAATGACAGGAAGTTTATACTCTTATATTTTTCTGTTAGGGTAGCTCCTATCATGTGTGTCACATGGGTATTTCATTGAGTGCTTTAAAAAGAGCAATAATAACTTTTTTTTTTTCCTGGACAGTCAATACAGCATTTTATAAGCAAAGCCCTTTAGAAGAGAAGCAAGCAATAAACATCAAAATAAAATACCAAAGTACTATTACATATTTTGTAATAGTATGACTTTATTGTATATGCTTATAAAATACACTTATATATGTATATGTAAATACATATATACACATTTAATCATATATATTTAATATAAATAATTATATATACATATGGTAAAGTGTATACATTTAGTGTACAAACATACTAAATATCTATAAATGTATATATTTATAACAAAATATATATTAGTAGCAACACATGCATACATGCTACAGCTATATATTGGCTGCTGTTCACAATTTGTATATAAAATAATGGTTTTATCATCAAGGCAGTAAGTTCATTCTATGGTATTCTATTATTTCTGTGACAGTAGGTAGATGGCCAATAACAAGATATATGTTTAACAAATTTCTATAATAATGAGCCTGTTTAATATAAAATCATAAATGAAATATGGATATAACATTTGAACTGTCACAGTCTGAAATAATGACCCTTCCGTATTCCACACTCCTTTGACATTAGGGAAATAGTTTTCTTTGGAGTAAAAGTGACAATCCTTCACCCAGTGGAAATAGTTTTCATGGAAGGTGTAAGATAAAACCACCTATTTAGTAATAGATGTTTAGAATCAACATTCTTAAAATGGACAATTTAAGGACCACTGGTGCTCTTAATAATAGAATGAGGATTTTATGAGAATGGCTTGAAAATAAGAAATAATAAGTCACGCCATTTTGTCCATAAATAAATATTATCCAATAAATATAATTTGCAGGCTTGATTTTATTTGAAATCATATGTACAGTTATATACAATCATATAAGTATACACCAGCGATTTTAAGAGTAAATTTTCTAGGAAAACAAAGCTAAGAACTACAGCTTTTGAAGTCTCTGCTATGTACCAAAATGTCTCCAAGTGGTTTCCCTAGTGAGGGGAACAAGGACTATCTGATATGAATTCAGTGACTGGTTCTTTGACCACCACCCTCCCAATGGGAGAGCAGTCTTGCTAGGCCACAGAGGAGGACAATGTCCTGATGAGACTTGATAAGCTAGAGTCAGATGGAAGGGTTGGAGGACCTCCCCTATCAGTGGACTTGGAGAGGGGCATGGGAGGAGATAAGGGAGGAAGGGTGGGATTGGGAGGGAATAAAGGACAGGGGCTACAGCTGGGATGCAAAGTGAATAAACTGCAATTAATATAAAAATAAAAATTTAATTAAAAAAGATTAATAAAAAAGAAAAAAACATGGTATGCTTTTTAAAAGGAATACCTTTATTGATTATTCAAATATTTCGTACTACGTATTTCGATCACATTTACCCTAGATTCCTTTTGAAGATTTCAAAAAGTGAAGTATTCCAAATGTCTTGTATGAACTATCTTTATGTTCTTATCTTCATTTTAATGTAGTTTAAGAATCCAGTAACCATAAAAATTCAAAAACAAAATTTTCCAGAGCAAAGATAAATAAATACCTACGTAGGCTCTCTACATGAGAAAGTCAACCAAGCTAGTCATTAAAAACATGGAATTTTCTTTTCAATTACTTGCTCCTTAGTTATTCTCCATTGTACTAAAATGTGTCAAGAGCAAACTGGGATAAATACAGGTTTATTAACATAACAACATAGTCAAGGGTATTTATCTTTTTGATTGGAAGAGTTTCATTTCCTATCTCCTCTACTCTATGCTGATTTTAATTTTATTTACCTGAATTGTGTCTTTCATAGCCAATCTAGTTAATTGCGTTTCTAAAAGATGCTTCTTTTAAAATTACTTTTTTTGTATGTCATTTCTTTCAAAGATAGTTATTAAATGAATTAGTTTGGAATATGAACAGACACAGTTATAAGCCTTAGTGGAAATCAGGTTCAATTTTGACAGTGACAAAAGTGTTCAAAAGGCTTCTTCTCTTGTTTTTAAGCTGATAGTGTTTTGAGAGCAAAAGAAATATTAAGTAAGACATGCGATGAAAATTTTATATGATTTAAGAGCACAATACCTTCTCTGCAGAATTGTTATGGTTTGTAGCAAATTCCACATCAACTGTGAAATATATAAGCAGAAACTTCTATTACTATGCTCTGTTATTTCTATATTGTTTCCAAATAGAACATACAGTAACCCAGACAATTGACATGGGCTTGAAATAAACACTGCATGACCCACATCCTGAGTTGTTTGCCTCCATTTCCTTTCACCATAATAAAAATACATAACTTTCCATATTTTCTTAGATGTTTGTGAAGGTGGAGCTCAGAATATTTAAGTGTTTAATTAATTTACAAAGAAAATGAGTAATGGATTCAGGAACTATTTTATTGTATTTTAATCATAATCATTAAAATAAAACATATTTCAAGCTACCAACTTTTTATGTAACAGCACCTTCTAAACATTTATAAAGAATAATGTTAATTTTATGCAAGTGAAGGAAATACACAATACTGATTTTTATATAAAGAATATCACAGAAGAGTATGTTTCAAAAATCATCACTCTGTTAACTCCACCCAGCAGCTCTCTTCACGTAGGAAAACGTACATGTTCTCACTGTGTACACTTTAAGTAGCACATAAAATTTCGTTGTAAAAATGCCTTTCCAGGACTCATAATGTTTGAATATATATATATATATATATATATATATATATACATACATACATATATATATATACATACACATACATATATCATTGTGTAGTATAAAATGGTCAATTTTCAGTAAAATCAAAACTATAATTTATGGTTATGTAGAAAAAAAAGTATTTGATACATTAAGTTGAAGTGATGTAATTAAGCTCAGGGCTTTATACATTGCTAAACATTAGCTCTACCCCCGAGAAACACTTGAATTCTGACATTTACTACTGCTTCCAAGGCTGAAAGAAAACCATATTTAAAGAGAAAAGAATTTCGGCACAGGGCCCACATTGTTTCCCAAATGAAAATAAAGACATATAAGCAAACATTCAACAGGACTGTGAGATTAGAATAGCAAGCTGCCAACCACTCATTGGACTGACACAAGCAGATGTTCAATACAACAGAAATTTGCTGTTGCAATTCATTTATATCATAGCTGATCAGACACGAGATCTTGAGAAGTGACTGACATTTCATTAGTGAACTTTTGACAACACAGGAATTGTTTCCTTCAGTATAGATTTCACCATGCAGTAAATGTGAGTGTTAACTTGTGACTCAGACTTGTAATAACAAAAAACACACCTGTGAACTGGTTTTCCAATATCCATGAAGATGCTCTTTGGAAAAGCCTGTTGCTGTTCTCAGGGAAAATATCTATATGTGTTTCCACTTGGTATGCCAGCAGAGATAACGTGTTTTCAGTAATTTGCAAATATTTTTTGTTTACTGAATATTGGATTGGTATTATAAAATAAAAAATGACAAAGGTACGCAAATAGTACTGTGGTGGAGAAATAAAACACTTCTTCAATGGGATTTCAAGAGGAGGTGGCTTAATTTTAATGTCTGGACAGGCTCGCTTTCCAATTCTGGCTGAACAATAACAGTGAGCCAACATACACATTTTCATCAGTTGCTTTTTCTGCTCCATAACTTTGTTGTGTTTGTGATGTTATATAGAAAACAATCACCAACATGGGAGGTAGAGAAACAATAGTCTCAGTACAATAGGTTGGGATTTTGGATAAATGTCAACAAACCAATAAATGGCCCTTTTGGTGTAAATGTATATATTGTGGTACAGTACTGCGCTTATTAAGGATTCCCTGATGGTTATAATGTTTATATTTTTATTACACTATGAAAGAATGTGATATAGAGAAAAACTGCAAGTTAGAGCCATAAATTTTTCTTTTTCTGACATTATCACTCATATTATAGCAATGCATTCTTTGAAATCCTCACAAATTCATGTACAATGTCATTTTATATGAGTTTACTTTTGTTCTTCCAAGAATTCTTTGGTTGACATTTTCTAGAAACTTTAGATGAAATATTAAGATATCCTTGAATTCTCATTGCCTATTTCAAGGTTCAGGCAAATGTTTTCATTACTGCAAGCATAGATTAAGTAAGAAAACAAACAAATAAGTGTTATTTATAATAATCTATATTTTAAAGATATTTAATATTTATATCATGTTAATTAAAAGAGTCTAAGCTCCTTAAGAGAGCATAGGTTAAAAAAATAGCTATGAAAAGCATTTATATGGCAAAGGACACCATATTTGGACAGGGCTGAAGGCTACAGAATGGCAAACGATTTAGACCAACTACACATCTAATCGAGGGCTAATGTATAAAACATATAAAGAACTCAAAAATACTGGACATCAGAAACCAATAATCTGTTTAAATAGGGTACAAATTCATGCAGTGATTTTTCAAAAGATGAAACGCAAGTGGCTGAAGAACACTAAAATAATTGTTCAACATTTTTGGTCACCAGGGAAATGCTTGATTAATAAAATTAAAGTAATTAAAACTACATTGAAATTTCATCTTACACAAGTCATAATGGCCAAAATCAATAAAAAAAAGCAGATAAATTGGATAATGTGGTACATTACACAATGGAATATTATTATTTTATGAAACCATAAAATTTTCAGGAAAATTGATTGAGACAGAAAAAGCATCTTGAGTTACCTCACTCAAGATGATCTTTTCTAGATCCCACCATTGGTCTAAAAATTTCATGATTTCCTTGTTTTTAATAGTTGAGTAATATTCCATTGTGTAAATGTACCACAATATCTGTATCCATTCCTCAACAGAGGGACATGTAAATTATTTCCAGCTTCTGGCTATTGCAAATAAAGCTGCTACAAGCAGGTTTGGGCAAATGTCCTTGTTGTGTACTTGAGCATATTTTGGATATATGCCCAAGAGTGCTATCGCTGGATTTTGAGGAAGCACCATTTCCAATTTCCTGAGGCAGCACCAGATTGATTTCCAAAGAGGTTGTACAAGTTTATACTCCCACCAGTAATGGAGGAGGGTTCCCCTTTCTCCACATCCTCTCCAGCGTGTATTGTCACTTGAGTTTTTGATCTTAGCCATTCTGATGGGTGTAAGGTGAAATCCCAGAAACAGAAAGACACTTACTCGTAAGTGGATATTAGCCATATAATATAGTATTGACATACTAAATCTATACTCCTAAAAAAGCTAAACAACAAGGAAGACCACAGGGAAGATGCTCAATTCTCATTCAAAAGGACAAATGCAATAGACATTGGAAGCAGGAGAAGACAGGGAATAGGACCCAAAAGACAACTTGGTATGTATACCATATACACATGCTATCCTCATGTGTAGATATTAACATTCAGTTGTTTGATAAGCAGGCTACAGTGTATATAACCAAGAAGTTAGTTTAGAGTAAGGGACTGGAAAAAAACTGGGCTACATCTGTGCAGGGGTCTTAGGTTATCTCCATGCATAGTCCTTGGTTGGAGTATATGTCTTACTATTTCTTACTTCTTTCATAAGATTCCCTGTACTCTGCCCAAAGTTTGGTCATAAGTCTCAGCATCTTCTTTGATACCCTGCAGGGTAGAGCCTTTCAGAGGCCCTCTGTGGCAGGCTCCTGTCCTGTTCCTGTTTTCTCCTTCTTCTGATGTCCATCCTCTTTGCCTTTCTGAATGGGTATTGAGCATCTTAGCCAGAGTCCTCTTTCTTGAGTAGTTTCTTTAGGTGTACAGATTTTAGTATGTTTATCCTATATTATATATCTAATATCCACTTATGAGTGAGTATATACCCTGTGTGTCTTTCTGCTTCTGGGATACCTAACCCAGGATGATCTATTCCAGTTCCCACCATTTACCTGCAAATTTCATGATTTCCTTGTGTGTGTGTGTGTGTGTTTTGTTTTTATTGCTGAATAATATTCCATTGTGTAGATGTACCACAATTTCTGTATCCATTCCTCCACTGAGAAGCATCTGGGCTGTTTCCAGCTTCTGGATATTACAAATAAAGCTGCTACAGACATGGTGGAGTAAATGTCTTTGTTGTCTACTTGAGCATTTTTTGGATATATGCCTAGGAGTGGTATGGCTGGATCTTGAGGAAGCACTATTCCTAGTTGTCTGAGAAAGCACTAGAATGATTTCCAGAGGGGTTGTACAAGCTTACAACCCACCAGCAATGGAGGAGGGTTCTGAGTTTCCTTGGAGAAAACACCACAGCTAGGGAATCAGCAGATCCTTCAAGAGGGCTGTGCCTAGAAAACAATGTTTCGACAAATAATTTTTAAGTGACCATGAGAATTCCCCTTCTGGATGGCAAGGTATGGCCCTATTTTAATGAAAATGCAGTAACTTTGTGAAGGAGACTCAACTTCATGAAAGCAATAAACAATGTTTTTCTCATAGATAAATATAGAAATAATGTGATCAGATTTAAAGAAATATAGAAATAATGTGTGAAGAGAATAGAGCTTAAAGTTTCTCTTTTTCTTCCTCATTTAACAAAATGTTAGCCTGTTCAGTCTGCATTTTATGAGTTAATCAAAATGAATGGAGAACATAAGAAAATGCTAGCTGGCAATATTAGAGGACAGGATCCAAGGCATCATAGCCATAGCCAAAAGAAAATAAAGATGATTCAGATCTTTGGTAAAGAAAGTCAAAAAACAGAAGCTCAAAATTGAGTAAAAACCAACTATTTGATTGACAGCTGAAACACATGTAGAACAGACTTCAAGCAAAAAAAAAAGAATTAAAAAAAAAACATCCTGCTATCAGTTCAAGCTGAAATAATGCTAGTGAGGTCAAAGACTAAAATGAAATTTGTCATAATTAAAGACATCTTTACAAATTATGCTTTAAGTGAGACTAGGAGTCTAGGGAAACACTTCTGTTGGCTAAGTGCTTACTGTATGACCATAAGGACTTGTTTGAATTTTGAGCTGATAGATAAAGGCCATGCCCAAAAGCATGTTTATGTGAGAAAGTAGGAGCCTGGAGGAGACACATGAGGATTTTTGGTGCTTGATGGCCAGGCAGCTGAGCCAAACCAATCTGCTCTAGGTTCACTGAAAAACACTGTCTCCTCAGGTAAATTGGACCAATTGTGCACGCACATAATACTTTTCTCATAAATAACAGAGCCTAATACAAATATCCTACAACATGAAATTTAGTTATGATATAATCTGTATAACATACTATGCAAAAGACAAGCAAACTCAATCTTCATTGTGTATAGTAATTACACAAAAGCTTTCATTATGACATTTCCATTCCTGACCATATTGAACTATGTTGATAATTTGCACCACTTGTATTGCTGATTCTTACCCTTATCTATACTCCATTTTTTTCCATTTCCTAACCCTAGTAACCCCTTATACTTTAAAGTAATTTTTTTCTTCCTTAGATTCTACATATTAAAGTAAACATATAATGAAGAGGGGGAAAATAATATACTTGAACCAGCTAGACGATGGCAAAATAGAACATTACAGAGAAAAGAATTTTAGTACAATTTAGTTCAAGGGAAATGGGCTTCTAGATTGATAGAGGAATGAAGAGGTGAGAAGATATGCAACAGCATGTTGAGTGTTATTTGCAGTCAAGATGATGTTTATAGACATCCTTTAAAATATGTTTTTCTCATAAGAAAAGAATAAATGAGTCACAAGAATCAAAAGTAGTTTTAACCTTACCATATTATTATACACAGCTGTTACAAACGCATGTTTTGTTAGACTTTTCTGATGATACAAATATTTTTATTGACATATTTTCAGGAAAACATACAAATATATTAACTACAGTTATGATTACATATGACAAATTGACTTGCAAGGAAAAACGACAAACTTTTAAGCCAAAAAAGTATGGAAGCATTAAAAGTTAAAAAGAAAATGTTCCACACAGCTATCATTCATTCCCCAAGTTAAAGCATTCAAGTTACCTTTCCCTGAGGCTCCAGTTCAGCCTAGAGCAAGTAATTAATTTTCAATAACCTGCTGGATATTCAAAAAAATCAAATGGTAAATTCATTATGCAGGCAGAGCATTAACTGAGACTCATATATGAAGTATGACTACTTCATCACAAGCTAAAATAAAAACTACTCAGCCTGTTTTAAACAGGTCTACAAGACTTTGGAGTTTTTTGTGTACTTGCTTTTAGTTTCTTATGATTAATAATGAGTAATACTAAATCCTTAAATATTATGAGGATAAAGTAGGAAAATTTGTATAAATATATATCATAAAGCAAGTGTTAAAATATCTGATTTACTGCAGAATAAGTAATATGATGCTTCATGTATATAAGTCATATAGTCATACGTTTACACATACATTTGGTTACCTGCTTTCAAATAATTTTCAAATTTTCTTTCTATGTGCATGTGTGTGTGTGTGTGTGTGTAAAAAGTGTTGTTTGCATAGACATGATGTTCTTTACTTTTAAATTTTATTCACAGTAGTTAAAACAATTTTATCTTTAAATTTGCATTAGTGTTAAATTAAATTGTGTTGTAAATATTACAGCTCATTGTAATGATAGTTGGTATTAATGTCAACTTGCCACAAGTTAGAATAAACTTAGGTAACTTCAACCGAAGAATTTTTTGTTTTCCCTAAGCTGATATGAGAAGATCCACCTTAAGTATGAGCAAAATGCAATGCCAGATTGAAAATGAAAAAGAGAGTCGTGGCAGAAGAAAGCTTATTTTATTTTAAGTGTTTTTTTTTTGTAAGAAGCCATTTAATATCCATAAAGAAAGCAGCAATATTTCAACTCTTTAAATAAAATATTGAGCAAATTTGAAATGGTACCTTGGAACTTCTAGATATTAAAGAAACGTAAACAGCAAATATGTAGAAGGTGCAACCTGGTAGGTTTTGATGAACTGAATGTATACAAAAATATGCACCAATAAAAGGGGTAATGCTTAGGTCATCTAAGAGTGAATAAATAAGAGTAAATTTTATGTAAAAAGATTAATGGAGATGACAAATTAAAAAGCTATCAAATTTTGTAGAATTTTAAAGACAATGTTAAAAAAATAAAATGCTGCAATTTACAAAATGCGATGAGAGGTATTGGCTTCATAGTACTAGCTTCTGGGGAGAGTGAAGCTGGATGATTGTGCGAATTCTGAAGTTCAAGACCAATCTGGGAGATGCACTAAGGAAAATGAATGGAGGGATTAAAAAGGAGATGTGCTGTTTCTTGTTTTCTCCTACATCCAATGTCCATCTCATTTGTCTTTCTAAGTGAGGATTAATCATTGTACCCTGGGTCCTCTTTCTTTAGTATGTTTGTCCTATCTTATAGGAGCCTACCATAGAGGGCCTCTGAAAGACTCTACTAGCAGTGTATCAAAGCAGATACTGAGACTCATAACCAAACCTTGGGCAGAGTGCAAAGAATCATAAGAAGGGGGAGATAGTAAGGCCTGGAAAGAAAAGGAGTACCACAAGGACCAAATATATCAGGGCACAGGGGTCTTTTCTGAGACTGATTCTTTAACCAAGGATCATGTATAGATATAAGTGAGAACCCTTGCTCAGACTAGCCCATAGCAAGTCAGCATCCAAGTGGGTTTCCTAGTAAGGGGAACAGGGACTATCTCTGATATGAACTCAATGGATGGCTCTTTGACCTTCCCCACCCCCCAAGTGAGGAACAGCCTTGCTAGGCCACAGAGGAGGACAATGCAGCCAGTCATGATGAAACCTGATAAGCTAGGGTCAGTTGAAAGGGTTGGAGGACTTCCCCTATCCATGGACTTAGAGAGGGGCATGGGAGGAGATGAAGGAGGAAGGGTGGGATTGGGAGGAAATGAGGGAGGGGGCTACAGCTGGTATATGAAGTAAATAACCTGTAATTAATATTAAAAAAAATAAAAATTATTATAAAATATATTGTATCATTTTTTTCAATAAAAATATGAAGAAAACATTAAAAAAAAAAGAGCTGTGTGGAAATGTACCCTGGCATGATCATCCTCTATTGACAAGATTATCTATATATAAGTAAATATCTAAAATTAAAAAAAAAAGAGTCTGTCTCAGGAACCTAGCAAGAAAAGACAATCAAGATAGTAATAACAGAAGTCTTAGGAAGCACTCAAAAATGGACATAGTTAATATATTTGAACACATGATTTAATAAGTTCATAAAGTTAACTTAAATATCAAAATAATAGACATGAGCAAGTCAATAATTTAAATGAGAAAAATACACGTTTCTATTTCAAAACAATCCCTGCAATAATGCTATCATGAAGGAAATGAACAATAAGGAAATTAAGTGAGGGATTCATGGCAAACCACTTGGGAAAGAACTGGTATTTAAAAACACAATTATTTGTTCTTACATGGAGACCATAGGCAATCATTAACAATCGCATGACCACACATGTCCAAAAGGTATCTTTTCATTAGCAACCTGACAGTTTAATGAATTCAAGACATAACCAAGAATAATTAAAATTCTATAATTAATTACAATGTGCCATTATAGAAATGTAGAGAAAAGAATAAAGGAAAGAGCGGGTCTCTTTTCAACTACGCAGTGGACAGGCAGCAATCCTTAAAGATAATGAGTTGATATCCGGTGACTGAAAGTGAATTAAGTGATTAAGTAATACAAAGTAATATCTTGGCAGTGCAAAATCCTTCCTTAATGAGTTATTCGAGACATTGTGGGGGGTCACAGTAAAGTCCACTATATGTTTCCTTACTTAAAGGAAGTCCAAATGAATGTCTCTAAAGTGAGTCCAGATAACACTGTATAGCTTTTACATTATGATCCAGTATCTTCACAAACTTGTCATTTATTCCCATGTCTTCTAATGGAACATTATGTAGTATTTGGTTTGAATATGATCCTACACATGGACTAGAAATGTATTCATTAACATAATAAGTAAGGCTTGATTTCATTTTTTAAAAAATACAAACTATCTTTTTAAAATCACATCTTTTTTTGAAAGTATTAACTGAAAGCTATATAGTGACATATATTCTTTAGGAATTTTAGAGTTATTTTACCAAACTGTGTGTGGGCTCCTTTGTGATTGCTTGTGCTTAGTGTTTCAGAGACAAAAACCCAAAAGCATCCCTCTCCAAATGGTTTTCTCTATTCCGATTGCATCAAATTTACACAACATGCCACAGAAAATAACTTTGTCCTATTATACTGAACCTATTACCTATATCACTCATCATATTCTTATCCATATGAACTAATATCTAATAATAAGAACTAATATCATTACCATTTTAAATAATTTTGGTAAATTTTCACAGAAGCAACATGATCCAAAATTTCTATCCTATCAGAAAGGAACAACTTTGAATATTTGAATTTGGAAAATCACAAGGAAGAAACTTATGTTTAGTAATTTTGAAATGTTCCTTACATGCATTATTCATTTATTACAGTAGTTTTCTAATAATCAAATGTAAAATAGTTCATAATAAAAGAATCTGGAAGGATATCTATCTATCTACATCAGAGTTAGCTTGAGCCTGAGGTTCTAGGCTAAAAGGGCATCAAATCTGATGCCTCGCTTTATGGGGGAATAAAGCAATATTTAAGTTATTGCACATGTGACAGCTTGTTCAGTGTGTATGTGTGTGTGTGCACGCGCACGTGCGTGTGCATGTTAAGGGCTTCTATGCATTTGATTAATTCTAAGTTTATATAATGGCAAAATATCATTTCCTATCATATTTTGTCCATTTTGGGGTGCAAAATTGAGTAGATTTAGAGAAATGACGGGGTTATATAGAAGGGAATCTTATCTGTAAAAACAAAAGGAATGTTTGTTTCTGTATAAGAAAACAAAATGCTCCAGTATTTGACACTTGTGTTTGTAAACTTAAGGGTAAAAAATTAAAAATATAGATGTTATCACCTAGTGTTGTGGGTGGAATGTGTCCTCTGAAATCCCAGGGCTGTGAATGTGATCCTATCAATGGTTAAGACATTTAAGAAGAGATTTGCCAAATGCAGCTCTGCCTCATTTATTCCCACGATAGGATTAATGGCCACTGGTGGGATTCTGGAGTACAACAATTATATTGAAATTAAAATCAGAATAAAAACGCACAAAATCAGAAACCATAATACCAAAAAGACCAAAAAGGCAATAAATGCTTAAACAAAGCAACAAGAGACCAAAGGTCTATAAAACTGAGTTTGTGAAACCATTGTCTTATGACACATGATTTTGGTGGCTGCTGGGTACCCTAGTAAGGGGAGCAGGAGCTGTCTCTGTCTTGAACTCAGTGTCAGGCTCTCTGATCTGACTGGGGCTGCAGCCTTTCCAGGCCACATAGGAGGACTTTGCAGCCAGTCCTGAAGATACCTGAAAACACAGGGTCAGATGGAAGGGGAGGAGGTCCTCCCCTATTGGTGGACTTGGAAATGGACAGGGAGGAGATGAGGGAGGGAGGGTAGAATTGGGAGGGAATGAGGGATACAGAGTTAATAAAATGTAACTAATAATAAAAATAAAAAATAAAAAAATGCAGCTGTATGTACTAAGGATATGTTTTAAACCAAATGATTTATCATTGCAATTTGAATTATAAAATTCAGAAAAGACACCTGAAAGGAATCAAAATACACTTTAATCTAAAAGCCAGCTGCCAGGACTCATATTACCCATGAATACTGAGAAGAATTAGACAGTTACTAAGCATGTATGAATGTATGGAAATTAATCCCACTTATCTCTGAGTGTTGAATATTCTTAAGTGCTTGATAGGTAGAATGCAATTTATATTTTAATTCTTAAAACTCTCCACAAGTGTATGTATGTATGTGTGATAATGGGCATTGTAGCCACGGCCTCACACCTGTCAGGCAAGAGCTGTACCAACTAATAATCCACATCTCCATCCCTACACAAGGATACCATCACTGTCTGCTATAATGAGATGTTCTTCTTATTGAACAATAAAAGGAAAACAACAACAAAAACTCTAATCTTATGGATATAAGCTAAAAAAAAATAACCATTTACTAAATAACGTCTCTCAAAAAAAAAAAGAACATGAAATGCTGCAACTTTTAAATACAGTTCCTCATGTTGTGATGACCCCAACCACAAAATTATTTCATTGCTACTTCATTTTTTCTCTGTTGAAGACTTGCAGTGATTCAAATTTTATTGTTTATTAATTAAATGTTTATTATTTTTTATATTAATTACAGTGTATTTACTTTGTATCCCAGCTATAGCTCCCTGCCTCATTCCCTCCCAATCCCACCCTCCCTCTCTCATCTCCTCCCTGCCCCTCTCTAAGTCCACTGATAGGGAAAGTCTTCCTCCCCTTCCATCTGACCCTAGCTTACCATGTCTCTTCAGGACTGGCTGCAATGTCCTCATAACTGTACTTTTGCTACTGTTTTGAATTGTAAAGTAAATGTCTAATACACAGGAAAGCTGCTATGCCAGTCCTGGGAAAGACATTTGACCCCCAAAATTTGAGAACTACTGCTCTAGAGGCATCAGACATATCAGCCTTACTAACACGTTGCTCTTGGAATTTACAGCCTTGAAAGAAGGAGGAAATCCTTTCCAGTTCTCCCTCAAAATCTTCACCAGAATACCTGCTTATAACCAATCCTTACTAAAACATATGACTTAAAAAGGATAAGAAAACCTAGGGGTATATATATATTTTTTAGCCTAACAGACATATTATGAAGCTGACACATAAAGCATAGAGGAACCACCACCTCAGGCTCAAGCTAAATTCTGATATACATACATATATATATATATCCAGATTTTTTATTATGAACTATTTTACATTTGATCACTAGAAAGTGGCTTTATAAATAAACAATGCATATAATGAACATTTCAAAATTACTAAACATGAGTTTCTTACTTGTGATTTTCTAAATTAGAAAGGCTTTTGATAATAATGTTGAGGGAAATATAAATGAAGTAGTTTGGATATAAAACATAACATGCATGTCATTTTGGTTTTATTGTTGTTGTTGTTGTTGTTTATTGTGTATTTTATTCACTTTACATCCTTGTAGCCCTTTCCTCTTCTCCCAGGCCCACCCTCTCTACCTCCTCCCTCCCCCTTCCTCAGAAAAGGAGAGCTCTCTTTCCCATTCACCCCAGCTCATCAAGTTGCATCAGGACTGAAAGTGTCCTCTTCTCCTGTGGCCTGTCAAGGAAGTCTCTCCAGGGATCTAAAAGCTAGCAAGTGAGTCCTCGTTGGATACTGTCCCCACTTTCCTTACTAGAGTACCCACTTGAAGCCTAAGCTGCCCATCTTTCACATCTTTGTAGAGGGCCTAGGTCCTTGGTTGATGCTTCCACCTCAGAAAACCACTCTGAGGCCTGCTTAGTTAGCTGTGTTGTTTTTCTTGTGAAGCTCCTGTCACTTCCATGTCGTGTTCTTTTCTCTTTCCTCCCACAACCCCAAGACTCCCTAGGCATCGACCAATCTTTGGCTATGAGTCTCAGCATCTGTTTTAAAGCACTGGGTAAAGCCTCTCAGAGGACAACTCTAACAGACTCCTGTCTGCAAGCTTAGCAGACTATCCTTCATAGTGTCAGTGGTTGGCACTCTCAGATGGGGTGGGTCTTTGGTTGGGCCAAGCATCAGTTGGGCATTCCCTCAAGGTCTGCACAATCTGCTCTGTCATTATCTCTGCACATCTCATAGGTAGGGTAAACGTTGGGTTGAAGATTTGTCGGTGGATTGATATTCCCTGTTCTTTACCAGAAGACTAGTCTAGTTAGAAGATGTCCTCTTCAGTCTCTATGGCCTCTGCCACTAGGAGTCTCTGTTTGAATCCCCCTCATATCCAGGAGCCTTCCTTGACTTAGGCTCCCAACTTGTCACAGAGATGTCTCCACCCTCAGTTTCTCTTTTCTCTACAGGTCTTCTGTCCTCTTGCTCTCGCTCTCCTCAGGTCTGATCTCCAGTCTCTTAACTCTCTGTGCCCCCTTTCCAGCCTTGCTCCCTCTCTTCAGCCATTACCTCTGTCTATAACTCTGATATTTTAAAACCATATTTTGAGGCAGAATCTTGCTGTACTACCCAGGCTCGTTTCAAATCCACATACAATCACAGGCAGGCTTAACATTACCTATTTCCCTCTTTATGTGCAGAAATTATAGGTGTTTGACACACACAGATAAATATGTGTGTGTGTGCATGTGTGTGCATGTGTAAAAGTTTCTCTGACCTTATTATATATCATTTTGATATAACTATAACTACCTATATAATATTCGAAGGGTTCAACTGTTTTCTGTAAATAATAAATATTAAATATAATTGTTTGGGCCCCTTTCTTTGGTTTCTTCCATTCATTCAATTCTTTAATTTATGTATTTTACAATCCATTAAGTAGTCTTAACTCATGAAACTGTCAGGCCAAAGGTACCCGTCACTTATGATCAGCATTTTTTAGCCCATTCCTCTTCAATCATACAATATATAAACTTAAAATTATATGCATTATTATATAATTTACTTTATTTTTTAATTTTGGTTATTGACACCGGGTCTTTAGCTGTTCTGTGATTCACTTTGTTGTGTAGGCTAAGCTAGAACTGAGATCCACCTGCCTCTTCCTCCTGAGTGCTGTGATGTGCACCACCACCTCCTGGTTTTATATTCATTATTTTAAAATCTTCCCATATTGTCAGCAAATGTCTCTGAGCCCAGAATTTTCTTTAAGGTATGCATTTCATAACTTTCTCCATCTACAGAACTAAAACTTAACCTTCAACACTCAAATGAATGTCTTTGTTCCTAGGAAAACATCTATAATTAGTGCTTTGGTTAAGCTTTTATCAGCTTTGACACAAATTAGTGTCATCTGAGAAAAGGGAACCTCACTGGAGAAAATGAGACTGACCTGTAGGTAAGCTGTGGAGCATTTCTTGTTGAATGATTGATGTGGTGGGTCCCAGCCCACTGTGGGAGGAGCCATCCCTAGGCTGGGAATCCTGGGTTGTCTAAGTAACTATAAACAAAATAAAACTTTACTTCCCCTGTCATCTGTGTCAGTTATTTATCACAGCAAAAGGAATTCAAATGACGTCCTTAAGCTATATTGGCCAGATGAATTTTGAACTTAACTCATGTAATGCCTTGTAATTTTTAATTCCTGTTTGCGGATTCTTTGTTGCACTATGAGGTCCAGAAAATCAGAATTGGTAAGTCCTGTGTTTTAATTCTTCAGCAATCAAGACTGTCGCTGGTACCATGGAAGTCTTCGCTGTAAAACTCTGAATTTTAACTGCATTTATGTCATTTTGTCTCTCCTCCTGGAGGATTCAAAGTTGCAACAAAAGCAGGAGCAGTAAACGTTATAAAATAGAAATGTGAAGACAAAACTTTTGAAAGGAGAGTCTTTTGCACAAACCTGTCAACTCGAGTATTGAGGTGTTTTGATGCTGGCTTCTGTGTTTTGTGGGAGAGACAAACAAAATACAATCCCTATGTTGCTGCATTTTTTAGATGGTGATGCAGCCTATCAGAAAGCACTTACTTTCCCACAGGGATTTTAAACCAGTCTCAGAAATTTATATCATATATTCTGGTTGATTGATATGATGAACAGTTCCATCCATAATCTTACAGCTAATGCTGTGCTAAGTTATATATAGTAGCAATTAAGGCAGATAAAATGGTCAGATAAATTGGATGCCTTGAGTTACCTTCTGATTCAGAGTGATTTTCTTACCTAGACACTTCAGGGAATTTGGACAATGGCAAACATTCCCCTTTGGAAAATTGCCTCCTTTGAGTTCAACATTTGAATAAGGAGAGAGAGAAAGAGAGAAAAAGAGAGAGAACACCAATATTCTTTGAAGGAGGAAGGAATAGAAATTTCATAAGAACATGGCTCTTTTACAAAGTAACAAAACACGTAGACTCTCCAAGCAAAGGAATTTGATAGTTACTTTTATGGGGAAGCATGAGAAAAAATTGTAGATAAAACTGGATGGAATTTTTTGCCTCAAAAATTATTGCTACAGTTCTGAAAGCCAAAGGAAGGATTTTTGAGCAATATAAGGGGACAGGAAAATAAGTGCCCATCAATTGATATAGCTTCAAAAACCAATTCCAAATTAAGATTATAGTGCCACTTGTAGGAAGTAAAAATGATGCAAAAATAACCCCTGCATATTAAACTGTCTGTGTGTAAGAAATGTTTTCTAAGTACCACCTGCCATCAGCTGGAGTGTGGATATAAACTGGGTAGAAGCCAGCCAGTTTCCAGCATGTTTTATGAAAGCAAAGAAACGTAGGATTCCATGACACTTCACATTTCGTATTTAACAGGTCAATGGTGAACTCCGAAATGGATGACATGTGAGAGACGACCTAATGGTTGTTTCTTTTACAGTCTGTCCCTACACATACTCTCTTTTTGCTGTTAGCAGGACTTGCTCATGGTTTGCATGAGTTTCTTCTAAATGGTGATCTTAATGGAGCTTCCACAACTGCTGTTACTGGTTTCATGAATTTTGAGCTCTTTAAATCAGGCTTGTCTGCCCTGCCAATGTTGCTTTCCCCAATCATTCTGCTCTGTGAATATAATGGATGGAGCTTTTCATACACTATGTGACAGTCTTCACAGATCCATTTATATGACCACCAGTTCCACTGCACATAAAGAAATCCTTTCTCATTAAGCTCAAGTATCTCCAGGGTGACATTTATCTACACATTAGAGGTTCCCTTGAGGTATAAAAGTCTTTCAAGATAGATTTCTGGTAGTTGAGATTTAAATGCATATAATTCCATATTACATTTGTGACAGTGAAATTCTGCAGTGTTTTTGTTACCACTTGTTTTTCAGGCTTCCCTCAACCATGTTCCTGTGTGAAGTCTCTGCATCAAGTAATTTGAGTCACCTGATGCATCATAGGAGGCTCTGGAGAACAGCCTTCTCTAGGGTCTTGTCACCCAGGGTTTTCCATCAGAGGTGCCTTATGACCTTTTCTGTCTGTGGAATTCAGATTAGTGATATAAAATGAGGTCCTAGAGTGAGTCCATCTGTGATGCTTCCCTGCTCAGAACCACACTGCCTTTCCATTCGGACCTGCTGTGGATTGAAGGAGACATGCAAGTGCCCCACCAAGTAAGAGAATGAAAACATTTAATCCCCATAACATTTAACTCTGAATAACTGTTTTCCCTTAATGCCCAGTTCTATTTTGAATGTCTAAAGCCTTGCTGTTTATTTTTCTTTTTAAAGATATAGTCACACTAAATAGCCAAAACTAACCTCCTGATTCTGATTTTTATTCTCTGATTAAGATGTGATTTCACTTTATAGCATGAAGAGTTATGCTCTTTTCCCACAGAAATTCAGATACTTGTAGGCCCCACCACAAAGAGATGGAGGAATGGACAGATAGATACATACATACATAGATAGACAGATAGAGAGATAATATATACATCAATAGTGAGATACATAGATAGATAGATGCATAGATAGATAGATAGATAGATAGATAGATAGATAGATAGATAGATAGTAGGTCGATAGTAGATAGATAGATTGTGTTGAGCACAAAACTGGGTATTAGAAGCCCTGTGCCAAAACCAGGATAAACTTCCATTCCTTTTTAGACTTTTATTGTTCTACATCCACTGATAGACATTTGTTTTGCCATTCTTATATTGTTCATCTCTATGCTTCATTCTAAATTATCATAATCACTGTACTAGAACATTCCTTAATTTTATGTTGTATCTAATCTGTTTTAATGTCACCGTGTATTTTTTATTTCATACTATGTTTGTTCATCTCTAGGAATTCCATTTTCATCTTTTATATATATTCTTTACTTTCCTCCTTTTATTTACATGTTTAATTTCTAAGCATATCAAACACACTTTCACTATCTGTTCAACTGCTATAAGCTACTAATTCTGTCCCATACTCATTTCTGTATCTGTTTGTACTGACTGTCTTTAACCCAACATGCTATTCTTCCCGTTTGGTATATCTATATTATTTATTTGTTTGTCACATCTCATAAAAATTATCATTGATCATTTATTTTTTATTAATTACACTTTATTCATTTTGTATCCCCCCATAAGCCCCTCCCTCCTCCCCTCCCGATCCCACTCACCCTCCCGTTTCTGCTTGCATGCCCCTCCCCAAGTCCACTGATAGGGGAGATCCTCCTCTCCTTTCTGATCTTAGTCTATCAGTTCTCATCAAAAGTGGCTGCATTGTCCTCTTCTGTGGCCTGGTAAGGCTGCTCCCCCCTCAGGGGGAGGTGATCAAAGAGCAGGCCAATCAGATTATGTCAGAGGCAGTCCCTCTTCTCATTACTATGTAACCCACTTGGACACTGACCTGCCATGGGCTACATCTGTGCAGGGGTTCTAGGTTATCTCCATGAATAGTCCTTGGTTGGAGTATGAGTCTCTGGGAAGTTCCCTGTGTTCAAATTTTCTTGTTCTGTTGCTCTGCTTGTGGAGTTCCCGTCCTCTCCAGCTCTTACTATTTCCCACTTCTTACATAAAATTCCATGAACTCTGCCCAACAGTTGGCCATCAGGCTCAGCATCTGCTTTGATAGTCTGCAGGGCAGAGGCTTTCAGAGGCCCTCAGTTTTCCTCTGGGTCACAGATTACTCAGATTCAACTTGAATCCTTTCTAGGCTTGTTTTCAGACTTCAGTAAAGCGTTTCATGGTTTTACTGTATATAGATCAGCCTATGGGTTTCTAGATTTATGATACTTGCATTTGTTTAAGGACCTGTATCATGAAGAGCTCACAGTGTGACTATTAGGAACAGCTTCACTAGTTTTATAATCATCGGACAGATGTTTCATACCGGACTCCCATGAGGACCTGCTACAGAGCCCTGGGATACTTTTCTTCGCAACTTCTTCCTGTTTGGTAGTTGGCTCCACAGATCTCTCTCTCTCTCTCTCTCTCTCTCTCTCTCTCTCTGTGTGTGTCCTAATTCTGCCTTCTCCACTTAAGCAGCCCTCAAAACTTCTGCCCTCTATTCCTTCAACACTGGATGTAAACTGCTCCTAAGAAGCAAGTTAGACCCCTTAGTTGTTTGTCACTCTTTCACAGAATACTCTGTGTGGACTCATGCTCAATGTGCAGAAGGTATCATTCCTGCAAATGGGTGGGTCAGTGGGTATTTATTTCTCACAATGACTTACGGCACGGATTCTGACCATAGTCTCTTTTACAAAACATCACTGTGGAACATCTGTAATGTTACACTGATTAGGGGTAAGACAATGGTCCACTGAATATGCATCATTGATATGTCTTTGTCTATGACTTTTAGGCTATGCCTTAAATTTCTTGTGGGAGATCACTGGAAGAATATCTGAAAGGAAAACTGGAAGTGGAGACAGGGGGAAAGGAGAGAGAGAGAGGAGGGACATACAAGAGGAAAAAAGAGAACAACTTTTAGGTAGACATTGGCACTTACCCACTTAAAAGAAGTTATCATTTTATCCACATTCTTTTATTAGTACTATAGAAAACAACAACAACAAAAAATGAACAGAAAAAAATAAGAACCTAAAGAAGAAGGCCGACATACTGGAAGTAAGAAAGAACATTTGGCATCAGTTTTGTTCTTTTGTAACTGACTGTTATAAGAAATTGTATGTTAGGTTTTGAGAACTTCAATTCTTAATATGCAAATAGTTTTAGCCTGTCAAATGAATAGTTCACAAAACAAATCCAGAATCTCTACTGACCATGGTCCCCTTCCAGTCTGTCATTTATGAGCTATTCTTTGGTCTGGATGACAGTTTTTTAACTTGTCAAGTCTCAAACTCAATTTCCTCTTCAAAATCTCAAATATCACAGGCAGAAGTATTGCATATCAAATGAAAGAGACTTAATGTCTCTAGAACACCACAAACTGCCATATTGAATTTACACAGTGACATATATCTCTATTGACAATGATTCAGTTTTGAAATATATTAAAACATACACAATCAAAAGGACATTTGTATAATTTTAATGAAAATATTCAAACAAACATATTATGTAAAATTACTTAAAATATATAGCTGCCTACACAATTCAGTATGTTAACTGTTCTAACAGAATATTGAGTTTATTACAGCCCACATATTAGCTCAACTACGGTAAGGTGCTAAGTATTCAATATTCCCTCCTTAATAAGATAACCATAAGTGGGATAAAGAAAGAACGAAGGTGGCATCTTAACAAAGGGACAATAAAAAATATTTTGGGGCAAGGCTTTATGTTAACAGTAACAAGTTTGTTTAGCCAGCCACAAGCTGAATTTCTAAAGGATTTCTTCAGAGTCTCTTTATAGCGCTGTGTGATTTTCAGGTAAGTCTATAAGCCTTCATCTTTTACTTACAGAATGTTCCTTGAGGTATCCCTTCAAATCTATACTGGAAATAAAGAATTATGTATTCTTCTCTTTATACTGATTATATTAATTTCAGTTCAATACAGATTTAAGTAGGCACTCACTAGTTGCCTTAATATAGTAACATGAGAAATACCATACCTAAGATAATGACTGTAATTAAAAAAATAAACAAGATACAACTCTTCAGGAGAAAAATGTTCTTTACACAATATGGTACTTGATCAGTCCAATATCCAAGTTTTTATTTGGCCCCAATACCAATTAAAATTGATGAGTGTTTGATTTTATATACCAATTAATTTAAATAATGCACATCTTTAAAACTCATCAAAGTAGATGTTTCCTGCTATTTCAAGTAAACATACCCATGAACACAAACACATATTAATCTCTTCTACAAAAAAAGTGTTTTATTTTAAACAACTCAGCAAAATAAAATTCTGGTTTATTGTTGGACATTGTTTCACAAATACACCAAACAGTATAATAATAATAATAATAATAATAATAATAATAATAATAATAATAATAATAAACTTAGACAGAAAAAAAAGAAATCTTTTGTCTTTGGCCTTTTTAAGCACCTCATACAAACCAACTACTTATAGTACACCTAAGTACATACACAGAAAAAGTTACTGGAATGCTCAGAATAAAATTGTTTTTTGTTGTCGCTTGTTTTTTTTATATTTTTTTTCTCCTTTGAGACTATAATGAACATGGTTACAACCACAAGTAGAGTCAGAAGAGGACAGAGAATGCTCTGAAGACAGGTTTGTTCACCCCATATCATCAAAAGTGGCTGCCCCCTACTATGTACAAAACTATAAAATGTAAATTAAAAATACAAATTTTCCTTTTAAAGTATTTTTAAGAAAAAAAAAAGCAGGGCCTGGAAATTTTTGGTTCTTTTTTTCTCCCCTGTTGGAAATTCCTGTTGTGGTTTGGATGGGGTGGTGGGAACACATGTCATCTTGGGTGACACAGCCCGCTGTGGGGCGGGGCCTGCTTCTCTACTGGAAGGTAACACGTTTAAATTCTGAGACTGGAATTGGAGGGTGAATAGGCCATGGCGGCCTTAAGTTTAGCTTTTCCTGTTTTCTTTCTAGTCATCCTCATCAGTCTTCTGCTTCTTGGTGTCAACATCATCATCTTCATCATTTTCAGCTACCTGCTTGCCCGTAGGAGCCTCAGTTTCCTCATCTTCATCTCTGTCCTCTTCTCCTCCTCTTCCATCCATCTTCTTCCTCTCCTTCCTCATTGTCAGCATCCTGCTTCCTATTTGCAGGTGCTTCTCTTTCATTCTCTGCCTCCTCCACAACTTCCTTCTTCTCCTTCAAGTCTTAGATGGTGATCTCAGAGCTGGTGTCTGACACGGTAGGGCACGCTAGTGGTCCCACACACCCAAGTGATAAAGAAATCGAGTTCAAGGACTGACTGAGCTGCTGGAGTCCATGGTGGAGGAGGAGGCAGGCAGGGAAGGCAGCTGCAGAGAGGAAGCAAAGAGCAGGACCAGGGAATAATGCAAAGATGGCTTTTCGGAGCAACCATTGGAAAAGTTTATTTTTCAAAAAGATATAGTTTATCTAATATCCACTTATAAGTGAGTATATACCCTGTGTGTCTTTCTGTTCTGGGATACCTCACTCCTGATGATCTTTCCCAGTTCCCACCATTTACCTGCAATTTTCATGCTTTCCTTTTTTTGTTTGTTTGTTTGTTTGTTTGTTTTTTTATTGCTGAGTAATATTTCATTGTATAGATGAACTACAATTTCTGTATCCATTCCTCAACTGAGGAACATCTGGGTTGTTTCCAGGTTCTAGCTATTGTGAATAAAGCTACTATGAAAATGGTTGAACAAATGTCCTTGTTGTGTACTTGAGCATCTTTTGGATATATGCCTAGGAGTGGTATAGCTGGATCTTGAGGAAGCACTATTTCTAATTGTCTGAGAAAGCACCAGAGTGGTTGTACAAATTTACATTCCCACTAGACGTTCTGATGGATGTAAGGTGAAATCTCAATGTCATTTTGATTTGCATTTTCCTGATGACTAAGGATGTTGAGCATTTCATTAAGTGTTTCTCTGCCATTCAATATTCCTCTATTGAGAGATCTCTGCTTAGCTCTGTACCCCATTTTGGACATATCAGTACACCGAAATAAGCTAATCAAGAAGGAGGACCCTGAGTAAGATGCTCAGTCCTCCTACAGAAAGGCAAACGGGATGAACATCAAAAGAGGGAGAAAACAGGGAACAAGACAAGAGCCTACCCACAAAGGGTCTCTGAATGACTCTACCCATCAGGGTATTAAAGCAAATTCTGAGACTCATAGCCAAACTTTGGGCAGAAGGCCTGGAATCTTATGAAAGAAGGGCAGGAGAGAAAGACCTGGAGGAGACTGGAGCTCCCCATGGAGAGCAATAGAACCAAAAAAATCTGGGCACAAGTATCTTTTCTGACACTGATACTCCAATCAAGGACCATGCATGGAGATAACCTAGACCCCCTGCACATATGTACCCCATGTTAGCTCAGTCTCCAAGTGGGTGTCCTAGTAGTGGGAACAGGGGCTGTCCATGACATGAACTCAGTGGCTTGCTCTTTGATCACCTCTTCATGAGGTGAGGGGGGACAGCCTTACCAGGCCACAGAGGAAGACAATGCAGTCAGTCCTGATAAGACCTGACAGGCTAGGGTCACATGGAAGGGGAGGAGGACTTCCCCTATCAGTGGACTGGGGAAGGGGCAGGGGAGAAGAGGGAGAGAGGGTGGGATTGGCAGGGGAGGAGGGGTCTACAGTTAGGATACAAAGAGAATAATTGTAATAAATAAATTTTAAAAATACACTTTATCTAAAAACTGCATTGTATTGGCCTAGAAACAGAAAGAAGGATCAACAAAACCAAATAGAAGACCCAGAAATAAACACACACACCTATGAATATTCGATTTTTGACAAAGAAGCTGAAACCATTCAATGGAAAAAAGACAGCATCTTCAACAAATGATTTGGGTCCAACTGGATGTCTACATGCAGAAAAATGAAATTAGATCCATATTGATCACCCTGCACAAAACTAAAGACCAAGTAGATCAAAGACCTCAACATAAAACCAGATACACTAAATCGGTTAGAAGAAAAAGTGGGAACAGCCTAGAACTCATTGGCACAGGAGACAACTTCCTGAACAGAACACAAACAGCACAGGCTCTAAGAGCAACAATCAATAAATGGGACCTTATAAAACTGAAAAGCTTCTGTAAAGCAAAGGACACTGTAGTCAGAACAAAACGACAGCCTACAGACTGGGAAAGGATCTTCACCAACCGTATATCTGACAGAGGGCTGATATCCAGAATGTATAAAGAACTAAAGAAGTTAAAAAGCAATAAATCAAGTATCCCAATTAAAAAATGGGGTATGGAGCTAAACAGAGAATTCTCTATACAGGAATATAGAATGGCAGAGGAACACTTAAAGAGATGCTCAACATCCTTAGCCATCAGAGAGATGCAAATCAAAACTACCCTGAGATTTCACCTTACACCCATCAAAACGGCTAAAATAAAAAAAACTCAAATGACAACACATGCTGGAGAGGTTGTGGAGAAAGGGGAACCCTCCTCCATTGCTGGTGGGAATGTAAACTGATACAACCACTTTGGAAGTCAATCTGGCGCTTTCTCAGACAATTAGGAATAGTGCTTCCTCAAGACCCAGCTATACAACTCCTAGGCATATACCCAAAATTTGCTCAAGTACACAACAAGGACATTTGCTCAACCATGTTTGTAGAAGCTTTATTTGTAATAGCCAGAACCTGAAAACAACCCAGATGTCACTCAACTGAGGATTGGATACAGAAATTGTGGTATTTTTACACAATGGAATACTACTCTGCAATCAAAAACGAGGAAATCATGAAATTTGCAGGCAAATGGTGGGATCTAGAAAAGATCATTCTAAGTGAGGTATCCCAGAAGGAGAAAGACACACATGGTATATACTCACTTATATCGAACTATAAGATATGATAAACAAAATGAAATCTATACACCTAAAGAAGATAAACAAGAAAGAGGACCCAGGGTAAGATAATCAATCCTCACTTAGAAAGACAAATGGGATGTGCATTGGACATGGGAGAAAACAAGTAACAGGACAGGAGCCTACCACAGAGGGCCTCTGAAAGACTCTACATAGCAGTATATCAAAGCAGATACTAAGACTCATAACCAAACCTTCGGCAGAGTGCAGGGAATCATATGAAAGAAGGGGGAGTTAGTATGACGTGGAAAGTATAGGAGCTCCACAAGTACCAAATCTATCTGGGCACAGAGGTCTTTTCTGAGACTGTTTGTCCAAGCAAGGACCATGTATAGACATAACTAGAACCTCTGCTTGGATGTAGCCTCTGGTAGCTCAGTAACCAATTGGTTTCCCATAGTAAGGGGAACAGGGACTATTTCTGACAGGAACTCAATGACTGTCTCTTTGACCTCTCCACCCCCTCAAGGGAGGAGCAGTCTTGCTAGGCCACAGAGGAGGACTTTGCGGCCAGCCCTGAAGATACCTGATAAAACAGGGTCAGATGAAAGGAGGTCCTCCCCAATCAGTGGACTTGGAAGGGGCAGGGAGGAGATGAAACTAATGACACAGTAGAAAAAGACTTCTTGCTGCAGATAACAAAATTATTATCACTGGCCACATAAAGAGATAGAACCATGTGTATTAAGTCTTGATATGTGTTTATAGATTTTAGTACATCCAAAACATTTTTTATTCATTCTTAAAATGTAATACAAATGTTAGCAACCATTTTGCCTGTGTTATTTCGGCATAATGTTTAGAACAGTATCAAATGAAAAAACATGGTTTAGTGACTAAGTAATAAAGATGTGACTAGGTAAAAGATATTGTAATAGAATTAACACATTGTATCATACAAAAATATGATGCATCACACTTTAGAACATGTTTTAGTGGTAGATAATGCAACATAATTTCGAACGTAGCTCACAGGCTTTGAATTAGCATTCCAGTCTCAATGACATGTATTTAGCATGATTATATTGGGGGAGTACATCATTTAGTTTCTCTGTATCTTGGATTTATTGTCTATAAAATTAGGAGAGCAATCTAGTTTCCTTGTAGACAAATACAACAATGACATTTCCTTGGTAATTACTCACACTATTGCTTAAGACACCACTAACTTATGTCAACAAATGTGGATAAATCATGCTGGTGCCTCATTATGTATTTCATGCTTTCTGACTAGCATTGACGGTGCTGGAAGTTACCTTGCAGGCTACCAGAGGAGAAAAGTCATCAATAAGATCCAGCTACAAATCCTGCTACTTTCAACAATGGACTGCCTACAAGACACACTGGTGCAACAGCAACACAAATGTTTTGGAATTAAACACCACCTCATTGGACTCCAGACCCACTCCATGATGTAGAACCAATACATGAACTACACACAAAGCCTCATTCCTAACCAAGAAGCTATTTGCAACTGATACCATCTGGGAACGAGAAAACCAATTTTCTCTAGTGAAGTTTCATTTAGTATATCAACTATACACTAAGGCAGCTTCCATGCCCAGTAGTAGTTGGCAAATAGAAAATGCACTCCATGTTTTGTTATTGTTGTTTGTTTGGTAGGGTTTTTTTTGTGTGTGTGTTCTTTTTGTTTTGTTTTTTTTTTCTTATTTTTTGCTTGTTTTGTTTTATTTTAAGAGAAAGAAAAACATAACATTGGGTGGGTAAGAAAGTGAGAAGATCTAGGTGTTGAGAAAGGGAAGAAGAATATGATCAAATGATATTTTATTTTAAAAAATTAAAAATTTAAAAATTAAAACACAAATTATGTCTTAGTCTCCATGTCATATCTTCTCTAAATTACCAATCAGCACTGTAAATATCATTCTACTGGCCTGACATGACATGTGGGGGGGGGGGAGCAGCCTTACCAGGCCACAGAGGAAGACAATGCAGCTACTCCTGATGAGACCTGATAGACTAGGATCAGGGGGAAAGAGAGGAGGACCTCTCTTATCAGTGGACTGGGGGAGGGGCACAGGTGGGGAAGAGGAATAGAGGGTAGGATTGGGAGGAGAGGAGGGAGAGAGCTTCAGGGCGGGCACAAAGTGAATAAACTGTAATTAATAAAAATAAAAAAAAATTCAGTATTCAAAAAAAATGGACAAGCCAGAACAATATCCCAGAGAGAGAGCAGAAGGTCAGTATAAAATCCTACCACTAGCTGGGGAGCTACTGGCATTTAAGAGCTTCTGGGAGAGGAAAGGTCATTTGTCTTATATGATGAGTGTTCTCCTGTTCCTTGGGTCACACAAATATATCCAGGGACTCAGACAGAAGAATTAACTACCGGTGGAGTATCAAAACTCCCAACCACTACCAATGTTCATCCTGGCTAATAGTAACTTGACATATTGAAGTATGCAATACTAGAAGTCAGATAAATAACCCAACGAAAAATGATCCGTAAGTATAAATGAACTTCACAAACCATAATAATAAGGAGTAAGAAGAGAGTAACAAAAAATATGTTGAGTGATGTAAGCTATGGAAGATTCCTGATAGGCTCATATTCCCAGTAAAACAGCAAGGAATCTGAGAAAAATGAAACATGAACACAAAATTTTGAATTGTACATTAAAGAAGGGCAAGATGTAAGAAAAACCTTTGACCATAAAGTTCTAACTTAATGTGGCTGTGATGGGATTTTCTGACTCTTATTTTTATGTGTTATGTTAGTTTGATATAATATTCTATGGTAATAAATGCATTTTACCCAACAAAATAAGCGGGAAAACTGGAAGTTAGTTACACAAGTAATGGCCCTTAGAGTGATAACATGGAAGGCTGAGTTGTGGTTTTTCTCTCTCTCTCTTCCTTTTCCTCTCTCTCTCTCTCTCTGTGTATGTGTATGTGTGTGTATGTGTGTGTGTGTGTGTGTGTGTGTGTTAACTGTGAAGCACTGATATATATGTGGAGACTTTAGTTTTTCTGCCAGCCTTCATGTTAGCTTCTTTCTTTCTCCCAAGATACTTCTGTGTTTAGGAGAGCACCCCTGTTGTATGTGGGTGTTTTCGTCCTGAGTGTAATTATCCAGCTCCTTTGCTCAGTCAGCCAAGGCTGTGTGAGAGGAATAGCAAGTTGGATGTTCCACACAGATGCTTAATTAATCCCCTTGTCTTACCTTCTGCAAGAGTGAAGAGAAGACCTCCCTCGGCTAATGTAAAAGTTTGTTTTCCTCTTCCAGACAGTGGATCACTCTTCACTCTCTTCTGCCTTCATCCCTTAAGATTTTTACGTACCTTTTACCTTGTTTTGCTTCACTGACTCTTCCTTTCCTATAAGATCTGTGTCCCTTACATTATACAACATTATTTTAAAAGGACAACATAGCCTGTGTATTTAAGGGATCAATAGAGGTACAGCAGTAAATATGTATGTTCACTCGGCTATCTTGACCTAGGCTCTGTAATTATATCCTAGTGAAAAAGAAAAAAAAAAACACAGCATATAGATAAGGTCTCTCTCTTTATATCTCTATCTACCTATCTCTCATCTGTCTATAATTTATCTATGTATCTATTTATCTACCGCCTCTCACACAGAGAGAGACAGACAGACACATAGACAGAAACAAAGAGAGACAGAGACAGAGAAACACAGACAGACAGAGGCAGTTCTAAACTAATTGAATTTCCTTTTGCTCTTTGTTAAATGACTTTTATGATTAGAGTTAGAGTGCTGGAGAACTGACCATGTACAATAACAATTTGCTCACAATTAGAGGAAAACATTGCAGGCTAGAGAGATGATTTTGAGGTTAAAAACACTCACTTCTTTTCCAAAAGACCCAACATGTATACCCCAAGGCTCAGACACCTGTAATTTCAGCTCCAGGAAATACCACTCCCTTTCTTGGTTTCCATGGTCACTGCACTCACATTCATAAATCCACAGAGACAAACACCACCACTTACCACTACCATCACAACAACAACAAAATACTTAAAAAAAAAATAAAGACAGATTGAGAGGAGTGCATCCTAGTTTCTTCAATCCATCACTCAAAGAATATATCTCTTGGTCTTTTGAAGACTATTAGTTCAAAGGCAACTTGTGATGCAAACCTGATCTTTGACAATTGACAGAGAATGAAAAAACAACCAAACCAAGTTCAGCAAACACCTGATAGCACTAAATGAGCAGAATAGGTTTCAGCTGATCAACTAAATCAGGATTAATTTTCAAGGAAGAAGTTATTTTTCAGAGGAATTGCTTTACATCTGAACATCAGGATGTCCTATGGATAAACCACAACACATGAAAGTTGAGTGAGCCTCAGGTCCTTAGAACCATCAAACATTTCTTATTGAAATGACATCATTGTAGGACATGGTTATCTTTATCTTCTAAATTAATTGGAAACTCTTCTTTAAGGTGCAAGAAATAAAGGCCTTTATTTTGTTGACTGGGTTTTTTTGTGGGGGTTTTTCCTAGTATTTCTTTCATAAATACAATGTAACATGATTACACTGACCTCACTTTCTTCCCTTTCCAATTCCCAGACTGTTACCTCAATACGCTGCCTCCAACTTTACTTTTATGTATGGTAATCAAGTAGATTCAGTTAATGTTGCCTGTATGTGAATGGCTGCAGGATCATTAAAGAATAGCTGTTATCTACCACTGATAGCTCCTCAATAGAGCACAGGGTCTGGTGAGCATCTACCTATTGTGCAGAAATTTTGCAATAGCTTGATCTTACACAGGTCTTGTGCAACAGCTATGACCTGTGTCCAAAAGACAGAATTTCAGAGTTCTCCTCTCTGTCTTCTGACTCTTACATTCATTCTCAGAGATTTGGTGGTGGTAGGAGTGGAGGAGTTGATTCTCATGTCCTATTTAGGGCTGAGAATCAGCTTCTTTCTCAGCTTTTAACCAGTTGCAAATCTCTTTATAGACTACCGGCCACTGTAAAAAAAAAAAAAAAAAAAAAAAAAAAAAAAAAAAATCTCTGACCAAAATTGAGAGCAGCCCAAGAATTATTTGAGTATATACATACATATTCAGAAAACTGTATAGCATAACCATTTAGCGAAAAGGAAATGGAAGCTTGTAGACTAGGTCCCTATGACATGACATCCTTATCTATGGACTTTTGACTTGAATCACAATAGCAGACATGAAATCTCTCCTGTAGAACAGACCTGCAATCTACTCAGAAAGAGATTAGTTGCATCACAATAGCTAGCATGCCAGTATTATAGTATGTAGGCTCCAGTACTGGGTAAGAACAGCATGCCTTCAGGTTGTATAGGATATTTCATCACCACCAAATCCAATAAGGAGGGTAAGTCTTCCCGGTCATTTTGAAGTTGGCATCTTTATGTCCTGAAGCCAAAGTTGTGGTATGCTCAGGAATACAGTTTTATCATCTAGTTATTGCATATAAGCAAGGGAAGTGTCAATAGACAATGTTGATTTGAGGTCCTCTGGGGCCTCCATGAAAAACAACTTATAGAAAGTGATCCCATGTATTATTGTACTGTAAGTTTCATTTAGTTAACCATGTCCTCTGAGCACATTTCCCTACAAATTCATAAATTATTTTTCTTTCCAGCTGAGTATTATTGCATTGTGTATGTGTGCTGTTTCTTATGGATTCATCTGTTGATGGACATTTAGGTTAAATATTTTCTCAAGCTGTTGTGAACAGAGCACTAAATATGGGTGCACAATTTTGTAGTATGATTAAAAAGCCCTTATGTTGTATACCAGAGAATGATATAGTTGATTCATGTAAAAATGCTGTTTCTAGTTTGTTTGAGAAACCTTCATACTGATTTCTAAAGTGGCCGAACTAATCTACTCTCACCAATAGTGTATCACAGTCCCTCTTTTGCCACATTTAGACAAGAATCTATTGCCATTTGCATTCTTGATGATGATCATTCTGACCCAGGTGAGATGGAATCCTAAAATAGCTTTAATTTGCATTTGCCAGATAGAGAAGGCTGTTGAGTACTTTGGAAGGTCTTTCTTAGCCATTTACATTTCTCCTTTTGAGAATTTTTCTATTCAGTTCTATAACATATGTTTAAAAATCATGTTGTTCATATCTTGGTGTTTAGTTTTCTGAGTTCATTGTGTACTCTAGACATCAATCCTTTATCAGACAAATATCTGGAAAAGACTTTATTAAATTTTATGCACTTCATACCTGGTTGCTTTGAAGTTTCTCTCACTCTAAAGAATGCTTTTAAGTTTCATGATATCCCACTTGTTGACTTAAATGTGCTGTATTCTGGAAGAGCTAAAATTTTCTTCAAAAATGTCATTGTTTGTGCATAGAAATTGAAGCATGCTCCTTTTTCCCCCACTTTGCACTTTCAGGGTATCAGGTCGTTTGCTGAGGTCCTTGGTCCATTTGGAGTTTTGTAAAAAGTAAGAGGTATGATTCTAGTATCATTTTTTATTCATGTTGCAATCCAGTTTCCCAGAACCATTGGGTGAGTATGCTACTTTTTTCCAATGTACATATTTTGGAAAAATTAGATAAAAATAACTTCATTTATGTGGGCTTGTTATATCCAACCTTCAGTTCTGTTCCATTGATTTATGTGCCTATTTTTATGCCAGTACTATGCTGGATTTAATACCCTTGCTGGAGTATAATTTAAAATAACATCTGCTGATTGTTTCTGCAGTACTCCTTGTATTCAAATTTTGGGGGACCTATTTGGTCTTTTGTGCCTCCATACATAAAGTTTTGAAATATTTCTGTGTTGGTGAAAAATGGCTTTGAGATTTTGAGTGTGATTACAATGAATATGTAGATAGATTATGATGGGATAGTCATTTTCTGAATATTAGTTTTGCCAATCCATGAGAGCAGTGGAAGCCTGTCTTGTGTCTTCTGATTCATTGGATAGGTTTATTTCCTGTAATTTTACTTTGTTGTGGTTACTGTGAATAGGATCATTTCCCTGATTGCTTTTTTCAGTCTATTTGCCAATAGGAAGGCTACTGGTTTTGTGTGTAATATTTTTGGTATTTAACCACCTTGCTCTAATTATTTAACTGATCAGAGAGTCTTTTGGTGTAAGCTTTAAGATCTCTTACACAGAATTCTATCATCTTCAAACAGGGACAATTTTTAATTTTTATTTTTTATATTAATTACAGTCATTCACTTTGTATCCCAGTTGTAGCCACCTCTCTCATTCCCTCCCAATTCCACCCTCGCTCCCTCATCTCCTCCCATGCTCCTCTCCAAGTCCCCTGATAGGGGAGGAGAACCTCCTCTTCCATCTGACCCTACTCTATCAGGTCTCATCAGGACTGGCTGCACTGTCTTCTTCTGTGGCCTGGCAAGGCTGCTCCCTCATCAGGGAGAGGTGATCAAAGAGGCAGCTTTTGATACTTTTCTTGTTTATATTTTTTTTCTTTTGTGATATTGTTCTAGCTAAGGTTTCATACACTATATTGGAGATGTATGGACACTGTAGACATCATTGCCTTTTTCCAAATAGTAAGGGAGCTCTTTGAGGTTTCTCCATTTAGCATAATGTTTCACATATGTTTGTCACATAGAGCTTTTATTATATTGAGATATGTTCCTTCCAATCCTATTATCTTCCTCACTTGTGCCATAAAGGAAAACTGTATTTTTGTCAAAGCCTTTTTCTGTGTCTAATAAAATGATTATATTGATGTCTCTTAGTTTAGTTTTGTGAATGGTAATATTTATTGTTATCATTAAACCATTAAAAGATTTCTGTTATGGAACTGACTTGTTCATGATGAATGATTTTTTAAATAAGAGCTGGATTTCTGTTTGCCAGTGTTTATGAATTTTTACATCTATGTTCATCACGGAGAAAAACATGTAAGTATTTTTTGTTTTGTCTTTATCTGATTTTGCTAGCAATTTAGTATTAGATTTAAAAAGATTTTGATCATTCTCTTCTCTGTTGCATGAAATAATTTTAGAAAAATTTGTGTTAATTGTTCTTTAATGTTTTGGCAGAATTCTCAAAAAAAATCATTTTGTCTTGAGTTTGATTACTTGGGATTACTTTTTATTGTTGTTTGAATCTTGTTATTTATGGATCTGTTTAAATTCTACATTTCATATTGATTTAATTTTGTATATTGTATGCATTTAGGAAATTTTTTCATGTTTTCTAAATTTTTCCAATTTCTTAGAATATTCATTGAAATTGTGTCTTTACCATACTCAGAGTTCTGTTAACATCTACTGCAATGCCTGTCTTGCAATTTTAATTTTATTAATTTCTGTATTCTCCCCTTTTCTTTGAGTCAATTTTTTAAGAGTTTATTCATCTAGTTTATCATTTCAAAGAACCAACTCTTTGCTTATTGTTTTGTATTTCTATATCAGGATTTACAGCCCTAATTTTGTGTTTTTTTTTTCTTCCCATTTACTACTTATGGTTTGGGTTCTTTTTTTCTGAGGCTTTTTGGGTGCTGGAAAGAATGTTTACTCATAGGTGCCTGGGTAGAATGTTCTGTGCATCATTAGGTTGTTACTTTGAGAACTCTCAAACTTTTTGATGTAGACACTTAGTAAAATAAACTTTCATCATATGACACCCACCATTTTGCACCACAGATTTTGATAAGTTTCATTTTCAGTTTCATTCAATTATAGGAAGTTTTTATTTTCTTCATGATTTCTTCTGTGACAATGTTTTCACTCAATACTGTTTTGTTTATTCTCCATGATATTATATACCGTCTAGTTCTTGTTGGTGCTGATATCTAGGTGGTTTTTTTGAGACAGAACACAGATGTTATTTCAAGTTTTCTCTACTTGTTGGGACTTGGTTTTTTCTGTAATATATGATCAATTCTGGAGACTGAAAAGAATATTTGTTCTTCCGTGTCTGGGTAGAATGTTCTGTAAATGTATGTCAGGATCATTTGATTTTTTTTTTTTTTTTTTGGTGTCATTTAACTCTAGCATTTCACCTTGTCACTCCTTAGACAAAAGGAATGGTAAACTGGTCTCCCTGGTGAAGGCTCCAGTGCAGCCTATCCCCAGTTTAGTCCAGGCTTCTTGCACATTTACATGTTGCACATTCTGAAAGACTGAATCACTTCTTGTTTGGCCATAGCCTCAGATCATTGTCATTATCATTGTCATTAGAGACTATATGCTCCCTGTGGCTTACGTCCACCTTTCTCTTTAAAGCACATAGCAATGGCCTGAGTCTTTCAACTGGTGCCTCCTGCTTTGCTGAAGTCTCCAAGGGCTGATGACAGGCAGAGGACAACGTCCCCAGCATCACCGCTGTCTTTTATTCTTCTTTCTTATTTTCTGGAGCTGACTTTTCTCTGTCCTTTGACAATATTTTGGATACAGATAACTGCATGCAAATGAATGTGAAAGGTTGTTTTGTGTGATTATAATTCCTACTTGAGAAGAGCAATGACATTTTCTTGTTTATGGTAATCTTGATTTCTTAGTTGTTCCCAAGAATAAGTTTAGTTTGTTTGATTGTTTATTATATTCTGGAACTTCCTATTCATACCTCCTGCATTACAACTATTTTTTTTTTACTTCAAATTTTGTTCATGTCCTTTTTTAGTCAGACATTGCATTTTCAACTGACCTAAAATGTTTAATTGCTTTCAATCATTGAAAAATACAGTAAGGAGAGAAGACATGAACTCTCTTGCCTGCTCCTTGATCACTTCTCCCTGGTGGGACAACCTAGCCAGCCACAGAGGAAGAGGATCCAGGCAGTCCTGATGGGAAAGGATAGGCGAGGGTCAGACAGTAGGGGAGGATGACTTCCCCTATCAGTACTAGGGAAGAAGAATAGAGGAGGAAGAAGGATGGAAGGTGGCACCTGGAAGAGATGAACAAGGTGTTAAACTGGGATACAAAGTAAATAAATTATAAATAATAATAACTCAGTGGCAAGCTCTTTGATCACCTCCTCCTGGGGGTAGGGTGCAGCTTTGCCATTTTGCAGAGAAAGATGATGCAGCAATTCTTGATGAGAACTGATAAGCTAGGGTTAGATAGAAGAGGAGGAGGTCCTCCCCTATCAGAAAACTAGTGAAAGGACAGAGAGGGAGAAGGGGAAAGGTGGGTGGGACTAGGAGGAGACAAGAGAGGGAGCTGTAGTGGGGATACAACATGAATAAATTATAATAAATATATACATAAATAAAATTAAATTAAAAAAATAAGAACAAGAACAAGGAAAGTATGGAATGGTTCCTCAATGATTATTCCAATACTCTACATATGTAATTCAATAATTTATCTGTAAAATTTGAGATTACTAGCTAATGTGATAATAGTTAATGAAATCATAACTCTAAAATGTTTATCCATGTAGCTCACAATTTTCCAAACTGCACTCATTTCATTAGGCTCTCTCTCTCTTTCTCTCTCTTTCTCTCCCTTTCTCTTTTTGCTTGTATATTTGTATGACAAGCAAGGTTGATATAATTTATGAACCTACAGAAGAAGAATGTGAAAAAAAAAAACAAATAAGAAAATGAAGTTTTGGAGGAGTTGAAAGAAAAGGCCAAGATTGAAGATGAGAAAAAGGATGAAAGAAAAGAAGACCCTAAAGACATTCCTGAATTTTGGTTGAGTTTTTAAGAACATTGATTTGCTCGGTGATAGGGTTCAGGAACATGATAAACCTATTATAAAGCACTTGAAAGGTGTTAAAATGAAGTTCTCCAATGCTGGAATTTTATCACTTTGAACCCAATGAATATTTCACAAATTGTTAAGAAAGACTTATAGAATGAGGTCAGAACCACATGATCCCTTTTCTTATGATGGACCAGAAATTATGGGTTGTTCAGGGTGCAAGGTAAATTGGAAAAAAGGAAAGAATGTTACTTTAAAAACCTTTAAAAAGAAGCAGAAACACAAGGGGTGTGGGACAATGCATACTGTGACTAAAACAGTTGCCACTTCTTTTGCTCCTCCTGAAGTTCCTAAGAATGGAATCGTGCTAAGATCTGGATGCTGGTGCTAAAGCTATACTGGCCACTTCTCATGTGAGTGCATAATCCCAAGATCAGTGTTATAATCAACTGGAGAAGCTATTGAGAATGATGATGATGACGATGATAATGATGATGATGATGATGGTGAAGAAGCTGAGGAGAAGGAGAAGGAAATGAGGAAAGTGTTCCAGACTATTATCCAAAGAAAGATCAAAACCCCACAAAGTATAGCAGCAGTGAAGCAGAATGTCTGGCCTACATCTTCCTATATCTACAAAGGATGAATTTATATAATTTGAACGTATTTTGAGCTTTTCTGTTGTTTGTTTGCCTAATTTTGTTTTCACAGCCCAAAATAAAATGTCAAACAGTTTCAGCTCTCACAGGATGACATCTCAGGTTGTACTGATTGACCTTCTTGCAGAGAATTAGAGTGAGTTCAGAGGTGCCTAGCTTTCTATACTGAACAGCTTTGGAGGAGGTAGCATGCATGTGCTTTTTTAAAAAGTGGCACGTGATGTGTGATATTTTTTTTAACAGAAAGTTGAATTCCATTTACTAGAACTAAATAGTTCAAAACATAACTTTACCCCAGGGCCTCATTCTTGTTTATCTTCTTCTTTTTTTTTTATTTTCTTTTTCTTTTTAGTTAAATTTTGTTAACTCTGTGTCCAAGCTGTATCCCCCCCCCCCCCCCCGCTCCCTCATTCCCTCCCCAACCCCACATTCCCTCCCTGGTCTCTTCCCTGCCCCTTTCCATGTCCACTGATAGGGGAGGACCTCCTCCCTTTCATTTGACCCTGTTTTATCAGGTATCCTCAGGGCTGGCTGCAAAGTCCTCCTCTGTGGCCTAACAGGACTGTGCCTCCCCTGGGGCGGGGGTGTGAAGAGGTCAAAGAGCCTGCCCTTGAGATCTTGTTAGAAATAGTCCTTGTTCCCCTTACTTTGGAGAACTACTTGGTTACTGAGCTACCACGGGCCACATCCGAGCAGAAGTTCTAAGTTATATTCATAGATGGTCCTTGGTTGAGTGTCAGTCTCAGAAAAGACCCTGTGACCGGATATATTTGGTCCTTGTAGAGCTCCTATCCTTTTCATATCATACTAACTCCCCTTCTTTCATATGATTCCCTGCACTCTGCCAAGGTTTGGTTATGAGTCTTAGTGTCTGCTTTGAAACACTGCTAGTTAGAGTCTTTCAGGTGCCTTTTGCGGTAGACTCCTGTCATACGTTCAATGCACATCCCATTTGTCTTTCTAAATGAGGACTGATCATCTTCGCCCTTGTCCACTTTCTTGATTATCTTCTTTAGGTGTGTAGATTTCATTATGTTTATCATATCTTGTAGGTCTTTATAAGCGAGTATAACCCATGTTTGTCTTTCTCCTTCTGGGATACTTCACTCAGAATGATCTTTTCTAGATCCCACCATTTGCCTGCAAATTTCATGATTTCCTCGCCTCATTTTTGATTGCTGAGTAGTATTCCATTGTGCAAAAATACCCCAATTTCTGTATCCATTCCTCCGTTGATGGACATCTGGGTTGCTTCCAAATTCTGGCTATTACAAATAAAGCTGCTACAAACATGGTTGAACAAATGTCCTTGTTGTGTAATTGAGCAAATTTTGGGTATATACCTAGGAGTGGTATAGCGGGGTCTTGAGGTAGCACTACTCCTAATTGTCTGAGAAAGCGCCAGATTGACTTCCAAAGTGGTTGTACCAGTTTACATTCCCACCAGCAATGAAGGAGGGTTCCCCTTTAACCACAACCTCTCCAGCATGTGTTGTCACTTGAGTTTTTTATCTTGGCCATTCTGATGGGTGTAAGGTGAAATCTCAGGGTCATTTTGATTTGCATTTCCCTGATGGCTAATGAGGTTGAGCATTGTTTATCTTCTTTTGGTGTATAGATTTCAGTCAGTATGTTTATCTCATCGTATATGTCTATGTAAGTGAGTATATACATTGTGTGTCTTTCTGCTTCTGGGATAACTCACTCAGGATGATCTTTTTTTAGGTTCCACCATTTGCCTGCAAAGTTCATCATTTTCTTGTTTTTAATTGCTGAGTAGTATTCCATTGTATAAAATTACCACAATATGATCAATCCTCACTTAGAAAGACAAATGGGATGGACATTGGATGTAGGAGAAAACAAGTAACAGGACAGGAGCCTACCACAGAGGGCCTCTGAAAGACTCTACCCAGCAGTATATCAAAGCAGATACTAAGACTCATAACTAAACCTTTGGCAGAGTGCAGGAAATCAGAAGAAAGAAGGGGGAGATAATATGACCTGAAGAGGACAGGAGCTCCACAAGACCAAATATATCTGGGCACAGCAGTCTTTTATGGGACTGTTTCTCCAACCAAGGACCATGTATGGATATAACCTAGAACCTCTGCTAGCATGTAGCCCATGGTAGCTCAGTATCCAAGTGGGTGTCCTAGTAAGGGGAACAAGGACTATTTCTGACATGAACTCAATGACTGGCTCTTTGACCTCTCCCCCCTCCAAAGGAGGAGCAGCCTTGCTAGGCCACAGAGGAGAACTTTGCAGCCAGTCCTGAAGACACTTGATAAACCAGTATCAGATGAAAGGAGAGGAGGTCTCCCTCATCAGTGGATTTGGAAAGGGGCAGGGAGGAGATGAGGGAGGGAAGGTGGGATTGGGAGGGAATGAGGGAGTGGGATACAAAGTTAATAAACTGTAATTAATATTAAAAAAAATTAAAAAACAACTTTAAAATACTTGGTGATTTTTGTATAGATTTTTTTTTATTTCTTACTTTATCACCATGAATTACCTGCCTTTAATCAACCAAGCAACTGAATAAAATTCCAATTTTCTCTAAAAAATACAGGTTTGCTCACATGCGAATTGCTGAAAACATTTATGCACATCACTCATTTGACAAACACACATTATGCTTCCTTAGGTATATCTGAAGCTTTTACAAAAAGCATCTTTTCAGCATATTCACTTCCAGTGAGATTCTCTATTTGACAATAAAATTGTGTTGGCTTACATATTGAACACAGCCATTATAATTTAATTGAATTTGAAATTACAGCTATGTTGTTTTTGATCATATACTTTATATTAAATCAAATTATAATAGGAAATGGATAGTTCTCTGTTGTTCTTTGAAGTTTTACAGAACAAAAATCATCAGTTTCTAGTGTAATTATGCCAAAGACACCCCAAGGTGATGATACTCAATTATTTATATAATTTGGATAAAATGAATACATGATATATTCTAGATCTTATTCATATAAAAACACTGTGAAAAATCAAAATACTCATCTCAGAAATAAATGTAGTTTGTGAAATATAGTGTGGATATTTTAAAACTTATAACTTTACAGAGCATATGTTAGTAAAATAACTGAAATATTTTTCACTTAAAAAATAAACTTTTTATTAAACTTCATTGATAGGACATATATTAACTCTTTCATTTTCCCCCTTTCATTATATGATAATGACCCTACTTCTCTCATGACATGATCCCTTGCTCAGCCATCTCATAAGGAATCAGGCTCTTCCTCCTGGCGGAGCTGCCTGGCCAGGCTACCATGTTAGAGGATGCTCTCAGTTGTGATACATCTTGATGTGCTGGGATGACTATGTGGGGGGCTTCCAATTTCTGAAGAGGAATGGAGGCAGGATACAGGGAAAAGGGAAAGGGGGTGGTACCAGAAAGAGCAAAGGGAGGGGCTACATTTGGGATGTAAAGTGAAGAAATACATTTTAAAAATATAATTCAGCTGGGATATGAAGTTAATAAACTGTAGCTAACATTAAAAAATAAAAAAATTATAATCATACACATTGAAATATTTTTCAGATGTTAAGAAAAATGAAAGTGTGACTATATAAATATATAGGCTTTAAAGCAATAATTATGAGTAAGTTAACCCAAGCTTATAAAGATAAATATCACATATTTTCTTTCGTGTATGGATATTAGCATTGAGTCTTCAGATGTGTGTGTTCAATATGGCAAACCCATCAATGTGAGGAAATTAGTAAGGGGTCATCAGGCGAGGATTTAACGAAGAGCAAATAGAGAACAATCATAGAAAGAGTTAAGGAAAGATAAAGAAAAGAAAGTATTAAATGGAGTGAAGGATGAGAAGGAAGATTAGAGAATACAAGGATAGATAACACTAAAGATATACTGAAAGCATCATATAGAAATCTAATGCTATAGAAACTTCCTAAGTATACATATTCACATATTAAAAGAGTTTATGTAGAATTACCCAACAATGTTCCTACCAGACACCATAGATCAATAAATAACAAGCTCATTAATAGGAATTAATCACTTTTGGGAATTTTTGGTCAATAGGCACTGTAGACACTCCCAAACATTACAAGTTATTCCCAATATTTGTTTCTATAAAGAACTTGACAATAAGACCCTATTGATGAAGTCATCACATACTTGAGTCAAAGTACATGGAGAAAAAAAGCTGTTACATCCTGGGGCTGCAATCACTAGTGGCTATCTTTTTGAGTGCTGAAATGTTCTATGCTCAGCAAAAGGAGAAAAATAATTACCAGTTTTAGCCAGCTGTGGATCCTGCAAGTTACCACAAATACCTGCATGCAGAATATTCTCACTAGCACAAAAGTGGCACAAACATTATGATCATAATCAACCACATTCTGATCAGATTTCATATCAGTCCTACAGTTTGAAACCAATATCTGTAATCAATATGGGACAAGAATATGTGACTGGATACATCATAGGCCTAGGAGAGAAGATATTAGTATTAGTCTGCTCTGCGTGATAGTAGTCCTGACAATTTGTATTACAATCAATGTGTGCATCGCTCATCTTTTAGGAGAGAAGCTCCTATTTGGAATAGATGTTGATTAACACAGAGAGCCACTAGTCAAGGAGCCAGGAATAAAGGACTACAGAATGTCCATCCCTAAACAGGACGGCTAGATCACAGCTTCTCTTCCCAAGGTTCATTTGCAGACAGGGACTGGAAACATTGTAACAGCTGAGAAAAGGTGGAAAAAAATATATATTTGTTCAACATTGTAAGGAAGCAATGTAGCACATATGAACTCACCACAGTGGAGCATGAAAAATGTCCTTGAGTGGAAGCTCAAAACCAAAGGTGTCCAGGCATAAAAAGTAGTGACGAATATGAAGTCCCATCACTAGCTGAGGAACTATTGCCAACTGATAGCTGCTGAGATAAAGAGTTAGTTTGATTTAAAGGTGTGGCGTCTGGTGGGTTAATTACACTCCACATTGTTTCACATTGTGGGGTTATGACCCTCTGGGGGATGCATATCGATATTCTGCATATCAGATATTTGCATTACAAATCATAATAAGGCTACAAATTACATAATAAGGCTAGCCATAGTGGTACATGTCCCTAATCCCAGCAGTCTGGGAGATAGGCAAATCTCTTGAGTTCTAGGCCAGCGTGGTCTACAAAACACAGGACAGGCAAGGCTACACTGAGAAATCCTGTCTCAAAAAAAAAAATCAAAACAAACAACAAAAAACAAATAATAACTGTAATAAAATGACTGTTATGAAGTAGCTAGAAAATAATTTGCTGGTTGGGGGCCACCACAACATAAGGAACTGTACTAAAGGGTCACAGCATTAGGAAGGCTGAGAACCAGTGCTCCAGTTGATGGACTTACACCCAAGATTGTATGGACAACATCAAATGTAGTTTATGGGTTAGGAAAAACAAAAGACACAAAATAGATAGGAAGGAGAGAGGATCTGGGAGGAGTTGGGTAAGGAATTGAACAAAATCAAAATACACTGTGTGAAATTCTTTAAAAAACTAACAATGGGAATAAAAAATTAACATACAATAGTCTCACTGGAACAATTTATATACTATTAATAGCATGATTAAAGTTTTAGTTTTTCTTCACTCTTTTCACCAAAATAGTTTTTCATTTAATAATATCTTTATATAAAATATTTTACAAAAATTATTACTCACTAATACAGATGTGTCATTTTTATTCTGATGTGTGATTGTGTAATGTGCTACCTTAGCAGAATAAGTCAAGGTCTACAACTATTTAAAGATAAGAAAGGATGACAAAATCAAGAGACAATGAGATGTGTGACTGTATATACTGTAGTATGTAGGGAGTAGAGGAGTCCCTGGATGTATAAAATCCTGAGTGTGTGTTGATCCAAGCCAGCGTATCAAGGACTTAGACCCATGAGAACTGGCAAATCATTTCCTCCCAAGGTGAGGTTCAGAGGGATGGTGAAGGTTTACAGGTTTACTCTGGACTGTGTGTGGAAGTTGATGTCATGTGCAGAAAGTGTTCACTGTACATTTCTCACCCGGCATATTTACAGTTCAAGCACGTCTCTCCAAGGAGAATAGCCCTACCGAGATTTGCTAAACCTAGCTCTCTGACTCAACTGTATACAATAATATTACCTCTCTGTTTAAAACAAACCTGATTTTCTGAGGTACTGCAGCTTCTACCTCATAGAGCCCAACTGACCAAGCTCCTCTTGACTGTGTCCTTGTGTTTGTCTTTTCCTCATTCCCATACCCACTCTGTGCGGTCAATCCTTAGAGCTCTGCAAGAACACAGCAATAGCGAACATGGTCAGACTGTGGTGTAACACTTGGATTCTCAAAATATGGGTATTTCTTTCTCCAAAGTTAACCTGTTAAGCGTCTCTATAACTTGCATGTAAAATTTGAAAGATGAATAGCTAACAAGGATCAGAAGTTTATCTACTCATAATGTGTGTCCTTAATCGTTATTCTGTAAACAAACAAAAATTTGAACAATGTGTACTGAATATGCTATTCGTAGAACTAACTGAAAACTTTTTGATAAAGATTACTTGCCAACAAGCTACTCAGTCAGAAAAACCAACATATTTAAAATCAAAGGAAAGAATCAGCTATTTATTTGATTAAAACTATTTAAGAAAATACTAGTAAATATTTGCTACTATCAAACTGCTAATTCTATTAAAATATTGATTTTTTTTATTTTAATTTTAATTTTTTTTTTTAATCACAGGTCATTCACTTGTATCCCAGCTGTAGCCTCCTCCCTTTTTCACTCCCAACTCCACCCTTCCTCCATCATCCCTTCCCTGCCCCCTTCCAAGTCCACTGATAGGGGAGGTACTCCTCCCCTTCCATTCGGACACTAGCCTATCAGGTATCTTCAGGACTGGCTGCAATGTCCTTATCTATGGCCTAGCAAGGCTGCTCCTCCCTTGGGGGAAAGGGGAAGATCAACAAGCCCGTCATTGAGTTCCTGTTAGAAATAATCCTTGTCCCCCTTACTAGGGAACCCACTTGGATATTGAGCTACCATGGGCTATATCCGAGCAGTGATTTTAGGTTATATCCATGCATGGTCCTTTGTTGGAGAAACAGTCTCATAGAAGAACCTTGTGCCCTGATATATTTGGTCTTTGTGGAGCTTCTGTCCCCTCTAGGTCATACTAACTCCCCTGTCTTTCACATTGGAAGTAGGAGAAAACAAGTAACAGGACAGGAGCCTACCGCAGAGGGCCTCTGAAAGACTCTACCTAGCAGTATATCAAAGCAGATGCTGAGACTCATAACCAAACTTCCAGCAGAGTGCAGTGAATCATATGCAAATATTGACAATTTTTAATAAATATAGTTAGAATAATATTATTTATATTTATTTAGAATTATTTATATTATTTAGAATAATATTATTTATTATTATTTATATATAATAATATTATTTAGAATAATATTCTAAATATTCTAAATATGGTGGAATAATATTCATATTTATGATTTTTTATCCTTTTCTCCTATCTCATAATAGGGGGTGAAAAGTGGAGGGGGAGATAAAGGATGAGAAAAAAAAGAAGCAACAAAGTAGCAAGGCCATCTACAATTCTTGACCCAATTGTCTAATTTTTGAAAGAGTTGTAGAATTAATAGTTATTGAAATGAAGCTAAGTTTATTGAAGCCTGTATATGTACACATATGTGTATGTGTATATTATGTATACATAAATATATGTTTGTCTATCATATATTAGTTATTCATTTTTCAAACATAATCAACACATTAGAATAAAAAGTTGAAGATGCTGGTTTGTTTTGTTTGTTTGTTTGTTTGTTTTTTGCATTGTTCTGCCAATGAGCAGATGAGTAAGAATATATAGTCCCAATCAATCAAAAGAACCCAGAAGAACTCCAAAAAGAAACGAAATCACAAAACTACTACAGAAATTCCAAATTTACCTTAATAAACATCATATAGATAAAAGTAACAGGTTATTTGTAAGACAATCCAAGATGGAAGAATTGAGATATGAAAAAAGGAAAAAATATATGTGTATAACAACAGAGAAACCGGAAACAGAAAAGATGAGCAGATCAACTGTTACGTAGTGTCATGGTCAGACAGTGGCTGCATTCAGAATATATATATTTGTATGTACATACATATTCCACTCAGTTGAAGATACATTTTGGGGGTTAGCAGGTAGCCTAAAATTAAAAGAAACCTAGCCCTTTGGGAAAAATAATTATTTAGACTATACAGTATTTGAACTCTCTTTAAAAGACAAAAATGGATATACAAAGGAATCAATTCATTACCTGAAAAAAAACAAAAACAAAAAACACCTCACTTTCAAAACTTCATAAAGCTGACACTCAACAACACATTTAAAGTGCTCTTCTTACCTTGAGGCAACTTGACAAATGCAAGTTTCTTCTTTAATCATTTGAAAAAAGAATTCAATGGAGAAGACATCTGAGCCTAAATTTTTCTTCATGTTAACATTTTTTTACTATCACAGATGCATTTATTAATTATATAATTTCTCTCTAGCTATAGAATATTTTTTTAATTTTTTTTATTAATTACACTTTATGACAAATGACAGGATGAAATACGTTGAATGAACTAGAATTGCCATCTAGAATTTTAAGAGAGCTATTTTAGCATTCTCATGTGCTTAGACAAAAGCAAAAGCAATTAGGAGACAGATGCAGATGTTAAATATAGAAGATTCACACCCAAGAAGATATTTTATATAGTCATTAAGTCACTGTGTAAGTAAGTTTGACAGGGATGAGGAAGAACTAGTCAAGCTGAATGCAGGAAATAAATGTACCCAAAAATCTAACACACAGAAAATGAGCCTGGGAAAATTGAACAGCCCCTCAATGTTCTATGGAATATATGAAGTATGCTTACGTGTAATTGGAGGCAACACAGAAAAGTAAAGGAGTTAAAAGAGAAGAAAACAAGTAAGAAATACCATATCTTCCCTAAGAATTCAATTTGAAGACAATATAACATATTTGAAGTGCTCGGTAAAAGTACAAAAGTCATCAATCTAGAAGCTATACCAAACAAAGCATCTACAAAAGAAGGCTGCAGAGGGGATTCAGCAGTTAGACCCAAGTTCAATCACAGAAGGAACATGTCAGTCAGATCCAATGAGTTAGGAAAGTTCTCCTTCATATTATATTGGCAGGAAGAGTGTGTAAAAATTGCTGTTATTTCTTCTTTAATCATTTGAAAAAAGAATTCAATGGAGAAGACATCTGAGCCTAAATTTTTCTTCATGTTAACATTTTTTTTACTATCACAGATGCATTTGTTAATTATATAATTTCTCTCTAGCTATAGAATATTTTTTTAATTTTTTTTATTAATTACACTTTATTCATTTTGTATCCCCCCATAAGCCCCTCCCTCCTCCCCTCCCGATCCCACCCTCCCTCCCCTTTCTGCATGTCTGCCACTCCCCAAGTCCACTGATAGGGGAGGTTCTCCTCTTCTTTCTGATCTTAGTCTATCAGTTCTCATCAAAAGTGGCTGCATTGTCCTCTACTGTGGCCTGATAAGGCTGCTCCCCCCTCAGGGGGAGGTGATCAAAGAGCAGGCCAATCAGATTATGTCAGAGGCAGTCCCTCTTCCCATTACTATGTAACCCACTTGGACAGATAATTTTCTATCTTAATAGATTAACTTTTTACTATTTGTATCAGTCAGGAAGACTTCAACTTTTCAGTAATTTGTCCTTTTCATTTAAATTAAATGGACGTTCCTATTATGTCCTAATTAATATTTTAACAATTAGAGATATGGCATTAAAATTGTCTTTTTATTTCTAATATTGACTATAATTTTTATTTTATCTATCTTTTTAATTTTCACACATATACACAATATATTTTCATCCTAACCACCTCCTTACTTCTCTCTAGCTCTTCCTGTATTGCTGTTTTTTGTTTGTTTTGTTTTGAACAAAATCACAGGTTTTTTATTATTATTATTATTTTATTTTACCAATGAAGACGGGAGCTCGCTGCTGGGGTGGAAACCTGCTAGCTCAGAGAGGCAGAGAAAGTACCTAATTGACCTTCCTCCTCAGCTGAGTCCCAAAAGAAGAAAGCCTCCTTCCCCATGCAGTATCAAAACCCCTCAGACTAACTTTCCCTCCGACTTCCTGTGCATCTCTCTATCTATCCTCCTGACTTCACCTTACTCTTTTTTCCCCCTATGCTCACTCCCTGTCAACTGGTTGCTTGCTCTACCTCTTGACCTATGACTGACTTTAGTTAATCCTGTTTACAATATTTAAGCAGAAAGCTCTTAGACTAAAGGTATGTGCTGGGGCTGAGCCACAGCACAACTAAAAACAGTTTTTGTTTTGTTTTGTTTTGTTTCCCAGTAAACGACACAAACTTGGGGGTCACAGTGTGATCAATTATTTTGAAAAACTTCTTAAACACAACTGTGTTTCTCCTGACTTCATGTCTTCTTTATTTGCTAAGATTAATTTATTTTTACTTGGGTGGGTGTTCTTCTTCAATATATGTAGGGGCACAATGTAGGTCCGTGGTTCCTGCAGAGACCAGAAGAGAACATCAAATTCCCTGGAAGTAGAACTGCAGACAGTTGGAACGTCCATGCTTACTCTGGGAAATGTGCCCAGGTTCTCTGAGAAGCACTGAGTGCTCTTTAACCAAAAAGCCACCTTCCAGCCCTCATGTCCTCCTTTTGTATTAGTGTTACCATTAATAGCAATGAGTTCAGTGTGTGATGACCACGTTTGTGGGTGTGGGGGAACTCACTAGGATGTTGGCAAGTTTCAAGTGGCCACAATTACACAGGAACTTGTCACTTCCTCACTTGCCATCAATTGTCACTTTTCATTTGCTTTTTCTTAACCTTTTTTTTTTTTCCGGTCAATTTTCTTCTTTACTGTAAGTATGAAAACTATCAAATACAGTCACTTTTCGTAGCACGCAGTGGAAAAATTAAAAACATAGATTGAATGTAAAGATTCAAAACAATCTCCAAGAATTTTGAGAGCTGAAACAAAACAACCACACCTGACCTCATGTGATGGTTCCCAGTCAAAAATTCAAGGATAACACAAAATTTATTCAGCATTCTCAATGGACCATTTAAAGTTATGTATGTAAAATACACATTTATTTTGTATTAAAATTTGAGTTCAGTTCCACCAGCATCTCATACACATTCAATTTCCCACCAGTCCAGTAAAATCTAAACTTCAAATGATTATCATTTTCAAAAATTTCATATTAAAATTACTCTGTAGAAAGAACCTGGAAATGTAACTTATATTATTGAGTTAGTTAAGTTTCTGAAGAACTTGGGTACAGTGCTTTGAATAGAGTTACTAGTCTCTCTTGTAAGAATTTATAAAATTATTAGCTATTTCAAAGAACATGATTTGGACTGAAAGATAATTTCTATTAAATATGTATCACCACAATGCAGCCAGTTTGGATGAGACTGGATAAGCTAGGGTCAGATGGAAGGGGAGGAGGACCTCCCCTGTCTTGGAGAGGGGCATAAGAGGAGATGAGGGAGGAAGGGTAGAGTTGGAAGGGAATGAAAGAGTGGGCTACAGCTGGGATACAAAGTGAATAAACTGTAATTAATATAAAAAAATTAAAATTTAATAAAAACAATATGTATCACCATGGATAGATTTCTGTTCTATTTTTTATTTTTCCTGTGTTTTTATCCAACCCTTCACTAGCTTCTATAGGTTGGAATGGAGAATATCAATATTTAACAATTGTTTCTGATGTATGAATTTTATTCCTAAAAACATTGTCCATGTGCATGATCTAATATGAATCTTCCTTGTTAATATTATAAGAAAATCTTCCCCATTGTTTCAGCCTTTGACACATGGGTTATTTAGAACCATATTGCTTTTATTCCAAGATGTAGGGAACAAGATTATTTCATCTATGTCACTTCACTAAGGTTAGAGAAGGGTTTTCAACTGCTCAGATATTCTTTATGATGTACTAATATGATCCGTGTGGTAAAGAAATTATATACATAGACTTGACAATAATATAGTATTCAATATTATTGCTCTATATCTAACTTCTCTAGATCTTTGGACTGTAGCTGAGTTATCATTTATTTAATGACTAATATCCACATATAAGTGAATACATACCATATTTATTTTTCTGGGTCTGGGTTACCACACTCAGGATGATTTTTTCCGCACTTCTGTCCATTTGCCTGCATTTTTCATGTCTTTTTTTAACAGCTGAGTAATACTTAATTGTGTAAATGTGCTACACATCTTTATCCATTCTGTTGGGGGACATATAAGTTGTTTTTAATTTGTGTCTATTATGAATAGAGCAGCAATGAACATAGTTGAGTAAGTATTCTTCTGGTAGTATGGAGTTTCCTTTGGGTATGTGCCAAGAGTAATATAACTGAATCTTAAGGTAGATTTATTCCCATCTTTCTGAAGAACTGACATACTGATTTCCATAGTGGCTGTACAAGTTTGCCCTCCCATGAGCAATAGATGAGTGTTCCATTTATTCCACAGCCTCACAAGTATGAGCTGTCATTTATGTTATTGACCTTAGCTACCCTGAGAGGTGTAAGAGTTAATTTATATGTTGATTGAATCTTTCTAGAGTTTGTCAGTGTTTCCTGAATAGACCATCCTATCTTAAAATCTTACTAATATAAAAGAAAATAATTTTAATTTCAATGAATATTTTATATAAATATTTAACATACAGTATTTTATAAATACTATAAAGTAGTCTTTATAATACTTATATAAATCAACACTAAATTCAAGCAAAATGTAGAAGGAGGGTATAATTTCTTTATCCTTTACTTACTTGGAATATTTTCAAAACACAAATTTCTTGGTTCAGTTTCTCTCTTGTATTATAAAATACCCATATTCATTCTTGATGTTTGCCCAGGTCAGTTTTTATGAAAAATATTAAAACATATAATACACAAACACTAAGTTTTCATTACCAATATCTCCAAAACAAAATGTTTTGAAACATAACAGTTATGTAATTGAGATGATCAAGTCATAGTATAATGGAACATAACGCGTGTTAACTCCTTAGGAGTCCACATATTCACGCTTGCTTGAGTCCTTTATTTTCTATGATGATAATTTCGTAGGGTTTTTTTTTTCTTTCTTTTTTGTTTTTGCTGTTGTTGTTGTTTTGGTTTTTTTTGGTATTTGCAGAAATTTTTGTGTGACACTCTACATGCTTGTGTGTGTGTGTGTGTGTGTGTGTGTGTGTGTGTGTGTTTTTCCTATAATTTTCCCCTTTCCATTACTAATTAATGTACTCTTGAGCTACAAGGTAAAACTAATATTTCCTCTTACTGCTATGTACACATTTACCTTACTCTCAGCCTCTCCTTATAATGTATTCTAAAAAACATATTTCTTCATCTAAAAATCCCAATAATATCCTAAAGAAAATAAAATTTATTTGTTATGTTTTTCTTTGAAAATTTGTTCAAATAAGAGGAAATGTTCAAAAATAGTAGCATAGAAAAAATCATGGATTTTTGATTGTGAAGCTATGCCTGAGATTTCATTGATGATGATGTTTATGTAGAATAAACCATGCATTTTTAAAATGAAACATTTATATTCACCATATTCAAAGTTTCATTGATTTTATTTTTCAGTATTCAATGTTCTTTGGCAAAAAAAAAATCATTAATGGTAATTTTACACAGTTATACCTAACTTGTGTGTACATAAGACATTATTATTTAAGTGAAGATAGCATGTGATTTGGAGGAGTTATGTTGTATTCTAATTCCTTCTCTCATTGGCCATACCATCCTGAATTGGAAAAGGTGAGTGCTTATTAAAAAAAAAAAAAAAAACTTCCTTCAAATGAACAAATTTAAGTTTCCCTGACTCATAGGTTTTTGATGAGATGTAAATGCAATAAATTATTCAATTATTAATATTTTCCTTTGTGGCCACTTTGGTTAGAGCAGTGATGGCTGCAGGAAGAGATGAAAAATATCTAGTTGTTGATATTAAAGTATTCCAAGGCTAGTGAGTGAAATGGAAGTTCAGATCCATGATTACCAATACAAGTTCTGTGAGCCACAGAGAAACAGGCACCATATGCAGAGATGAGGCTGTATTCAAAGTCTGAAAGGTGGGGTTGCAAGAAAGATGACTGCAGGGTTAAGAGCACTGGCTGTTCCTACGAAGGACCTTGGTTTGATTCTCAGCACTCACATGGTCTCCTGTCACTCCAATTCCAGGGGATGTGCATACGTGCAGGCATAACACCAATGCACATAAAATCTAAAAAATAAGTAAATCATTTTTAAAAATCTGAAAGAAATGGGGAGCGAACTGGAATGTGAAAGCAAATACAGGACAAAAGAAGAAATTAAGACAAGGTGCTGTTCATGGTAATGCCTATGGGGAAGAGTACAGAGCGTTTAAGAGTTACAAGTAAATCAGTGTTGTTGAAATATGTTCATCTAACAGTGAAGTTATTTCTAGGGAGACCTGGGCCTACACACATGACCTGGGTGTCACGCTAAGGGACTTATGTTTTTGTCATCGAGTCAACGGCGAGCCACGAAAGGATTTCTGAAGAATCAGTTTTGCATTTTGAAAGGATCTTTGCATTCTTATTAAACACTCAGCTGTGATTATATAAATGATCATCTCTTTGCTGAACCTGAATTCATGGATTTGTGAAGATTAAAGTTAATTAGAAAAAAGACCCATAGCATAGTCTTATTAACCTAAAAACTTTCCAGTCCACATTTCTATCTTCTGACTAAATACTGAAGGACTGGACATTAAACCCTATGAACCATTAAAAGTCAATGGAATTTCATGCTGTTCCTATGGCAGCTTCTATGATCTACAGCAAAGTTTGGGACTCTTTATCATCTTCTGGAACTTCTTATTTTATCAGGCTGTGAATTTCTCATAAAAAGTAAGAGACTATCCTAGAGTTGGAAAAAACAGAATTATTAGGTATAGCAGAGTTGATAGCTAAAAATAAGTTTATAGTGGGGCCACAAGTTCTTTTTTTTTTTTTTTTTGTATAACCTTAAATTTCACTAATTTGCTAAGCTAATGGCATTGTCTTCAAAGCCTAATTCACTGTCACATCAACATTTGCTTTAAGAACACATTTGCTTTAAATAGCCTGGCATCCTGGTTTAAAATAAAATTTTATCTGGTTTACAATATTTGTTTTGCATTTTATAGCACTGATTGTTACTTGGCATCTAGAGGCATGAATGTTTTGTCAAAGCTGATGGATAGTTAGCTCCTGCAGTGTTGAAAGAACTCAGATAAAAATGCCAATCCTTTAACTTCAAACATTTGTTAAAGTTCATTTAAACCAAAATAAATCATTAACCACCTTTGTGCTTTCCTTATTTGGTGGTAAGGAAGTATTCAAATAATTTCCAATAATTACAGAAGTATTTTAAAAGGGAACACTTTTATACTGCTTGCAGGAATGTAACTTAGTCTAGCTACCTGTCATAACTAGTACGGAAGTTCCTCAAAAATACTAAAAATAGACTTTCCCTATGGCCCAGTTAAACCACTGCTGGGCATTTCCCCAAAGGGCACTAAGTCATCATACCCCAGAAATAATTGCATAACAATATTTGCTATCTCTATTCTGAAGAGCTGAGTTAGGACCCTACTTGGTATCTATAAACAGAGAAATAGATAAAGACCTTGTGAATTTACACAAAGATTTTTCAGCCACAAACTGAATTAAATTATTTCATTTTGCAGGAAAATGTTATAGCTTGATATTATCATAATAATCAAATAAAGGCAGTCCCAGAAAAACAAATATTACATACTTTTTTCTTATTTGTTAATCTTACATATCATATAGGCACATGAAATCATGTGTTAAATATGACACAAAGCTGTAAGTGAAACTGTCCAGGAAATAAGAAGGTCTAAGGATGCAGAGAGAAAGGGGAGTTAAATTTTGGGAGCATGTGTTCAAAGCATATTTTATATTAACAGTTGCATGGAAATGTGCTTGTGTCTCTGCCATATACCATGCATATATGCCAATTTTTAAAAAATGATTTTAAGGGCTTTAAAATATATAATTTAAGATTTCTGTTAGTGAAAGGTGTTTGTACTGTTTTAGAATAAATATCTTGGGTCTGGTGTAGTGGCTTAGAGGACAAAAGCTCTAGTCTTACCTGAGTTCGACAAGAGGATTCCACTTTGGAAGGGAAAATTTACTTCAAAAAGTTGTGCTTTGACCTCTGCAAATATACCCAAACTTACACAAACACAGCATAACACACTCACACACACACATACACACACACAAACACTAATAATAATTAAAATAAAGAAGAAAGGAAAGAAAATTAATGGTTTTAATAACACACTGTCTAAGATTTGGATATTGGCCACCAATATGATTTTACTTCATAAAATTAATAGTCACAAATAATATACTAATAACTTTAATTTTTGACAATCTGTTTTTTTCTAATGGTATTGAGAATCAATCCTATGGCCTAGAATATGCTGGGGAGGCTCCATCACTGGACCATATGCCCAGTCCTTAGGATCACTTGACCTTGATTTTCTCACCAACTGCTACCCTCCATTTCACATTATCTGTTTCTTGATCTTAAAAAACTGTATTTTAATTTTTAACTTTTATAAAATGAAATTATTGCAGAGATTAATCACTAAATTATGTAAAAACAAGGATTCAACACCAAAATGACTAATTATTTTCTCTATTTTATTTGCTGTCGTTAACTTGCTATGTCTTGTCTATCTTTCTGTGACTTCTGGGATTCTTTGCAATAGGAAAAAATTACATCTCAAATTCATATGCTAGAGATAAAATATCAACTTCAAATATTGAGTTTGAGGTGCCTAGAGGAAATTAATCCATGGCATCTAGCAAATATTGCATCTGTAAATACTGTATATAAAGTAACTGGAACATTATCTTATTCATTTATTCAATCACTAAATCATTATTGATTAAATAACAAGCAAATGCCAGTCTTTGCTCTGGGTGCTTGAACACAAAAGATCTTTCTCAGAATATATTTTAATATGGGAATAAGCCATGAAATAAAAAGTATATATAACAGCAATAAATTAATAGATGATTATCAGAGTCTCAATTTAAAGCAGTTATGAGAGTTGAAGGATTAGATAGAGGTAGTTTAAAAATAAACAATAAGAACTGTTATCTGATAGAATAGAAAAACATAGTGTAAAATTGGAAAAAGTGTGGTAGGACCTTACAAGTCAAGGACATTAGGAATGAAGTCAACAGCAATTCTCACTTACACAATGAATGTAAAAAAACAAGAGTCTGGGGATTTGTGCTGCCTTTAGATAATTATCTTTTTTTTTCAATGTTAGGTAATAAATAAAATCAAAATAGTATAGTATTTTTTAACATACTGTGACATATCTAAAATTCTAAGGTGCCATTAAGAAAGAAAAAAGATATACCATAGCCTCTCATCCAAACAATACTGAAATATTTAAAATGCTTATGTAAATGCATTATGTAAATGACGTATTTTATAATACATATTTTATAGTATCAGGTACACACATTTTAATTGTCATTAATTAGCTTTATCTATGAGTACAAATTCATTTTGAAACTAACTCTTTTAATGGTAATGATAAAATTTTTTGGTAATGGGCTGTATAGGTTTCAAAATAATTTGTGTCTATTGTAGGCATAACAGGCTAATTTTGAGAGGTATATTAAAGTATATGATATTTTTGTGCATTCACTGAAATTTCAAGAGTTATAAATATTACATATTAACATTTTATAATATGTTCTAAGTTGACTGTAGTCACCAATCAGAAACCACAAGATAAACAAAATAAACACCTCATTCATTTTTTATAAGTTAATGACTCTGGATTAACTAAGGTAAAACAAAATACAAAGCACTTCATTGCCTTTTTTCCTTAAACTATAAATGCACTGTAGATGGCTATATACAGATACATTGCACAGTATGACCTCAATGTCATTAAATTGATTGTATGGAAATGGGATAGGGCTTACCACAAAACTAATGACTAAGTAAAAGGAATAGAAGTCGACTTGGAGAAATTAAGCAATCGTGCTGTTTTATTTTAGCAGTGAGCCAGAAAGAGGTAGAGTGCGCTGAAATTCTGCTGCTTTGTTTAGATCTTGTGTTGTGCAGTTGCAGCTTTAGCGCAGCTTTGATTTATTACTCAACTTGATTGTTCTCTACAAATGACTGAGCCTCTCTTAAAGAAGTGTGCTGTAAGCATGCTCTGATCATCTGTTTTCATTTGTAATATAATTACCGTGCAGTGCTTAGGTTAGATCTCTAGATATCATCATCTTCTCAGCTCTCGCTGGCAAGCTTTCATACAGTTAGTCTTATTAACCTCCTGTTACAAATGTTACCTCAGGGCTGCAAAATGCAGAAAAAACAAAGATACAGAGGGGACATGCCCACAAAGAACTCTTATTTCAATAACTGATACTGTGAACGATGAGCTCAAAATATTTTATTTCTAAGAAAATGTTACAAGAATACCTGTTGATCCTTAAGGTTACAATATACACAATGTTTTCATCTTACATTTTCTGTGCCGACCATTTAAACAAGCATATTGTACTTTCTGATGGGAGGTATTTGTTTTCAAACAAAAGGCTAAATATAAAATATTTTAGGAAAAGAAAATATGACTAAATACATGTTACAAAATTATTTATTATCTAGTCTTAAATGCATATGATTTCATTACATAATGAGCAACAATTATTCTGTAGACTGTCATTACTTGGTAAATTAATTTTTAACACTTTAGTCTCACAGAAGGGTTTTTACATGTGTGAGAATAAAAATTCTAACTCACCCACATGAATGACTGAAAAAGAACTTGATGTTACCATGTTAATAATGGAATAGAAATAGGTTTTTAAAAAAGTTGTAAATTTGGAAAAAAGAGAGCTATAAATATGCTCTAGAAAGTTACCCCAAACTGTATGGGCATACCCAAACTGTATGGGCATGACTCCACAGTTTCAAAATAACTGTTTTAAATCATTTTATCACAGAAAAATAAGAAATTATGAATGTAGTTGTCATTATCGAGTTATAATTTAAGCCCTAAGTAATTCTACTTTTTTCTGTGATTCTGTGGTCTCTTTATAATTCACAATCTACCCCTTCAAAATAAAAATTTTAGATATAATTTGATTTATGTTATCTATATTTTGTAGGGAAAAAGAACCAAAGCAGTTATGCAGGAATGCAGACATGAATAATTTTGGGATAAAAAAAGAAGTATGGTATGAAGCTTCCGTGATTATAGCTATCTAAACATTTGAATCCCTTAATTTTTACATTGAAAATGGAATAGTGTTAGTAAGTAAAGAGGATATTTTGCAGACAGTATATGTCTGATGCCTCAACCAATTTCTCTGCTTAATGTGAAACTACACATAAGCAAGGTCCATAGCTTTGGTTTGCAGACCTAAATTCTTAGGAAATATTGCTTCTTTTTTTAAAAAGCAATAGAAGCTACATTATGGAAGATGTGATTGAATGAGGACGGTTGTTCTAACGGCTGTCAAATCCTCCCCATTTGTTCATGTCATTGAGAACATCTACATTGCTTTACTTTCAGATGAATAAAGTTGTTTGGGTATAGTCGTATGTCTCACAGTGAGTGGGGGTGTCTTGTTTTTCCTAGTTAATCACTGCTACCCACCAAGGACTCAGCTCCGAAAAACAAAACTCATTTGGTTAGTTCAAAGCTTAGAAATAAATTGCTCTGTCATCCTGCTATGTACCTCTCATAGATTTTTTTTCCCTCAGGTAAAAGAATGACCAGAGACTATATTTCTCAGTATTTATGTGTGGATAGGGAGAACTATTTCAGCTGAGGGGATTAATGGACTATACTATATGAAAGGAAAACTCAAAGCCACTTCATTTATTCCTGTGATGTATTTTCAGACTTCCAGTATTCCCCCCAAAAAGTACACACTGCCTAATCCAAAACGTTCTTCCAGTTAAGTATTCATAAGTAGCCATAAACATCTCACAATAACTAAATGAATTTGTATTATTTTTTTAACATGTGCCTTGAAGGGAGAGAGAGAGAAAAAGAAACTACATTCGCAGTCCACTTGCAAACTTTGTCTAAAGCACTAAATCTGAAGTTAAGTCCTCCGTCAATGACAAAAGGTTCCAGTGCAATGCCTGCTTCATAATTCTGTGTACAGCTGACTCTCTCTGCAGCTCAAGTTGCCAGCAAAGGCTGAAATGGAGCGTAAGTCCTTTGGTTAACAAATTCCCGAAAAATACTCCCCCCCCGCCCCCCACGTACAAAACCCCAGGAGCTGTAGTGATGTCATATCCGTTGTTCAGGTCTCCACACCTCTCAGCAGTTACTCCTTTTATCTTCTTGGGTCAAAACTTTTGAGGTGGGCTGGCGATCTAGCAGAAAGGGAGAGGGCAGACCCCGGCGCGCCAGGTGGAGGCGCTTCAGCACCTCGGCCAGCACCCGCTGCAGTGGGTCCCAGCCTTCTGAGCTCCGCTCCGGGACTCCCCAATCTGAGATGCCTGCGGAATGATCGCCCCCCAGGGCGGCTGCCTCTGCTGCCGCTGCTGCTGCCGCCGCCTTTGCCTTTGCCTTTGCCTCCACTCTGCTCTGACTGGCAGGCAGAAAGTGCAACTGACGTGGGAAAGGTCTCCGCAGTGAGTGGAGTGGCTACATAAAACAGAGTAAAGAGAGGGGAAAAAAAAAAAAAAAACCCACATCAGAATGCAGGCGAGGTCCAGGCTTCTCAACCTCCTTCTTCTGTCTTTACTTGCTGGATTAGATCCTTCCAAGGTAGGGCAATATTTTGTTTTGACTCGTTTGGAATAAATGTGAAAGATGTAATGACCTGATCAAGATCGCGGGGGGGGGGGGGGGGGGTCCAAACGGCATAGGGGACTGTTCTTTCAGCTCCTCTGCATCCACGCGGCTTGGAAGATAACAAGGTGAACTACCAGAGGGTTAGCTTCTGAAGGTAGAGTCGTGGTGTGAGGGGGGAGGGACCAGAGCGAAGATTATGTACTCGGGTAGCAGGCAATGCGGTTCTCTGGGGAATTTAGCTTATTCGCTGTCCAGCTGCTTAATGTTCTCTTCTGAAGTAGGACGGTCGGGCCGTGCAAGGGAGTTAGCAGCAGAAAACAATGCAGTTTATAAGCCTGTGTTAGATGGTGAGCGGTGTCTTTGTTGAAAGCAGGGAAGCGTTTTCCAGCTGATGCTGGTCAATAATACTCCCATCGCAGACGTGCTGCGGTTTGTGTCCAAAACATTGGGGAGGCTGCTTGTAATCCACGACAGAACAGCAAAGCTACACTATCTGCATGGCCAAGAGACGTTGTGAGAGGGACTCTGTGTTTCTTTCCTTGTACTGAAGAAAATTAGGGAACCCCCGAGGAAGTTCTGGTGTTAGGAGACAGGAAGTGGGAAGCCTGTTAAACTAAGGAGGGCAATAGAAAGGATGAGTTACGATATAGCTGTGCAACTCTCTGAATTATCCAGCAATGAAAGCAAACGCTCAGCTCATCTGGTATAAAGCAGAGAGCGATGGAAATAGGTTTTCAGCGATGTGTGAGGAAAGCCTGTTAAGGGTGGTCATTTCTGAGAGGCAAGCCTTCTAAAGCCTTCTAAGAAAAGCGTAGTGCTCTAGAGTAAAGGATTAGGCAACTGCTAGAGTAAGGGGTGGAAAGCCTTTTTTTTTTTTTTTTTTTTTTTTTTTTTTTTTTACACACATAGCTGGTGGACAGCAACGTGACATGATTGGGAAAATGATGCCGTGTTATAAAAGCTATTCAGTGCTGTGTTTTGAATTCTTTAAAGTTATTTTGTGGGGTGACACTGTCTGTGTAAACAATTGACTATAAGTAAGATTTAACTAGCTGCAATCTATTACTTGTGATATTTTAAAGCCTGACCCCAGTATAAGGTGTAAAATTACAATGCTATGGCAGACTTTTCATGTTTAGAGAGATCTGAGGGAAATAAAAGAATTTTATTCTAAACCTATAGTTGTCCTGGCACTGACATTCTGAAAGCTTCAAACAATGTGTGAAAGCCACCTTAATAAGTGTAATGGCATACTGTAGATACTGAGGTATAACTGTAAAGCTTTTTACACCAGATAAATCATGGCCAATTTATTTCCTTGCACTCACGGTGACATAGTCCGTTCTGACTCTCAAGTGAGACTGGCAAAAACTTTTGACTGCATTTTCTCATCTATCTAATTTCCAATATCCTGTAAAAGTATACTTTTAAAAACACAGTTAATAAATTTGTGCAAAATAAGTTCCTAGACTTAAAGCGCTGTGGCTTTTCTTGAGAATTTGAAAGTGTGGGTTCTTATTGACAGCTGTATATGTCATGTATATTGGATGTGTCTGGGATCTTTAATGTATAAATACTATAATTGCTGATAATTATTTATTAATATTTTATTAAATATAGATATGACTTATCCAAATAAGCATCCCTGCTTTGGTTAATTTGATCTTTGTTATTTTTTATGACAAATCTGATTATTCAGTGATTTAAAACTTTCCAATTAGGTCAGTCCAAATTCTGAATGTTTGGTAGCACAGATCTGAGAAATCCAGGGGACAAAAGGAATCTACTCACTTTTCAAACTGCTCTCAGTTTCCAGGTGTTGCAAGACAGCATTGAAAGACCATATCATGATATTTTGCTGTATTGCATGAAATAGCAGATAATATTAAAAACTTTATATCAAGTATTTGATGTTTAAATGTTTTGGATTTATAGACAAAATGGCTCCTTTATGAAAGTAAATAGAGCCTAATTTTATTTTTCCTCAAACTGCTTTTGGTTACCACACTATATCAAACAAACATTTCAAATAGCAGCACTGGACTCTCTAGATAATTGTCAATCGGGCTATAAACTAAACATTTCTCAACTTTAATTTAGTTATCTTCTAGTTAAAAGCTTGGGTTTTTAAAGATCAGAATTGTAAAAATATTATATTAGATGATATTAAAATTAAAAGTTCAGCAATATAGTACCTTACATGACTACGATTTGGGTATACACAAACATCTCTTGAGAAATGTCACCGAAAGAATTAGAAATTCTAACCAGATGCTGTTTGCATGTGAGAATACTATGCCAACACAAATTTCAAAAACAAATTTATTTTATTTGGTTCTCAACCATTTTATACTTTGTGTTTACTATAGATATGAATAAAATTATATATGGATACAGACAAAATGTCAGAGGAGATTCTTGAAATTTGAAAATTTAACATATATGTTAAAGTATAAGCTTCCACCCACGTCATATATCACCATTTTAAATCTCTATGGTTTCTTCATTTAATTTTCTTACGTAGATGATAATTTACTCTCACCAGTTCCCATTCCATCTTATGAAAGACTGTGCAATGCTTGCTTTATGGGCTTCCCTCACTGTGATTGAAGTTTATTCAACTTTTTTGCATATATTTACTTTTTTTTCTTCTCATTTAATACATGAAAGAATTGAAAAGATTAGCATTTCCTTACCACAGGAAGGCAATTCACCCTAATTAATTTGTATTTTCATATAGAAATATTGATTTTTTTCCCAGTAAATGTATTTGAATTATGTTTTCCTAATTAAAGTCTAATTAACAAACTCCCAAATCCTTTTAGAAAAACATAAAATCGAGAACATATGCCACTGACTCTTTTAAGAGATTCCATTGTAATGGAATTCCTAAATTACAGGCAATATCCAGCATCACCAACAAATTAGTAAAATGTTAAAACTGAAACCTGTACAAACTCACCTAATTTTCAGTTTCATGGACAAAGGAGCATATCTGGGTAGGAAATTCCTGAGAGTGGCTGCTAGATGGCATCTCTGTGCTTTTAAACTGAAGGTACTGAGTTCAGTAGTAACCTTGGTAGGAGAGTGGGCTTCTTTATTCTTTCACACACACACACACACACACACACACACACACACACACAAATAAATAAACAGATCATTATTTGAACATTATAGTACAACACAATCCGCACAACTCAGAAGCACAGAATGTTCTTTGCAGTGCAAAACCAGGAATATAGGAGATTGTAAGTAGTCAGGATAGTCTTGAAAAGGAGCTTTCACTCTAAAGCCCCACTTGGGGAAAATTGCAAAGAGGTGACATGGACATAGCTACATATTTTTGAGACTGTTAGCCTTTTAAAAAGCAGCACTCATTCTAGAAATATTTTGCAAAATGTCTTGCTTTCTTACCAGTTTAAAAAAAAAAAAAAGTCTTCAGTGTAGCACCGTAAAGCCAGCTCACATCACAAACACCAACTGTAACTGTGACTCAGCAATAATCACTGCTACCAAACTGTTTTGCTCTATCCAAGACAGCATAGGCAATCAGAAATCTTACTCTAAATTTAAAAAAAAGAAAAGAAAATGCATGGAATCCATGTTAGTGTGATGGGAACTAAGGGACTTTCAACAGTTATATTGCTAAATGTTTAACAATGTTTATTCAACAAGGTCAGCCTAAATTACAACAGAATATGGATTGGTGGTATTTGGCAAGACTATGAAGGTACACACCAGAAACCCTGATATAATAAACATGTAGAGTTCAAGGGAGCCCATCTGTATTTTGAAAGAGCAAAAAACTTCCCACTCTCACTTTGTCTAAGTCTTCTATAACTTAATTGAACTTTTACTTTGGAAAAGTAAATATTATTTCTTACTCTTCTTTCGGGAAAGTTGAAAAGGTTAACATGGCACGGATTTCCTTCATTATTCTTTTTATAAGTTATTTCCTGTATCTTTGCAACTGATTCTTGTGTGATCACTGCTCACTGACAAAGGGAAGCACTCTGGATCCATCATTTGTGTTCCTGGATTTTCTCTTGAGAATATGTGTATATTTTTATGGCGTTGTGCATAAACATGATACGACAATCCTTAGTCTCAAACTATGTGCCTAGATAATGTTTTGTGTACATGTGTACATGCATTTTCATATGAGTATGGGGAAATACACATGGAGTGTGTGGAAACACTTGTATGCTTGTGCCTATGTAGAGACCAGAAGGTAATGCAAAATGTCTTCCTTGATCATGCTTCACATTTTTTTATTTAGGCCGGGTTTCTCAAACACTGAACTCAGAGCTTGCTGATTTCATTAATCTAGCTAGCCAGCTTGCCGACCTACCCAGCTGTCTTTACCTCCAGAATGTGCTGAGATTATTAGTATTCAGAGGCCCACCACATGAAGTTTGGAACTCTGGTCCTCACTCATATAATAAATGCATAAAGCATAAACAACTTAGCCATTTCCCTAGACTGATACTATTTTTTATTTTAATTTTTTTCTTCACAATTTATTCATTATATATCCTGATTGAAGCTCCCTCCATCAACTCTCCCCAGTTCTACCCTCCTACCCTCTTTCCCTCATCCCTTTCCTGTAATACACTGAAAGGGAGAGTTCTCCACTATTGCCATCTGTCCATACTTGTTAAATCTCATCAGGACTGCCTGGATCCTCTTCCTCTGGATTCTGGCAAGGTTGCATCATCAGGAGTGAGCGATCAGAGAGCATCAACTAATTTCATGATAGAGGCAGCCTCTGCTCCCCTCACTGAAAGATCCACATGGAGACTGAGCTGCCAATCAGCCACTTCTGAGCAGGAGATCCTCTCACATGGAGTCAGAGATCATCTCCATGCATGGGAGACTGATATTCTTAAAGCTTCTTTATTTTTTTTTTCTAGAATGACTGTCTCACTCTATAATAATATTTGATGATTCATCAATAATTTTTAAATTCCCTTCCATAGTATTCTCAATGGGAGCACCTGCCTAGGAAGCCTATGGATGAAACCTTTAGGTAGTAGCATGCTGTTTTTAATCTCATGTTTAGAACTCAGAGCTTCCAACTGGCTGATCTCTACACCACAGTTCTGTCTCCTTTCTCCTCATACATGACCCATGGATTCAGATTTCTTTCTAGTTACCCATCAACTTGACAAGATCATTTATCCGTCTACTGATTCTGAAGGCCAGCCTTTCATACTTCAAGCAAAATGTGTTATTTATTGAAACATTCCTTTTGAAAAGCAAAGCGAAAACATTTCTTCTTGAAAAAGATTTCTTCTCACTAAAAATACGTAGCAGGTATGTGAGAAGGCTTCACACCAAAGCACAGTTTCTGACTGACTCTTCCCAAGTAAGAACGTGTTCAAGAATTTTCTAAAAACTGGAAATGATGAGAAAAACTTCAGTTTTTGCAATAAGAAAATATACTCAAAGCCTGAATAAAACTACAGACTACGTGATGAGGCATGACACCTGACATGCTGAAGTGTTAATTAACAAAAATTCTGCCTAAAAGCAATCAAAACTTAATTGCAAGTAGTGTAGCTAAGAAAAGAGATACAAAAGCAAACCGTTTTCTTGGTAGTTGAGCTAAGGTTACATTGGGTCATCGAGATAATCTGTGAATTTGCTTATATGAATAATAATTTCTTGTTGGTCTAAAGTTCTCCAGCAATAGCAAAGAATTTTTAGACATTTCCCTTGTTTAATTTGAAAATACATGGTTGAAATGTGATCCCTGAGCATTTTAGTATAACAAAAGATGGGCAACTGTCAACTCAGTATATGACACTTATCAGGTACAAAAAGCTTGGGATTTTTTTTAATATAATACACTACAGTGGTGATATTTATTAATTTGTTTGGTTTTTGCTTGTAGTACAGTACATCGAAGCCAAAACATTTATAACATAATTTTAAAATGTAAATTTTACTGCTTCTGGGACAGCTCCCTCAGGATGATCCTTTCCAGATCCCACCATTTATCTGCAAATTTCCTGATTTCCTTATTTTTCATTGCAGAGTAATATTCTATTGTGTATTTCTGTATCCATTCTTCAGTTGAGGGGCATCTGGGCTGTTTCCAGCTTCTGGCTATTACAAATAAAGCTGCTACAACATGGTTGAGCAAATGTCCTTATTGTGTACTTGAGCCTCTTTTGGATATATGCCTAGGAGTGCTATGGATGGATCTTGAGGTAGCACTATTCCTAGTTGTCTGAGTATGTGCCAGATTGATTTCCAGAGTGGTTGTACAAGTTTACATTCCCACCAGCAGTGGAGGAGGGTTCCCCTTTCTCCACAATCTCTCCAGCATGTGTTGTCACTTGAGTTTTTCATCTTGGCCATTCTGATGGGTGTAAGGTGAAATCTCAGGGTTGTTTTGATTTGTATTTTCCTAATGGCTAATGATGTTGAACATTTCTTTAAGTGTTTCTCTGCCAGAGTGAGCTGTCCCAGAAGCAGAAAGACACACACGGTATATACTCACTCATATAGACATATAACATAAGATAAACCTACTAAAATCTGTACATCTAAAGAAACTAATTAAGAGAGAAGACCCTGACTAAAATGCTTAATCCCCATCCCGAAAGGAAAAGAGGATGGACATCAGAAGAATAAGAAAACAGGAAACAAGCTAGAAACTTGCCACAGAGGGCCTCTGAAAGCCTCTGCCCTGCAGACTATCAAAGCAGACGCTGAGACTTATGGCCAACTGTTGGGCAGAGTGCATGGAATCTTATGTAAGAAGTGGGAAATAGTAAGATCTAGAGAGGACAGGAACCCCACAAGGAGAGCAACAGAACCAGAAAATTTGAACACAGGGGTCTTCCCAGAGACTCATACTCCAACCAAGTACCAGGCATGGAGATAACCTAGAACCCCTGCACAGATGTAGCACATGATAGTTCAGTGTCCAAGTGGGTTCCATAGTAATGGGAAGAGGGACTGTCTCTGACATAATCTGATTGGCCTGCTCTTTGATCACCTCCCCCTGAGGGAGGAGCAGCCTTACCAGGCCACAGAAGATGACAATGCAGCCACTCCTGAAGTGATCTGATAGACTAAGATCAGAAGGAAGGAGAGGAGGATCTCCCTTATCATTGGATTTGGGGAGGGGCATGCGTGAGGAAGGAGGAGGGAGGGTGGTACTGGGAGGGGAAGAGGGAGGGGCTTATGGGGGATACAAAGTGAATAAAGTGTAATTAATAAAATACAATAAAATTTTTTAAAAAATGTAAATTTTAGGTGCCGGAGAAATGGCTCTGGCTCGGTGAGCAACACTACTGACTGTTAATGTAAGGACCTGATTTGATCCTCAGAACCCACATCAAAGTCCCCTGTGCCTTCACATGCCTGGAACCTCAGCTAAGGAGGGAGACGGGCGATCCCATGCTTGCAAACAAACTCAAGCAGCCAAGAAAAGCCAGGCTTTCGGATTCATTGTGATGAACACACACAAACACAAACACACACACATTTGCCACACTGATGAACAATATGTAGTTTCTAAAATATATTTTCAATCTGCATTAAAGCAGAGAAAGAACATGACATCATAAGTATTGTGTTTTATTTCCTCATAGTTAAACTTGTCCATAGTCAATTTACTGGTCTATAGCTTATACTGAGGTATTAATACCATAGCAATGAAACTTACAGAATGACTGATAATATTAATATATATGAAGACACATTTAAACTGTAATATTCCATGGAAATATTGTAATCCTGTCAATGGAACTACAATCAAACCCATTTTGTGTCTCATCCACTAAAGGCTAAGGTACCTGCCATGTACCTCCAACATTGCTGTTAGCCTGTATCTGCTTTCAGAAACTGTAAATGTGTAAGTAGTTCCTCATACCCAAATTACAGCTTTTGTGGAAATTTCATTTTAACCCTGTTTCAAAATCTACAAATCTACCTTATGTTTATACCCCACTGTTGTGGGTGTTTGGTTTATGATACGCAAACATGTTTTTGTAATTCCAAGTGGGGGAATTAAGTTTGTCCACACGTGTTAATTGTCCTCTGTGGAGTGTGGTCTTTGTCAGCTGGAATTAGTTGAATTCTGGGGACTTTGAAGGACTGAACAGAGGAAGAAGGGTGGCGGCTTGGAGGAGTGTGAGGAGGACTTCTTGCTGGTGGTTCTTCTGCTGCTGTGTTTGCTGTCTGCTGGTTTTCTAGTTAACTGGACATCTGGATTTCCTGATGAGGGATATTGGTATTGCCCCCCCCCCCAAAAAAAAATACTAGGACCCTACCCAGCAGGAAGAAGTAAAGAGGACTATGTTCTCATTTCCTTACAACCTTCTTTTTCCCCTTATCTGGATTTGGGAGCTTAAAAGGGAGGTATAAGCTTTAAGGACCCCCAAATAAAGTAGCATTTGAGACACTAGTGCATACAGGTGGTGCTCACCTGGGGAGGCATAATGGGAAATTCGGTTTCTGATACCATGCAGGAGTTTGCAAGTCATGAAGGTATGAATGTGTTATTTCAAAATTTATAACAAAAATATTTATAGCAGTTCCTACTGCTGGGTTCTCTTCTGCTTTACTCCCAGAGTGGATATTATATTTCTTCTTTGTCTTCTTCCTGTGTTCTGTTCTAAGAAAGGTTTGGAGGATAGCTGAAAAATCAGAAGGGTCACCCAATTCTCTTCTTTTAGAAAAGATTGCAGAATAATTGGCTATGTACCTAGAGCATTTGCAAGTAGAGGCTGAAGTGCTTGGAAAGCAAAAAATGCCGGTGGAAGGAAAACAAAAGGGTTCAGGCCTGGTGTCTGAAAGCTAAAATTTCCTGCAGGATAAAAGAAGGAAGTAAACTAGGCTGGAAGGCAAATTCCTACCCAACCATGCTCCATGCATTTTTGCTGCCAGGTGTCCAGAGCACCTGCATGAGGCAAAAGGTTGGAAAGCCGGAGGCTGTACAGGAAAAATGGGTTACTCTCAAGCCAAGTGCACTGCCAGAGTGTATGAGGCTACACAAGCACCGTCAGCTTTTCCAGCCTTTGTGCAACATATGCGTGCTAATGATGGTGGTGAGGCTTATGATGAGAGGACATGGCATTCAACAGAAATGCTAGATCTAAAGCTTTTAAAGGGTCAATTGTAAAATATGGAATGCATTCATGTTTCCTTAAGTAAATGTTAAGTTAACTGGGCTACCCAAAATAGACTTATTCCCCAAGATTGGAAGGAATTGGTGTCATCTGTGTTAGAAGCTAGTCAGTAGTTATAATTGCTTAGCATGTGGAGAAATGAACAACAGAATATAGCAGGGGAAATAAATGCTGTTAAAGATCAATTGCTTGGTGAAGGGCGCTATGATGATTTATATAGAATAGATTTGATCTGAGGATGTTGTAACTGAACAAGGTCATGTTGAAGAGTTAAGAGCATGGGATATGGTTGAGGATCCTAGGAAAACATTCACCTTATTTATTAAGGTAGTCATGGCCCTTCAGAAGCCTTCACTGAATTCCTACAGAGATTGGGTTCAGCTGTATAAATAAAGCCATATCAGACCCCAACACCAGACAAGCGTTGAAACCTATTTTGGCATATGAAAATGCAAATACTGAATATAAGAAAGCGCTTGGACCATTAAAAGCACGAGTGCCCCAATAAACAGATGGATCAGAGAGATGACAGATATTGACTTTTAGGAGCATCATGCCAATATCGTAGCACAAGCCATAGCTAGGAGTCTCAGAAATCAAAATGCAGGTGCTTTAATTGCAATGAATTTAGCCATTAAAAAAAAAAAAAACTGTTAAGGTTAAATGCTTTAAAGCTCAAAATAGGTTTTTTGACTGATAATATGATACTTTTACTCATAGGCAGGAACAAGCAGATTCTGGCTTCAGTGGAATCCAATTGCTCCCAGGGTTTTGTAGCCACAGTGGAAAGGGAAAGCATTGGACTAGGAATTGCCTTTCCAAGAGGAACACACAAGGTAACCTCTTGCCATGAACAGAGGGGCCTGTCAGCTCGAGGACCCAACAAACAACTTGAGCAGTCTTCCCTAGGACAGCCAAGAGGCAATGTGCAGGCAGGAAAATCAGAACAAAGAATCTCATCTCGAATTTGATGCACACTACTGATGGTGGTGGAAACTTTGGATCTGGTTACAGATAAACCTCTTATCCTATCCCCCAAAGCTGAATGATACAAATTAACCACAGGTGTTTATGGCTTTTGCCTTCAGGGACAGCAGGGGTGATCTCCGGAAGAAGTGGCTTAACTTCTCAAGGATTTATTGCGCATCCAGGTACTACAGATGAAGATTGCAAGAAAGTAATTAAAATCACAGCATATGTAAAAAAGGAGATGCAGATTAATGCAGGGGATAGAATTACTCAGCTCTTACTGTTTCCCTACATCAAGGGTAAAACTGCTCCAGAAGGAAGAACAAGGGCATTTGGGAGTACTGGAAAATGTGTGTTCTGGCCAAGAGTGGTTGGTTAATGATCAAAAACCCCAGTTAATGGTACAAATGCAAATGGTTGAAATACAAAGTTTGGTAAATACAGGAGCTTATGTCAGTATCCTTTTCCAAAAGTCTTGGAATCCCAAATGGTCATTTTTAGAATGCTTATACACAGTTTATAGGAATTGGTAAGTTATCTAAAATAAGACAAAGTGTATGGAGGATTAAATGTGTGGGACCAGAGAGGAAAACAGGGAAGTTGATACACTACCTGGATGACATATCCACAAATTTATGGGAAGGAGATTACAACAATGAGGTATTCGAATTAACATTCCTGCAATCCCAGAAACAGCAAATGATGAAATTAAGGGTGAGATGATAGATGCTCCTGGGGAAGGTTTTGATGTTTGTAATCAAGAACAATCACTTGCTGTGCTAACTGTCCAAACACCGGTCATTACAGGGATTGAGATTCCTAATTTATAAAAGGGGCCACTGCTGAAATACCAAAAGCCCTACCATTAAAATGGCTATAAAATAGACCTATGTGGCAAGAGCAGTGGCCCATAACAAAAGAAAAATTGCAGGCACTTAAACAACTGGTACAGGAGCAGATGGAGGCTCAAGATATAGAAGAGTCTGCCAGCCTGTGTTTGTTGTGAAAAAGGGAAACAGAGGATAACGGATTTGAGGGCAGTAAATGGAGTCATTCAACTAATGGATCCTTTACAACCTGGAATTCCTTTTCCTTCTTTGTTACCTAGATCTTGTCCTATAATAATAAATTGATTTAAAAGATTGTTTTGTTTTGTTTTGTTTTTTTTCCACAATACCCTTGAACGAGCCGGATAAGGAAAGGTTTGCTTTCTCAGTACCTACTCTGAACAATAGTCTTCCAATAAGGAAATAACATTAGAAGGTACTAATTTTATTTTTTCTCATGCTAGATTTTTTTTTATAATTTATTGATTTTATATTCCTTCCCTTATCTCCTCCCAATCTCACCTTTTCTCACTCTTTCCCCTATTCTGCTTTCCCTAGACCACTGAAAGGGGAAGACCTTCTCTCCTGTCATCTAACCCTAGCTTATGAAGTCTTATCAGGACTGCCTGGATCCTCTTCCTCTGTGTTCTGGCAAGGCTGAACCACCAGGGGAAGTGAACAAAGAGCAACCAAGATCTTGTCAGAGACAGCCCATGCTCCTGTTACTGGGAACCCACATGGAGACTGAACCACCTATGGGCTACTTCTGAGCAGGGGTTCTAAGTCCTCTACATGCATGGTCCCTGGTTGGTGCATCAATCCATGTAGACCACCCTTGGCCCAGATTTTTGCTTTGTTGGTCTCCTTGTGGAGTATCTATCCCCTCCAAGTCTGTCAATTCTACCCTTCATCCATAATACTCCCTGCATTCTGCCCAAAGTTTGGCTGTGAGTATCTGCATCTGTTGGGTGGTGCTTTTCAGAGGACATCTATGGTAGGCTCCTGTCCTTTTCCATTTCTTCTATCACTTCTGGTGTCTATCCTATTTGTCCTTCTGAATGAAAATTTAGCATCCTCCCAAGGGTCCTCCTGTTTGTTTAGGTTTCTTAGGTCCCAAAGGAAATTTTAAACAGTCCAACTTTTTGTCAATATTTTTTGCAACAAAGACTAGAAATAATTCATAAGCAATTCCTCAATATATCATTGATCATTACATGGATGATATTTTGTTGGGTGATTCTGAAGCAAATACTTTAGAAAAAAATGTTTAAGGAAACACAAAGAATTCTGCCATGCTGGAGATTACAGATTGCTTATTACAGGTCTTATTCCAGAAAAAAAGAATACAAAGGGGAGATTCACTTAGCTTTTTAGGTTATAAAATAAGTCAACAAAAAATTACACCACAAAGGTACAGATCCATAGGGACCAATTGCAAATTCTTAATGATTTTCAAAACTTAATGGGAGATGTTAACTGGCTGAGGCCTACAATTGGATTAAGTACTTACAACTTAAGTAATTTGTTTCAAACATTACCAGGAGATTCAGATTTAAACAGTCCAAGATGTCTAAAAGCTGAAGCAGAAAAATAGTTAATTCTTGTAGCACAAAGACTGAAAGACGCATATGTGGATCAAATTGATCCTAACTTGATTGTATTTTGGTCATTTTGCCTTCAACTCATTCTCCTTCTGGGCTCATTATGCAAAAGGAAAATAGTATTATAGAGTGGATTTTCTTAGAATATAAAATAAATATGTATATTGAATTGTTTATGAATTAATTATAAAAGGTAGAACAAGACTACATCAATTGTCAGGAACAGACAGACCTGGGTGAAATTGTAGTTCCTTTTCTAATGCTGAGATTATGGCATTGTGGGTAACTGCCTCAGTTACAGTTTCCCAAGAATCTACATCCAGGTAAAATTCAAAAGGGCTAGCCCAAATTATCATCCCACAGGGACTACATAGAAAACAAAAAGATTAGACAGAAAACACAGATACTGAACCAAAAACGCAGAGATTGGAGTGAAAACACAGAGAATAGACAGAAAATAAAGAGACAAAAAAAGTACAGCTAGTTTTCCAGTGCTTTGCCAATATCCTAAACTTTTAAGGGTACCCCAATGATGGTTTTTTTCCCCTAAACAACAAAAAATAATAATTTTAAACTTTATTGGTCTCTTGTAAATGTTTTCAAGGTTAAATAGATAGTACATAGCTAGGAATAATCAGCATTGTTCTGTAGATGAAAGATAAGTACATAGATATGATTATACACTATAAAATGGTAAATAAATAGGTGATCTTCAAACACTTCAAAGATCTTCAGAATATGGCATCTAACAATATTTTAATAATAAAAGGCTTTTCTGACAGAGACACATCTGCTCCTGGCAGCACCTCTAATCTACTTCAATGAAGATGATGGGCATCAAAGAAAAAAATATGACAAGATGGCCACTGAAGGAAAAAAACCTACCCTTCAACTGCTGATAGCAGGCTCTCTGAGCAAACTGAACACTGGAAAGTTGACTGTCCAACTTTGCAGAGACTAAGTGGTCAGTCCTTCAAAATTGCTGCTTCACAGAAAAGCCTATCAGATATTCTGGGCCAGTAGGCTGAAGATTGGAAGACCAGATGACACATAGAAACCTCTGGTGACTATCGAAGCAGTCTCTGTCATTTCTGTAGTTCTGGAAGTGGTTTGTTCTATGCTTCCTATATACTTAGATAATATTATTTTCTCCTAAACTCTATGATTAGGTTGAAGACCAAATAATCATAGTTTTACTGCAATTAAGCTCAAGACAATGGTTTGTGTCTAAAAAGATGTTTTAAGGTCTAGATAGATGTTTTTTGGTTGATACATACAAAATATGATAAGAAAGTGAGTTAGTTACACAACTTAAGACTCACTAGGATTGGATAGAAAATGGGCTGGACATTGTAAATGTAATTCTTACCTGATAATTCTAATAATTCTTATTGCAAATAGTTTATCAATGTTAGAAAAAAAAGCATTATTTTAAACTGAAAGGGGGAAAGTTGTGGGCATTTTGGTTTATGATATGTAAACATGTTTTTGTTATAATCCCAAGTAGGGGATTTTAGTTTGCCCATACCTGTTAATTATCTCCTGTGGAGCACGGTCTTTGCCAACTGGAATTACTTGAATTCTTAGGACTTTGAGGGATATAAACATGATAGCCCAGAGGAAGAAGGGCGGGTGGTGACTTGGAGGAGTGTGAGGAGGACCGATTAGTTCTTCCTGTTGCTGTGCTTGATTTTTGCTGGTTTTCTAGTTACCTGGACTTCTGGATTTCCTGATGAGGGATATTGGTGTTGCCCCCAAAAGAATCCTACAACCCTACCCAGCAGGAAGATGTAAAGAGAGCTCTGTCCCCTTTCCCTAACAACCTTCTTTTTTCCTTTACCTGGATTTGGGGGGTTGGAAGGGAGGTATAAGCTTAAAGGAATCTTTTTATTAAGATATTTTTTTTTATTAAGTAGCATTTAAAAAACTGGTACTTATACACCAAAGGCCACTTTTTATTTGATTTTTATATATCAAAAATACAATATACAAATTGTTCCTTAATTTCAAAACCAAAACAAAGTAGGCTAATTGTTGGAAGACCACAGAGAAACTGCGTATACAAGCAGGAAATCTAAGCTGAAGTTCACACTGTTTTGTGCCCAGTGTGGAAACTGATGAGTTTTGTGAATCAACACAGTGGGCACCACTGTAATAGTTAAAATCCTGTGACAATCCAATCCAACATTGAAGGAAGGAAGTGAGGAAAGACGGTTTTCCCTGTTGTTAAATCTCAGAATATTCAAGGCAAGAAGGCAGTGGAGAAAGAATAACATTTTCAGAGAGAGTTGTGTTGTTGATATTTTTCTCTCTTTTACTTATAACTAAATTTCCGCATTATTTAATTGAGAGTTGTAGAAAGTTCTTGGCATGATCTTGCCCTTCAGTTTTTGTAATAACATTTTTGCTTGTGTTGTTCATCAAATGGTAAGTTTACGTGAGAAACTTATGACTGCATTCATCTCTTCTCAACCCAATCTATGTGAATTATATGAAGAACGACAATTACATAAAAGCAACTGAATAAGATTGCTGAATCTGCTCATGAACAACTAGTATTGAAATGAATATAGTAGCTCTAATTGCTTGCACGCTATACTGTAATTAAATTTAAATGACCTCTATTTGCTATAGAATGTTCTGGGCATAGGACAATCATTTAAACTATCTTTCTATGCATAAAGCATGATGTAATTTCAATGGCATTAAGAATAACTTTTAAAACTGTTGTGGAGATATCTTTAAAAAGCACTAGAGAACACATGTGCAAATCCCAGCACTCAGGAGAATAGAAAACAAAAATCTTGAGTGCTACCCTAGCCTGGTGCTGTGTAGCCAGGCCCTGTCTCAAATAACCCCAATTCACTCTGGGACAACAATAAAAATAAAATGTTTCCTAAGACTATTTCTCTCTCTCTCTCTCTAATTTCAAAATCCTGGTGCTGTAATGTGTGTAACGCAATGCAAACTAGATCTTCAGGAGAATAAAAATACGTATACTGAGGAAGCCGCAGGTGCTGTGGGACTCATGGTGCTGTCTCTTCCCAGAAAGTGCTTTCGTTTTTGCCCATATGTCAAGATTTTACCTATTTAAATATGCAGCTCAAATATCATGTTTTCCATAAAGTCTTGTGCAGTATTTCTTTCATTTCAAAAAGAAGTAATATCAATAAGATAATATCAGTTAATAAAGAGCACACTTTATCTCTCTGTGTCTCCATTGCCACGAATACTATGTCTGTCACGAAACTGGGGTAGGTGAATAGAAGTAGGAGAGTGGGTTTCTTTCCACTCCCAAGTTTACAATTTCCAATGATTTTGTTTTAACTGTTTACGCAAAATTTTATTTTTAAATTACAATTAATAGTAATTGTATTACTATTAATACAATTAATAGTAATTGTATTATTACTAATACAATCGTATCTCCTTTGTTAAATCATGTTTGTCATACTGTGTATCTTATACTAAGTGTGTGAGGGTGTGGGGGGAGTGGGGGATGGGTGTACACAGACATGCACAAACCTGAAACTGCTGGTCTTTTTTTCAATTGCTGTCTGTCTTATTTTCTGAAACAGATGTCTCACCGATGCTGGGTCTCACTTATTTGACTACCCTAGACTGGCACAAAGGCGGACTCCAGCGCCTTCACCCCCCTGGTTCTGTCTCCCCAACACTGCTATGCACTACATTTTAGTGTGAATTTTGGTGATGAAGCTCCAGTCATTGGACTTCAGTGGCAAGTAGTACACTAACTAAGCCAAAAGGGCCATCTAAATCCCTTCAGTCTAAATCTGAAGGCAGTCTCTGTGCTCCATGTCTGGGTCTCTCTTTTGTCCTTTGCTATTTAACACCCATCACAGATCTTTATCCATGTATTCAGTGATTATGTCCATGTATTCAGTGTTTATAAAATAAATAAACACATGCATAAGCTGAGGAATTCAAAACACAGTCCAAGAACAGAGCCGGTTGTCTAAGGATTATTCTGAGGGCTTGTGAGAAAATTTCAAAAGAAAGAAAAAAACCAAGAGGCTTGTAATGCCAGATTTAAAAATAATAATAACAACGCAGAATCATTTTTGGAATGTGTCTTTGTGCTCCTCCCAGTTGTAGCAGGTAGGAGTGAATTTACTTGAGATTATTCATTACAACTGGCTATTATAATTTATTTATATGCCTCTATGGAAAATAAAAACATTTTTTTCATGTGAGACTTTCTCTTGTGATTGTAAGTTTACTCATTTGACTGCTCACAGTATAAATTGTCTGATGCTCTGAACAAAGTTAGCTATTACATGAGACTTTAGTCCTCCTCATTTATCGGCTCCATTCTGCCAGATCCTACAGCCTCTAGAGCAGTAAACAAAGGATTAGTTAAATGTTTTAAAATTCTGTTTTAAATAGTAGATTGTTGTGATCTCTTTATAATCAATTCTCTGATTAGATCAGATATTAATGATGAGAAAAGACTGACTTTTAAAGGTTAGGAGTTTTGTATCTGCTTATCTTTACTAATGCTGACATATCCATCTTTAATGTTTTGGCTACTGTTCAGTGACACCTCAATATCTTAGCCCAGGCTCTCTAGGAGGAAGCATTCTGTACGAACCTGTGACTTTGTCTTCCATGTTTCATGTGTGTTAGTGACAATGTTCACAGACCTACTTCTTTCTTGTTTGGTTTTCTTGCTTCAAAATGTCCATTTTATTTACCTAGGTTTATAAATTTAAATGTTTTATACTAAACGTGTGTGTGTGTATGTGTGTTTCTCATGGCTGCTCTTAGCTTATATAATGACTTAGCTTTGTTTGATAAATCATCACATTACTTATTGCTCCAAAAGTCTATTCTGTTGAAATGATTCTCAAACTCTAAGCTCCTGAAATGTAGAACCTATATGGAGCCATCTAATTTAAGATAAGGCTTTACTGATCTTACTACTCTAAATCATAATAGCTAGTTAGTAAAGTAGTTATGGTAATGTGTATCTGAATTATAACTTGCTAACATCAGATAACACAAGCTTTCTCATTAACTCTGTAGGTTAAAATGCCCTAAAATGATATGCTAGTAATAAAGTTGTTTAAACAGCACAAATTAACAGCCAGCTATCTAGATAACCCCAAAGGAGAGCAGGAATTTAATAGACAAGGCTTTTAATTTTTTTCAATGAAGTTGAAGTTGATTAAGAAGCATTATCCCATCATGATTTAAATAGCATTACTAGAGGGAATAATTCTGGATGTCAAGATTTCTTCAAATACAGAGTGAGGACTAGAGTGTTGATACATGGAAAAACAATGCCACTGATGAAATCTTGCTTTACAGAGATGCTGTCGCTTTGGGGAATGATCTGCCTCTGTTGATGTGCAGGGAATTGCATATCTGGAAGCAGTAGCAGTGGTTAGAAGATTCACACCTAACCTGTTTCATGGCATACCAACTAGATCTTAGTTCACATCACTGTAATTCAAAACAGAATGTAATTGAAACAAAACTGTTCAAAACCCACTAAAGATTTTTAATATAATATACACAGTGCTGCAGACATATTTTACTGTTTATAAGTTGGAAGCTAGACAAGGGTAGACTAAAATGACTCCAGTATGGTTACCAAATGCCTCATAGCACTGAAGGATAAGCATGAAGAAATGTACATATTTACAAAGCTCGTCCCAAATATAGACCTCTTAATATAATGAGTCAAAACTGAACAGAAGATAGCTGAAGATAAAACATTAAGTGACTGACTAAAAAAATGTTGGTTATTTATTCTTGATATCCCCTTGGTGAAAAAAAAAATCATGAATTTCCTATCAATCAAAGGAAGAAAAGACTACAGATCTAAATAATTGATCTAAAATGAAAACTAGAACTTTAAGGAACAAAGACACTGTAAACCAATTTATGTACAGCAGAGATTTAAAACAAGCAGAATTAAACACAAAAGAAATAAGAAGTGTTTGTCATAGTATTTGATGCCTGTAATCCCGGCAATGGAACAGTGACAGGAGCTTGCGGCTTCCATCCAGGTCAACAGTGGACACAATGGAAATGTAGAGCTGAGTGAAATGAAGTGGAGACGTGAGAAATTAATGGGGGTGTGTGAGAAGGAGCAGTGACTTCAGGGCGGGTGTTTGTTCACACCTAGCGATGACTTGACTGTTTTGAAACCCTTACATAAGTATATAGACAACATACCCAGTCACATCTACTTCCCCCACCAACACTGCGCATTCACATATTACAGTCACCAACTGAACTATGGCTGCGTCTTACTTCTTGTCAATATTCACATTAGGAGAAAAGTTTACGTAGTTCAACTAACCTTTAATGTTTCCTAGTTAGAACAAATAGAAGGCAGAATGAAATGAATTCATGGTTACACACGTTTTCTCTTCTTTATTTGCTTCTTGATTTGAAAAGAATGAAGCAATAAAAACTGAATTACATCTTGTCCATTTGTACATAATCATATTGGTAAAGACAAGATTTTTTTCCTCTCTCAAGAGGTTCAACCAAATTAGTATTAATTTAGCATATAAAATGAAGATAATGGAAAAGAGCAACCATATAAAATCAGAAAATTGCATACATTACATAGGAAACAAGGAAGTTAAAGTGGAGTGAATCAGTGTGAAATTAGCAGTGTAAAAACCTGAGACCTGAAACTACCTTTCAAACAATTTAGTAACCTTGTTTTCAGCAACATATAAACTGGTTCAGTTCTCTGAACAAAATGTGCAAAATGAATAACAAAATGTCATCTTTAATACACTGATAAACATTAACTCTGAATAGTCAGTTTATGATTATTCCACACTCTTTTATTTACGCCTTCCAGATTATTTAAACAAAAACTTTCATTTATTTGAAAAAGCTCAGATTTAATCTATTATAAACTCTTTATATATTTACTATGTTTGTATTCTTATATACAAAAAATATTAACAAACGAGACTTCAAGCTATGTTATATGTTTGACTTTTATTCTGTGTTCTTTCCTTTCACCACCTTTTGAAAATTGAATTGGAAGATAAATGAGTATCATAATTTTTCTATTGTCTCCATCTACCAAAGTTAAAATAAATGACTCATCGATAAAGAGACAGGGAGAACCCATCTATTTTAATTCTGTATTCAAAAAAAGGGGTGTGATAAAGGTTATTACCACATACACCTCCATTACCTGAGTTTGAAATCCAGTTCTCACAACGGAAGGAGAGAACTCTCTTAAGCTTTCCTCTGATTTCCACATGTGTGTGCGTGTCAAATCCTCTCAGGTCAATTACTCATCCCCTTTCTATCTACATTTTTCCTATGAAGAAATAAGACAGGATCCAAGATACCAAATTTACTTTTAGTCAGATATAATTGGAAAATTCTTCTCAAACTGGTGCATATCTTTCAAAGATGTTTTCTACTACCAAGTTTTTCTTGGCAAATAGAGAAAAAAAATATACTTTGTATCAGACAGAACTCTCCCACACACAATGAGGTGTTCCTTTTTTTTTTGTAATTTTAATGTTAGCATTAAACTAACCTACCTGGGTGGCTTCAAGCCACCAGGACACAGGCACCCCCAACATCCTTAATCCTTTCTACAGAGCTTCTGAAGAATTTGGCCTTCATGATGACAGGCTGCTTAGGGAGCTTGCACTTCCCCAGAACTTTGTAGCACCTCGATGGCACAGTATCAGTGATGGGAGCAGCTCCAGTCTTATTTTTTGCAGCTTTGACCTGTGTCTGCTCACTGACCAGTGCCCACAATTTATCCAGGTTAAGTGGTAACGCCTCACACCAGCTTTCCCCAAGTAACCTGGATGATATTTACCAAACTTGATCCTGAAGTGATGCGTGCCTCAGCATTCCCACGGCCTCCTGGGTGTTTGTGGTGCTGACTGAAACTGCTGTGACTGTGGCTTACAAAGACCCAGAGTTACAGGTTTTCCTCAGTCTGGATGGGATGGCGGCAGCAGAAAGGAAACGAGAAGCTAATGTCTTGTACCTTTGTGTATGTTCTTTTAGACAGAAAATAATGATTTGTACATAGGGCTAAGCTGAAAGTTCTTTTATGCGAGATTATAATTTGATTAAACTGAAAATCTTTAGATGGTATGACGATGGAGTTCACAGTGAGCTAACACTCATGGAAATGTTCTTAATTAGAACACTTATTTTTTTAAATTTATTTACCTTTATCTTACATGCATTGATGTTTTGCCTGAGTGTATGTCTACGTGAGTAGGTCAGATCTCAGAGTTACAGACATTTTGTGAGTCGCCGTGTGGGTGCTAGGATTTGGATCCTCTGGAAGAGCAGTTGGTGCTCTTAACCACTGAGCCATCTCTCCAGTCCCGATAAGAACACTTAGAAGAACACTAGAGGCTTATAGTCAGACAATGCTGAGGAGATAACCAAACCACATAGAGAGATATGCTTAGTTGACCAAGGAATGGACTGCGAGCCATTACATGTAGTCTGCTTCTGAAAGACTGTGAGCTGATTAAATGGGTTTCTCCACGAAGCCTTCATCAAAGAATGCAGCTGTGACGGTTCTTGGATTTTTAATCTTGCACAATTCTTTTCAGACTTTTGACTGACAGAATAACATCACAATTTTGTGAAGCTTTTAACTATAATATTCTGAGTAATTTGTAGGGGGAGGGGGAATTGCATACATAACACAATGTATTTCTTCTGTTATTGAATATTAACTCCTTCCTCAAACTCCTTCCAGATTCACTCTTCAACTTCATGTCCTCTTTGTTTTCCTAAAATAATTTATTCTAATTTGTGTTGCTGATATTCTCACCATTGTGGGGCTATGTACCGGCATATGGTCCATCTATCAAGTGCCATTCTTCAAAGAAAACTAACTTACCCTCTCCCAAAATGCTATCAACTGTCCGCTGGTGTCCCGACAGGGATGGGGGTTCATGAGATCCTCACCCCATTCCACGGTAGGAGGTTGGCTGGCTTGATCTTCTGCTGGTTTTGTGCAGACAACCACAGCTTCTGTGAATTCATAAGGGCAGCAGTCCTTAAGGCAATTTGACTGGTATTTCCTGACTTCTGGCTCCTACAATCTTTGATGTTCCACTAAGTTCATAATAATTTGTTAGACTCACATGGCAAGCAAACACAGTAATATACCCATAGTAATACATACAGTAATAATTAGTTACTATATTAATGATTATTTCAGTCTGATTTTTATATAAAAATAAAATTATTCCCAAGATAATATAAATTATTCCCAAGATAACAAACTTGAAAAAAAAAAAAGTCTGATTTATTTTGTAATCACAGTTTTAGCAGCTGCAATCTGCTCTTGAGCCTATGTTGAGGCAGCATATCATGGTAAAGGGCATTTGGTAGGCCAAAGCTTCTCACGACATGGCTGGAGTATGAAAAAGAGATAGGAGTTACACAATTTATTTTCCTAAAGCCTCCAATCAAGTTCCACTTCTTAAAGTTTCTACCAGCCCCTCAGAGTATCACACTGTGTGAACAAGTCTTTGAAACTTGTACCATTATGGGAATTTTCCTATAATAAGTACAGAAAAAATAATTCATAAAAACAAATTCTAAAAACAAAGTAACTCTGCGGCTTGGATTAAATAACAAGATTTGAAAACCTTTTGAAACTTTTAAACCACCTAAATAACACAGAAATGAGACAAATGCTTCTTAGCAACACATTAACAGTATTACACAAAACATGCATGCACATGACATAAAAAATAGATGTTTAAAAAATATAAACTAAAGAAAACCATTACTCTATAAGTGAGTGATTCACAATTATTTCATTTGTTACACAGGTAGACAAGGTTCATTCATGCTAGAATCACTTTTAAACAGATACTCATGAGATCCTATGTTTAAGAGTTGGAAAATTGTTTTAAACTATATAATTGCTATGCTCTTAAAGTCCATTGTATTTTCTACTGTAGGACCACCATAAGTTTATTTGTATTTGAACTGTAAAACAATTTTTTTTTACTTTTCTTAATTTTTATTTTTTTCTTCACAATTTATTCATTAAATATCCCAATTGAAGCCCCCTCCCTCAAAACCCCAATGGATAACAAATCTTAAAGCAGAGAAGTGTATAGAACACAAGGAAATATTATGATCATGAAAGGTTTTCTATGGGAAGAGATCCTAAGGAAAGATAACCTAGAGAATGTAGATAAGAACGGCTAATACAGTGAAAGGAAACTGCATGTAGGAAGTCACAGAGGATTAAAACGGTATGTGAAAGAATGAAGATCTCCCTGTGACTTGAGTTTTGTTCTTCCTAACTATATCAAAAACAGACATTGACGCAGGTGGAAAGGACTAGTGACTCTAAAATGACAAAGAAATGATTATCTAAAGGATATAAGGCAAGATCTACATCATATAAAAATCTTTGTGAAGCTTAATTATCTTAACTTCAAACAAATTGGGAATTCAAATAAATGAGACATTAGTTATATTATTTGGAATGCTCAAAAAAAAGCCCAAACATTATGTTTAAATGTCATGCTTATGCATCAAGGACACAGAGAGACAGAGAAAGGTAATACAGAAGATATGATGACAGAGACAGATTTACTGTAAGGAATTTGCTTATGTGATTATGGTGGCTCACAAGGACCAAGTTCCTTACTTGGACAGATGGTGACACAGAAAAAATGCCAGTGTAGCTCTAGTGCAAAATCTCACAGATTCCAGATACAGGAAGTGACAAAGCTTCAGTTCTATTTGAATGCACGAAGAGCTGAGGATCAGCTCAAAGCACTCAGGAAGTCACAGTTATCACGTGGTGCAGTTGATCTAACAGGCTTCTAACACATGTAGTTTGGTCAATCCACACTAGAGAGGATGAGTTTTATATCAGACTTCCCACTCCAAGTTGTGCTTTTAACTAGAAGCAGCCTCACAGACTCCTTCAGAAAAAAAAAAAAAAAAATCTCAAAAGATATCTTTACAGTCTACGGCAAAACCTAGTTAATACATAAAATTAACTACGGCATCAACAATGTGAAACTTTATCTATTCAGTTATACAACCAAGAGTGACTATGATATCTGCTTGTTATATTTCTAACTAGTTAACTTTGTAACTACCTATAACTTTCAGTAATCAAAAAATTGTATCTGTTACCTTAATGTTTCTGTGCATCCATTGTTTGTATCTGCCCTGTCTAAGTTCTGAAAGTTGGGTCTTCATGACATTCTTAGCTGGAAGTGTAGTACTGTGTTCTGCATCTTCACAACAAAATGTAACTCAATTATTTAACATGTAACTCAGGGCAGAAGAGATGATTCACTGATTAAGAGCACATACTGCTCTTGCAGAGGACTCAGTTTTCCACACAGTGACACACATATGTACATGTACTAAACATATATAAAAGTAGATACATAGATAGATAAATACAAATATATACTGAGATATTTGTATGTGTAAAATAAAAATATTACTAAATTATTAAAAGCATCTATATCAAATTGTGACAGAATCATTTATTTTACTCCTATCTAAATATAAAATGAATCTATTAAATGAACCTTCAGTTTGCTATCATAAAAATTTTTGTCTGGCTCCATGTTAGTTTTGGATCCTATATCCAATGTTCTGTCATTGTTAATTTATTATGAAATAAATTTATTTATTTTGACTTTTCTTAAATTCCCATATGCGTCAACTTTAAAAGTCCTTCTGTTATCTCAAAAATGATAACAAGTTCTACTATAACATAGAAATTAAGAGTTATTAGCTATAGCCACACAAAATAAGCTGGTGAGTTATGGATAAAATAACCAGTGGAACAAGCTTGCTATTGAAAATTGACATCAATCTCCATTTCACAACTGTGCCAACAGGGTTCAAGAGTCCTGAGAAGTGTTGTTTTTAGGTTGCTTGTCATATATCTGGCAGTATTAAATCTAAGGCCACTGCAGTAATCAACAAAACACATATGTCTGTATTCACAAAATCTATGGAGCAGTTAAAAATGAAACAGAGAAAGGCACACAGTGTATATGAAATTCTGTTACTTTGTATAGCAGACAAACAAAAGCATAAGAGGCAAAGATCAACCTCTCCCTGAGGGGTTGGGGGAGACTTACCAGGCCACAGAGGAATACTATGAAAGACAGTCCTGATAAGACCTGGTAGGCTAGGGTCAGATGGAAGGGAAGGAGGTCCTCCTTCATCAGTGGACTAGGGAAGGGTCATGGGAGGAGATGAGGGAGGGAGGGCAGGGTTGGAAGAGGACAAGGGTTGGGTCTACAGCTAAGACATACAGTGAATAAATTTTAATACATAAAAAAATGAAAAAGAGAAAAAATATAAAAATAAAACAACAAAACTGCCAAAAAAGAAGAGGCAAAGATCATTGTGTGGTGGGAAAAAAATGGTCAGAATGGACTTCACTGTGAATGCATTTCAACAAGAAGAAATATTCACAAAGATAATTACAGAATATAACTTTTCCAAGAAAGAAGTTGTTATTTTCTTTGTTGTTGTTGTTGTTGTTTTTTGTTTTGTTTTGTTTTTTTACAAATTCAAGCACAGGTGCCTGTTGCATCTTTGAGGAAAGACAAGAGGTCTAGGCAACATCAACTGAATCAGCAAAAGTGGGTTGCCGAGATTAGAGAAGAGGAATTCAACAGGTCAGCCAGGTGAATGTCCACAGGTATCTTTAAGAATTCTAAGCTTAATGGGAGGATATCCAAGGAGTTCAAGCACAGATGGAACATGGTATAATAAACATGTTTAAAAGCACCATTTTGCTTGATATGAATATGATTTAATTTGAACAGCAACGAAGGATTAGACAGAGGAATACAATAACTAGGGAAATACAGAAGCTAGCATTGTAATCTGGCAATCAACTCCCATTTGTATGGCTTGAGCAACAAGAAAAAAATATTGTTTCTTGAGATGGAAAACTGTGATAGAGGAGCTAATGAGTTTTGTTATGGACATGTAGATCTGAAAGGTCTCTGGCGCTCCGGTGGAACCCTTATCTTAACAGTAACCCTTAACACAGTACACCTTAAGACAAGAACAACAGAAGAAAATAGACATAGATAATAAGACACCCTGAGAGGTATTCTGTGCAGAGAAAAGAAATAGAGTATAATTAGAGAATATTATAGCAATAGGAAAGCTTGTTCTGTTTAATATCTTACATGTGAGAAATAATATCATTCAAAAATGATGACTGGGTGAGTGTTTATTTTTCTATGGGAACACAGAGCTTTCTGCATGGAAACAAGTGGGCAAAGTATGAGTGGTCAGGAGCTCCACAAGGAGAACAACAGATTCAAAAATTCTGGGCCCAGAGGGCCTGCAGAGACTGTTGAATCAACCAAGAACCATGCATGAAGAACACCCAGACTCCCTGTTCAGTTGTAGCCTATGAGACAGCTCGGCTCCATGGGAGTTTGCTAGTAAGTGGAGCAGGGGCAGTCTCTGTCATAAACTGTTGCCTGCTCTTTGATCACCTTTCTCTGGTGAGGTGGCCTTAGTAGGCCACAGAGAAAGAGGATCCAGACATTCCTGATGAGACCTGATAGGCTAGGGTCAGATAGTAGGGAGGAGGACTACCCTTATCAGTGGAGTAGGGGAGGAACATAGGGGGAGAAGAGGAATGGAGAATAGGAATCCTAGGAGATGAGAGAGGGGGCTACAGCCAGGATACAAAGTGAATAAATTGTAATTATTATGAAGAAAAAAAAAGTAGGATTGAAAGCTTAGAGAAGGACAGAAGAGTACATAGAAACTCCCCAGTAACAAAGGAACAAATTTTGTAGCCAAGGGTAGGAATGAGCTATGATAAAGAAGAAAGAATTACCTGAAAAGAGAATTAGCATTGAGAACAATCTTCCACTGGCAAGCTTTGTGATGGAATGTGGTAGTCTTTTAGGAAAGATATGTAATCAGGAAATGATCAGGAACCAGTGAGAGTAAAAGGAGAAGCAAATTTCAGAGAAACTATTAGGAAGTGTCACTTACAGTGATTGTGAGCTTCGCAAACATCCCTGTGTATGTGTGTGTATCTATTTGTGTCTCTCTGTGTGTGAAGGCAAACCTGACTTTTCCTTAGTTTCTTGTTATTTTTTTTCACTGACCTTATGCAGAGGTGCATGCATCTCTCTTGATGTGGGAAGTGTAAACTACCTGGAGGATATCCAGCACGTTTTTAAGAAAGGAAAGATGAATCATTCCCCTGTCCTTTACTCTAGTCCAAATTTACCCTAGATGGCCAAGGACATCATACCAAAAGGATGACCCTTCTGGAAATAGAAACTAGTACGGAAGAAGGGCATAGTTGACTATAAATAGGTCATATATTTTAAACATATTGTTAAAATACTAGTCAAAAAATTTCTTGAGGGGAATTTTTAAGCCAATGTAGGAAAATTGTATTGTCTACTCTTTTAAGAGCAGCTGGCTACATATTACAATAATCCCACAGCCAAGATAACTTACAGTTTCAATCCTCAAACCCACAGAAGGGCTCACTTTTGCTTCTTTCATAAATCTCAAGGCAAAAATTAAAATATAATTTTACCTTATTATATTAATGAAAATAAATTTCAGGTTCATCACAGTTAATGATTAATTTCTGTTCTAGCATATGCCTAAGAAATATGTGGCTCACATATGGCTCTTAATCTATTATATGATATCTTTCTATTTAGATACCAAACAAAAAGGAAAAAATGTTTAGTTTTATATGGTTATAGCTTACTATGAAATAGCATTGGAAATGAGTAAAGGAAATGTACAAAATAATAAAACTTTGGCCAAGAATAAGAAAGCAGAAAAATTAAATTGGTATCTGTCAGTTGTACACATAAAGGTTTGGTATTAAAGAACAAAAGATTATGTAAAGCTTGTCCCTAAATAGGACATCTATATCACACATCTTCTTTTCAAGAATTGAAGGCAATTGTGTAGAGGGAATAAAGAGAATGTTGTAATGACAGAGGCAGAAGATGACTACAAGGAAATAGTATTTTCCAGACACAGCAGAACAGTTGTTTATGCATAAGACTTGATCAAGCTCAGGTAAAAGAAAATCCCAGCAAAGGAAGGGGAGATGAGCAAGAAGTTTCAACTTCAGCTGAAAAGCTACTGACAAAAATAAATGTAGAAAGAGAGAGAGGGTCAGTTTTATTTAAGGGTATGGTCCCTAGTAAGAAAATCAAATTCCTTGGAAGATCATAAATCCAAAAGTATATATATATGCCAAAGAAATTTGAGTTAGTGCATTTTAAAAATTAAAAATAAAAGGACAAGCTGGGCATGGGGGCACACACCTGCAATCCTAGAACTCGGGAGGCAGAGACTGGTAGATCTCTGTGAGTTCAAAGCCACCTCGGTCTACAAAGTAAATCCAGGACAGCAAAGGGTGCACAGAGAAACCCTGTCTCTAAAAACAAAACAAAACAAACAAAAAAGCTCCAAGTTGTATGAATAAGGGAAGGAGAGTTCAGTCTAGGGTGATTTGGAGTGGAAGGATGGGTATGACACAAATATTTGGCTTTTGGTTTTTTGTTTGTTTGGTTGGTTAGTTTTTCAAGACAGGGTTTCACTAGGTAATAGCCTTGGCTGTCCTGGATCTGTGTTATAGACCAGATATAACTCACAGATCCTGTGGAGTGCTGGGATTAAAGATGTGCGCCACTGCTTCTGGTATCTATCCTGAACAGTGGCTGCCTCTGTCATGAACTCAGTTGCTTTTCTTTGATCATTTGCCCCTGGAAATTCAGCCTTACCAGGCCACAGTGGAAGAGGATCCAGGCAGTCCTGATGAGACTTGACAAGCTATGAGCAGATGGCAAAGGAGAACTTCCCCTTTCAGTGGACTAGGGACAGGGATGGGGAAAAGAGAGAGGGAGGATGGGTCTGGGAGGACTTAAGGGAGAGAGCTTCATTTGGGATATATAATAAATAAATTGTGAAAAAAAATAAAATTAAAATTAAATAAAAAAATATGTGTGCCACCACGCCTGGCTCAAATATTTTTTAATAAGAAAACAAATGAGAATGCCAATCACAAGAGAACAAAACTCTTAACAACCAAAGCTGTGTAGGGATTGCAGATATAGACAAACCTTGGTTATTTTCTTATTATGTTAATTATAATAATTTCATTTGAGTTATTACCTAGTAAGGACCTGTAGGATATTTTATAAATTATGAGTAATTATCAAATTATCTAACTGATGAGGTACACATGACAGAGTTAGAATTGTTTTATCAAGCAATTTGACTTTCTGTGAAAATCTAGTTAACATAATGACGTTTACATCCTTTCTGCTTTATTTTTGACAAGAAAATATAATCTTTGACCTCTGTCATGGTTATTATATGGTCCACATGATAGGAAATTTTAATAAATGATGGCGCTTGTTTCAAACTGCAATAAATAACTTCTCTCACTTGAAGTGGGTCACGCACTTCTCAGGAATATGACTGAGAAAAGAAAGCAACCTTCACTGAGTCACATGGTGGTCAACCAGCAATTTGAAAGGCTCAGTCTACTAAGCAAGCAGGCACTTGGTCGTCAGTAAATTAATATTAAATATCGAATTTATACAGCAAATTCTACTACCTCATTGGCATGCTAAAGTCTATAGCTGATATTAATTTTTCAAGTAATGTTTTAATCTACTTTTGAGATCTAAATATATAAGTATTGAAGTTGCATAAGTCTTGCCCCTCCTCCACTCCTTGGATTCCTGTGGTATTCCCTCCTGCTCCTCAAACTCATGACCTTCTACTCTTTTCTTCTTTAAAATAATAAATTCTCTAATTTTAACATAAAAATATTATGTAGTGGGACTTGATAGGCTAGGGTGAGAATGGGAGGAGGACCTCCCATCAGTGGACTAGGGGAGGGGCATAAAGGAAGGAGAGAGAGGGAGAGTGGGATTGGAAGGAGACCAGGGAGGGGGACATAGCTGGGATACAAATTGAATAAATTATAATAAATGATAATGATGAAAAAATTGAAGAAAAAAAAAGAGAAGTCAGGTTTGACTACTCTCAGTGAGGTGCACCAACAGCAGAGCAGGCTCATGCTTAAAAAAAAAACAGGAAGAAGAAGCTGCAATGGACCTTTCTGATCTCACTGTCAGCACTGCACAAGGACAATTTGCCATTTCCCTGAGCCTGAGGAAGGATTTTCAATGCCCATGATGCATTAGGGATTTTGACACAGCCACGCTCGTATCAGCAATACACACTGAGACTTGATTCCTCCTTACACTTTTTTTTTTTCAGGGCTTCCTCTGCTCCTTAAAAAATTAAATCATACAAAATATCATCAGAATCGTGCTACATAGAAAAGAATAAGATAACTGAAGAAATAAGGATAGCCAACCCTTAAAAGAAAACAAAACAAAACATTTTGTAGTAGTAACTCTTATCCAAAGAGCATATATCAAACACTAATGTTTCTTTTATGTATTTCTCTTTTAATGATTTATTTATTTTTATTTTATGTACACTGGGGTTTTGCCTGTATGCACATCTGCCTGAGAACATTAGATCTACTGGATCTGGACTTACAGACAGTTGTGAACTGACATGTGGGTGATGGGAATTGAACCTGGGTCCTCTGAAAGATCAGATAGTGCTCTTAATTGCCCAGACATCTCTCTAACCCCTAACCTAATGTGTGTGTGTGTGTGTTTAATGGCCATATCAGGTTGATGTTCTTCACAATATGTAAATAAGTAAGCAGAATTTGAGAAAAAAATGAGGGGAAAAGAAAAAAATAAGAACAAACAGATTAGAATTTACCAGGTAGTTCTGTATGAATTCAAAATCATCACCAGTGTGTTAACAAAAGAATTGCTTCTCTTTTTAGCCACAATAGAACAGAGAGCATCAGACACATTCTCCCATTTTATAAAATGCCAATAGTAATCAGAGACAAGTAAGTGATTTCAAAACTCTGGCAATAAGCAGGTGAGCACTAGATTATCAGAAGCGTTCCCGACTCGGTGGTGATCTCACATTGCCCGCAACTTTGCCAAAGGAGCGTTTTTCTGACTTAGTGAAAGCAAGACAAGCCTGTCCTGTGGCTGAGAATGTGAAGACAACTGAAGCTGCCAGGATGTGTATGCTGGATCACGAACAAGGGTGGGCTCAGAACCACACCTGAGAAGCAAGACTGTGGCTGAAAGATGAGCTGTGTGAGTGCAGGGTAACACCATGAAAGGCACACAAGCTAGCAACTGAAAGGGTACTGAAGGCAAAATAGAGAAGCCAGGGAGAGTTTGAGTGGAACTAGGCAAAGGCACTGGGAATGTTTTTGCTCCTGACCTGCCAGAGCGATCCCCATTTTAACACTTCCCGGAAACCCCTAATGCCTGCTTATGGAATGACCAGGACTTAAATTAAAATCTACTCAGATTATTGTGTGAGCTCTAAAACTGAGCAGCAAAAGCCACAGGAAAGGCATAGCTTGTCGGGAGAATCACATCGCAGGCCTTATGAAACAATGAAATCAAATCTATGCAAGCTCACATCAGAAGGTGAACTGCCTACTAAACCAAGATCCTACACAAGACATAATATTCAACATTGTATCAAAGAAAGAGATAGATAGAGATTCCTTAAGAATAAACAGGTATCCATGGTGAAGGAGACAAAAGCCATCAATAATAAGGAACCGATAGTCAGTCCCATGTTGACCTTTGTAGAAATGGATATTAAAGCATTACTTATAAACATAATGTTCTCTAGATACGGCATTTATATAACGTGGGGTTGTTATCATCTTAACATGATTTTATATCTGTTAATATCTCTTTTCACCTATGTGGATTATTTAATATTTGTTACATTATAATTTTTTATGAATCCTTTAATTATATTTACCTGAAAGTATTATTATTTCACCAAAACTTCCAAGGGTATTTTCTTTGTAGGTTTTTCTTTCGTGTGTAGCTCTTTGAAGATATTACCAGACAGTACTTAACTCTTCATTGCTTGCTTCATTCTCTCTCCCTATCTGTCCTTCTCTTTTTCTCTCTTACACACACACACAGAGACACATGCACACAAATAGTGAATAATTTTAAGATTTTCCTCTACAGATAATCATCTTTCCTTCTAATATTGAGTACCTTATATTAATCCACCTTCATGTTCAATAATAGTTATTTTCTATATGTTATATGCTGATTTCATCTGGAAAAACTTTCTTATATTTTCATATTGTTTTCTATAACTTCCACTTTATTTTCATTAGTTTCATTTTTTTCTCATATTTTACTTTTATACCCCCTTGGAGCTATCACTTATTTTTTAGTTATATATTTATCCATGTGTTTACACAAGTTTACAAACACAGCCTACTGTGATAATTTTTTCTTTTTCTTTTTGTTTTTTGTCAGACATATTTAAGGATGACCTTTTAGGATTGGCTAGCCTGTCTAGGGGCATATCCCTGGAAAAGACTGATTCTTCCTCAATGAATAACCATTATTTGCCTCTAGTACTTCCTCTAGGAGCGAAGCTTTGTGAAAATTCTCCCGTCTACATTAACATGTCAGTTGGTGGTGGTATCAGTTTTAGTATAGGCAAGCACACTCTTGATGCTCCGGGGTGCAGCTTCCCTGTCATATGTAGAGGACTGTCTGATAGAAGGTGCCCCATGGTGGTCCTCTAGCTCCTGCAGTCTTTCTACCCCTCTTCTCCAATTCTGCCATATTGTCTGTGTCTTGGGTAGAGGTTGTTGTAGAGACATATCAGTAGTCTGGGCACTACACAGTCAGTTTAGCCAGTTTTGGCCTTTTGGAATGACTTCTTTCTGCGGAAGTTAAGGAGCATCTTTGGTGAGGGGTGAGAGATGGCCATATCTGTGATTCTGGATACATATTTAGAATGGAGCTAGAAATTATACTGGCCTAGTGAAGCAGCAGTAATAGATTTTCAACCAAGTCCTGTGTACTCACTAGGCATGAGGCACTGAGCTGTAAATTATCTCTTACCGAGCAGGACTTTGTCAGTAAATCTTATTCATCATTATATAAGTCCCAGTACTGTTGTGAGAGAGGACAAACATACTTTTCTTTTGTAAACCTTCTCTCTGCATATAGCCCCTTCTCATAATGTTTAATGTTCTCTGAACTGATGGTTGCTCTGGTGTTTATTAGAATCCTAGTGCATGTTCAAGGAAAACACACTTCTGAACAGATCTGTATCTCAGTTCATCGTCAAAGAACACAGATGTTAATTTTAAGTGGCCAGAATACTGCGATCAGTTAGTTACTAACTCTGGGATTTTTTTCTGTTACATTTATATTTTCAGCCTGAGCAAATGGTTTGATTGAGTCTCTCAAGTGAATCTTTTTAATGGGAAGTCTTTTAAAAATTCTTCTATTTTAATACAAAATGTTTAATTTACCTCTAGTATGCTTGCTAAAACACTTGCAGACTACAGTTCTAATTTACACAGAGTAAATATTAATTGTGTTATTTGCTACATTTATTAAAAGCAGTGTTCATAGTGAATTTTTCAGGAAAAGTTATTTTTGTTTTATGTTTGTTTCAACGTGTATTTACTATTTTATATATATTTTAAATTACAATATTATTATATCACTGCCCCTTCTCCTTTTCCTCTTCTAGGCCTTCCCAAATCCCCTCCTCCAACTTCTTCCCTACTTATTTCTCAAAGGAAGTTTGAAGTATGACATATGTATGTATGGCAAAAAAGATTGTCCACAAAACAGGATGCTCTAAATTGAAATGTTCTGCCTTGTATCTTATATATTATTAATAAAATATTATTTTTCATTAAAAATTATTTAACATATAGCACCCCATTTCCTCCTTCCAGACCCTCCACAACACTCCCTTCTTTGTTCCTTTTAGTTTCATGGTTGCTTTTTCTGCTAAAGAAACAATGTTATTATACACACACACACACACACACGCACACACATATAAGCATAAATTTATAAATAAAATCTGCTGGATCCTTTCAGTGTTTTTTGAACGTTTTTTAGTCTAATGTCAAGTAAATATATCAGCAAAAGTAAAATGAAATTTCAGATCCTCGAGAAGGAAATAAAAGTAAAAATCTTTCCTTTTAGGAAGTCAAACACATGGCAAAGACACATTTTTAAAATTTGGAGACTATGGAATATGTAAAGAATATAGCACACTTAAAATTTATCATATGGAGTTAAATTTGTTTTAGTTAACTTTAGAATCTTCTGGAGTTTCTACCTTCTTTGGGCCTTTGTGTAGTTATACATACATACATGTATATATATATATCAAGGAAGTAAGAAATTTGTAGGCAGTAAACAAGTTGGAATTTTCTGGCAAGGGCTAAACAAGACAATTTAAAGGGCTGTAAGCAATGTTAGCTGGAATGACAACTTTAGGACTGGAATTCGTGTTTGTACCTGAGTGTGCCCTTTCCTTTCTAGGTTACCATTTTCATAAGTCTTCTCCATTGGCTAGTCAGGTGGGAGTGCAGCTAAATATGAGCAATGTCTGTGTTGTCCTGGGCTTGTATCCAGTGACCAGATGGTCACTGCAGTCCACCTGCTTACATGGGATGCTTTGGCAGACAACACCAAGTCAGAGCTCCTTAAGTGGACTCTAAACACAGAAGAGAGCCACTTTTAAGGATCTAATTTTGTCTTAGGTAAATTTATTTTAATATGTTAATGAAAGTGCAAACAAATAATTGATTTCAATACAAATTGACTATTATATTTTAACACTTGGGGATTTTTGCATCTTAATTTTTTTTTCCGCCTTCCTCTCCTTTTTATTGTTTTTAAAGAACTTGAATTTTTTCACTGGGACTTTAAAATGACTACTTAAATAAGCTATGTTTCTACTGACTTACAGTGATTTTTTTTTTAAATCTCTGTTTTTTTCCTTTGTTTTTTATGCTCTTTCCCTCATATTCTTATTGTTTTTCTTCCTGTATTTATGCATACCAAGTGCCTGCTCCTTGCCCCTCTCTCTATTCTTCCATACTATCCTGTTCACAGAGCTACTTTATTGCCTGCCCTCAAGTTCTGCCATCTCACTCTGGTAACTGAGATCTGTACTGCTATCCCAGTGTCTTCTGAAATCTCCAACTGTATTATTGTATTGCAGGCCTCAATCATACAATTGTTCACATCTTCTCTGACAATGGTCACTTGCATTTTTAAGTGTCATTTTCCTTGCTAAAATTAGACTATTTTTATCTTTAGCAAACCATTGATATTTTGAGGACAAAGGGCTTCCTGTGAGTCAGAAAGCCACCAAAAAACCTGTTCACTAACCACAAAGTAAGTCATTTCATTTTTCCTGAAAACTCCTCTGCCAACAAAACAATGAAAAAATAGAGCAAATATATTTTTGGATCTTGAAATCTTTCTTTTCTTGCTTTTAGTATAATTTCTTATATCTGCATGAAGTTTTATTTTTCTAATGTTGAACAGTTACATCCAACTGTATTCTGAAACCCAAAATCATGTTTGCTGTTTAACAATTCATGTGATTATGTAGAAGAATCTCTGTGTCGCTTCCAATCTTAACCTAAATAGTATCTGACAATCTCTGCATCACTGTGTCCAAATGACAACTCTCTGCACAGGAGAAACCTGGATAGGGAGTTAATTTCAGATAATGAAACACTTTGTTTCCTATTGAGCCAGGGGGGATTACTTGACTGCCTTGCATCTTTAAGGCAAGGCCCTCCACAAAGTAGGTATTGATGGCACCATATTGGCTTTCTGTAAGGTGAGTCAAAGTCATAATCAACTGAGAAAGCAAGGTCCCTGGGTTTTGCATTGAGTAAGAGTCTTCCTGACATGGTCCATAGGAAAACCGGTGACATTAATAGTAACAAAGATACAAATGGCGACTCTGAAAAACAGAAGGTGTTCCCCTACTGGTTTTCTATTTAATTTTCTCTTCTTATATCAAATTTGTTCTAAAAATTATGGAGGAGCAGCTTTGTCTCAGGAGACTTCAAATTTACTTCTGACATCAGACTCAAATTAAAAATAGAGGGATGGATGATATACAGACAGACAGAAGATAGATGATAGAATGAATGTGAGATGATAGATGGATGGATGGATAGATAGATAGATAGATAGATAGATAGATAGATAGATAGATAGATGAAATCTATGAAAATGATAGTAAAGGATAGATAGCAAAACAATGTAGTATTTGCAAATTTTCAAGAAACTTCAAAGCATAAGATGGATTAAATTGTGCAGGGTTATACTCCCTAAGCCTTAAGAATTGGGTTAAAGCAGTAGTCCTCAACCTGTGGGTTACAGCTCCATTGAGGTTGAAACAACCCTTTCACAGAAGTTGTCTAAGAACAACAGAAAACACAGATATTTACATTATGATCCATAATACTTGCAAAATTCCTGTTATGAAGAAGCAATGAGACTGGTTTTATGGTTGGACATCACCAGATCATGAGTAGCTATGCGAAAAAGCTGCAGCATTCCGCAGGTTGAGGGCTACTGGATTAAAGTAATGCCTTCCACCAAGAAACTTAACAAAACCAAAATACATTAAAAGGACATCATAGTGCTTTCTACAAGTGAGACACTATAGCAATACCCTAGACTAAGAAATTAGAGTACGATTGTGCAGCTTGAGGTGTTGGGCCTCCTGAAATAAAACTCATGAGTAACCAAAGCTCTGTGAAGCTGAGAGATGACAACCAAAATATTTAGTCTAGTCATAACTTTTGCACGTAATTAGCTATGTGCAGGTTTTCAACTTCAGACAATATACTATGTACAAAATACTCAAAACTGTAGTAGAGCTCCCCACCCACTTATTAATCAGTGCACTCGGGAGCTGCCTGCACAAGTGGAAATGCTAATGATAAAAAAAGAAACATGAAACAGCATCCCAGCAGTGGGTTAAAATGTTTCAACAATAATGGATTGTTTTAACAAACAGTTTGTGTTTCTGTCTTGCATTAGTCACTAAATTAAGAAAATGTTTTTAAGATCTAGCAATGAGAACAGCGACTATTAGAAAGTATATATATATATATATATATATATATATATATAATCACATATTAATCACATATATAATTTGAAGCTGGGACTAAAGGCATGCGCTACGTTTCCCAGAGTGGCAGTGAAATTAAGAGACAGAATAAAACAAAGAGGAAGAGAAAGAAAGAGAAAGGGGATTACAAGTAAGGGTTTGGAAAGAGAAAAGAGGAGGGAAATGATGTAATTATACTATAATTTCAAAACTATAATTGTTTAATGACATAATTACAATGCAAAACCCTAAGTAAAGTTCATGACTTCAAAATGGCCTTTCTAACTGCATAGAAGTTCACTGAGATGGAAGTTTGTAACCGAGATGGAGTTTGGAACTAAGCAAGTGTTTGAATTGTTACCATGATCTAGCTGTGTGACATTACGCCAGTTCATTTTATTTTTGCTAAGATATTTAAACAGCATAATTTTCAGTCATTGGTCCATGCATGATTCCCTTGTGAAACTCCCAAGGTCGGAAGTTCTATCAGGTTTACTTTCAACTTCCTGTCAGGAAGCATTTGCTATTTCTATGGTCTTTGTGAATGATTTAAGAACTATACATGTAGAAACTCAGTTTTTAATGTAAAATGTCTGAATTCAATGCAGTGTGTAGCTTACTGAACAAGAGAAAAGGTTATAGGCTTTGAGCACAGAGATGGCCTCGGATAATATGTTTAGATAATACATGTATATCTTACAATAACAATTCAACAGAGTGCTACTTTAATAGTTATAAATTTTCAGTATTAAGGACTCAGCTTGGGCAAAGTACCAGACTAGGGCTTCAGAATGCTGGAGTTCTAGCCACAACGTAGCACATTGTCTAACACAGTAGTCCTCCCTGGGCTACGTATATTCTAAAAATTATAGAGCTGGACTAATCCATCCTGAAACATTTCCACACTAGTGCCCTAAAATCTAATCTGAGGAATTACCAGAGAAAGATGGCCAGTATTTCAGCCGGACAAAATAATCCACTATAGAATTCCATTCATCACACAGCAGGACAGGAACATCTTTGACACCTCAATCAATGCACTTCAAGTTTGCCATTGAAATCTATGAAGAATGGGAAAGGCAGCAGCATTATCATAGAGAAATTTTGTCTTCACAAAGGCATAGGATTCAACAAGAACTCACCCTTTAATGCCTTTCTAGAAATAACCACAAGGCTGCTTTCCATTGGGATGGAAACAATTTGCCCAAGAAACAGCAGGTGCCTCATTGTCATTACATTCTCAACAGAATAAGAAAACAGTAAAAATTAAACGTTAGTGATGTGAAACAAATTTCACATTGAATTTCAAAAAGTACTTGTTATGGGCCTGTGGGATGACTCACAGGGAAAAAGTGTTTGCTGTTGTTGGATCCTACAAGGTGAGTTTAATTCTGTAAAACACATGGTAGAAGGAAAGAACCTCAAGTTGCTTGATGATATCCAGAGGCACACAATGGCACATGCATGCACACACACACACACACACACACACACACACACACACACACTTGCACATACACATGCACATACACAATCAATCAATATTTTATTAATTAGTTATGCATCTCCTACCCACTTCTTTCTACTTCAAACACTGCATTCAAATGCACAAACCTACATGCAGACACATATATGTACACATAATTAAAAATAAAATCTTGAAAAATAACTGACTGGGCTGAGGCAGTGGTGGCACATGCTTTTAATCCCAGCATTTGGGAGGCAGAGGCAGGCAGATCTCTGGGAGTTTGAGGCCAACCTGATCTACAGAGCAAGTTCCAGGACGGCTCTGGTTACACAGGAAACCCTGCCTTGAAAACAACAACAAAGCAAACAAACAAATGAAAAATAACTGACTGTAGAGTTCAATGTTAATGCTTAAAAGATTGCTTCTAAGTTAATATTACATTTATATTTTGCATAAATATATAAATTAAGCAAATTGTTTTTATATGTATACCAAATGTGTTAGTTTTAAAATGATTTAAACCAGAATTAAATGATAAATCTGTTGATACATACAGTATTTGAGAACAAGATATTCATGAATTTATATTTGGAATTCTCCACTCATGCCCCAAAACTAGAGCAATAGAACAAGATAATTTGAACACAGGGAACTTCCCAGAGACTCATACTCCAACCAAGGACTATTTGTGGAGATAACCTAGAACCCCTGCACAGATGTAGCCCATGGCAGTTCAGTGTCCAAGTGGGTTACATAGTAATGGGAAGAGGGACTGCCTCTGACATAATCTGATTGGCCTGCTCATTGATCACCTCCCCCTGAGGGGGAGCAGCCTTACCAGGCCACAGAAGATGACAATGCAGCCACTTTTGATGAGAACTGATAGACTAAGATCAGAAAGGAGAGGAGAACCTCCCCTATCAGTGGACTTGGGGAGTGGCATGCATGCAGAAAGGGGAGGGAGGGTGGGATCGGCAGGGGAGGAGGGAGGGGCTTATGGGGGGATACAAAATGAATAAAGTGTAATTAATAAAAAATAAATAAATAAATAAATAAATAAAACAAAAAGAAAAAGTTAAATACAAAATGATCAAATAGATTTTTCTACCAGCTATAGTTTCTTAGACATTTTCATGTCTTGTTAAATCCTGGTCTGATCAGAATAACAAAGAGGTTGTTTTTTTTTATTGAAACAAAACATATATTTTATTCCAATTGAATCAGTCATTTAAATTTTGGTTTTCTGAACATCAACTAGTGATTAAAAATATAGTCTAATTATATAAGATTTGTGAATCAATAATACTGCTCTCTCACTTGAAGACAAGAAATTCTTTTGCCCAGACACTTGAACATGTAGTCTTGAACATATAGAATTAGGATTCTAAAATCTTAATAAATATTTTGTGTAAATTACGCTTTCACATTAGGGACAAAACAGCCAAAATAAAACACCTATACTAAATTCCTCCCGTGGCTTAAAATCACTTCCAAGTAACCACTACTTTCCCTATTCACACTGTTAACATGACTTAAACCTGCCTCTCCCCTACAATCTGGTTTTACTGCTTTGACTCAAAATTTCATCTGCACAGACCAGAACAATTGATTCCTCCTGTTTCCTCTGCTATATTTTCATAGCGCAGAGCGCTTCTGATTTATAGTGGTTCATCTCACGATTCTTTCACTTTACAATGATGTGAAAGCATTATGCGTTCTGTGAAATCCTGTTTGGAATTAAAATTTGATCTTGTCCTACAAGTAACGATATGATACTTTCTGACAAAGCTGGATTGTGAAGCAACAGTCTCAGTTAGTGATGTGACCACAGTTAATACAATCTGTGTTGTAAGCCCTTTGGTTAAACCCTGGTGTGGAATATGTTAGGTGCCCTATATATACTACTTATGATATTTACAATGTAAAATTGGTTGGCGCAATGTGAGCAACTTCCTTAACTAAGTCAAGCAGCCTCTGTACGTTGTCATGACAGCTTTCAGCATACTATTTCTAACCATTACTGAAAATGCAATTATTTCAGAATCAAAGACTCCAGAATATTTCAATGTCTCACAACACTTGAAACTCCTATACACAGTATATAAAACCTTTATAAAGTGTCTGTTCTTTGCTCCCTACACATCACACTGTTGCCTCATGCCTTAGACCCCGCAGCGCAGTGATTTAAAATTTGAAATGTAATGTTTTCATCCTGCCACTTTCTATTACTTGCATCGCTCTTCTTGATAAAGGGACTGCATTCCTGCACTATTTTTTCTTTCTTCAAAACCCACACTCTACCACTGTGCTTCAACTCTAACTGTTTCTTCTGCATGGAGTTTAATCCAGTAATAAGTTGAGCAGTGGGATCTTCTCTTCCTTTGGGAAAATCACCATAAAGATTTTTTTAATTATTTTTCTAATTATGCTTATAGTTCTTCCCCAATTAGAATGTGTCAATCCTTAAGGCATGAAACAGACCTTTGACTTCATTATTTAGGTCTCCAGAATCTGGCGGAAATCTTTAAAAGAAGGATGTGTTTAGTAAAGATTAATTAAGAGCTAGAAAAGGAGCGAGAATATAAGGAAAGGGGGGGGGGAGAGAAAGAAAGAATCGATCAAAAAGAATAATGAAGTGATTCTACGAGAATAGTGTTATGCAAACCTTCATCTTAATTTTCTCCTCCTATTCTCCTACTCTGAGTCTAATGTTTTTCATAATTATCTTTGGAATAAATACCAAGACCTCCTTGAAATGAATGTGAAAGAATCTCCACACAAAATGACAATATACTTCTTTAAAGCTTAAGAGGATGTAGTGGCTTCCTGGTAGGAATAAGAGGCCCGTCGTTTCTTGCTGACAGTCATACACCCTTTAGTGTCCTTTTTCCAAAATGAACACAAAGACATTTCTTGGTAATAGCACTAGGGAGAAATAGGAGAATGAGGAGAAATAAGGAAAAACAAACAAAATACAAAGACGTGTAGAAACAATCTGTGCTTAAAAGTATCTCACAGATTGCTATACATAATTACAAAGAGGTGGAAGATGCAATCTAACACTGTAGAGCTAGAAGCCTACTGAGTTGAGTAAGAGAGGAAAGAGGTGGATAACTTAAATGAGAAGCCAAGCCTGGAAACTTCTTCCTATTCTTTTGATAAAAACCTTACTGTGTCTCTGTCAGTCACCATTTGCAAATCCTATAGAAAAATACAAAAAAGTAAGGTTTATAATCAATCTAAATGAAATCATAACATGGGCAATATTATTTGAAATCAATATTATTTGAAAGAGCTGGTGATTCTTCCTCATCGATGCTACTGTCAATAGAAGAACTGAAAACATCTAAGTTTCTTGAACTATAATGTGGAGTAAAGAGAAACCCTGTCTCCTCTTCTCCCCAACCAAAAGAAGCAGAGAGAGCTCAGTGGAGCTGTTTCAAGACATATTAACAGTTCTAACTGTTAACTTCCGGTGTGCATACTTCCTCCTCTCTTTTAGCTTCCTTGATACTTTGTTAAAATTCTACTAAATAAAATTGAGAAAATTATTATCTTTAAGAAACAAAGATTGTCTGACTGTCAAAGAATACAGTTTCTCAGTTCACACAAAGATGAAATTTATTCAACCACCTGACATTTTTTTACTAGTCTCTAATCATAGAACCAGTTTGATGTTAAATGACTGGCTAAGCAGAAAGGAACATAAGGATGTAATAGGTGGGCAGGCATGGCTTTTACTTTTACTTTTGGCTTTCCCTTTAAATGGCCTTAAACTAGGAGCATCTGAAAGAGCTATATGTGGTGATATAAAAGTTTACACTGGTTAGTTTTTGTCAACTTGACACCAGCTAGAGTCATTTGGTAGGGAGCCATTATTGCAAAAATGCTTCCTCTATCACATTTGGGTGTAGGCAAGTCTAGGAAGCATTTTCTAGACAGACTAATACCAGAGGGCCCAATTTGCTGCAGGTGGTGCCACCCTGGTCAAGGGGTTCTGTGTTGTATGCGAAAGCAAGATTAACAAGCATGAAAAGCAATCTTGTAAGCAGATTCCTCCATGATTTTTCCTCAGCTCCTGGCCCCCAGTTTCCTGTCATGACTTTTTTCAGTGATGTACTGTTACCTAGAAGTGTAAGATGAAAGAAATCCTTTCTTCCCTGAGTTATTACTGGTCATGGTGTTTACCACACCAGTAGAGTAATACAGAGTTCTGAAAGTATTTCATATGTAAATATACATATATATGCACACACATGTATATACATATCTATGTCTATCTATCTACATATATTTCCTCAATAAAAAGGAAAGGAAATCTTTTTCTTCTGAAAAAACTTTTCTTGGTGACTTGCTACTTCCAAGTTCCGTAGTTAAAATTATACCTACGTCCTACACTTGTTCTGCTAAGGATTGACTATAAATCTCTGTTTTAATTACATTATTTCTATGAAATCATGTTCTTTGAGTTCCAAGAAACTGTTGAGGAAATCTCCTGAAACATAATTTTTTTATGATGTGGAGTTTTTCTGAGTTAACTAAAGTAATTGAAAGAAAGGATATAAGATCATTGAAAGCTATGCCAAATGTAGCAGAAGCTATGAGCTCATAGTAACATAAGCTTCTAAAATTCATGAAATTGTTATATTCCATTATTTCCAACATCTGGAATGGATGTAATAGTGCTTGTTTCTTTGGCATAGTGAAACAAAGACATGAAATGACTGCTAAATGAACAAATTGGGGCTAGGAATGTGATACAGTGGTAGAACAGATTTTTAGTATGAGGAACATTGTTTTTCAATTCATTTATCCATTGCCAACAACTGCAAATAGCAAACAAAATAGCCAACTAGATAATTGGTTTACTGATACCTAAGGTATGTAAAAGGAAAAGTAAGGATTACTCAGTGTCCCATCCAAAACTAGCAACCAATCTTTAAAGCAAAGAATTTGTGGCTAAAAAATAGGAAAGAATGATCTGACTCTTTTGCCTGATCTTGTGACTCTTTTCCTCCTATTGGGTTTTCTTATCCAGCATCAATATGAGGGACTTTGATATAACTTAATGTATCGTCTTTTGTCTTGTCTGGCTATCATCTCTTGAAGAACTGTTCTTTTTTTTTTTTTTAAGAGGAAATGGAAGAAGAGCAGATCTAGGGAAGAGTGGAAGTGGAGTGGTCTTGGAGGAGTGGAGGGAAAGGAAACTAGTCGGTATGTATTTTGCAAAAAAAAATCTATTTTCAATTTTAAAAAAATGAAAGAATGAGAGTAACTATGAAAAGCTAAAGAATGTTACTGCAAAAATGACCCATTTAGTATACTCCATATTCTTTGAAGAGAAGGTAATCAGACTTAATAAAGTCCTATATCTTCAGAGACATCAGCATGAAGAAACACTGATCTCATTGGGAAGGAGACTGAGCCAATACCACTGTCACAATCCAATTCTCAGCCCACTTTCTCTCTCTCTCTCTCTCTCTCTCTCTCAAGTTCACATAGCTTTTTGTTTATTTAGTTGACATCCCAATTGTAGCCCCCTCCCTCCTCTCAGGTCCCACCCTCCCTCTCTCTTCTCCCTATGTTCTTCCCCCATTCCTCACAAAATTGGAGCCCCCCTCCCACAGCAACCCTCCCTGGCATATTAAGTCATATCAAGACTTAGTGTATTGTCTTCCACTGATGTCGTTCAAGGCAGCTCTGACAGATGGAAGTGATCAAAAAGCAGGCAACAGAGTCAATGTCACAGACAGCCCCTGCTGCCCGAGGACTCACATGAGGACTAAGCATCCCATCAGCTACATCTGTATAGAGGACCTAGGTCCAGTCCATTCAAGGTCTTTAATTGGGGCCTCACTTTCTTTATGCCCTTCTGGGCCCTGGTTAATTGACTCTTCTGGTCTTGTGGAATTCCTGTCACCTCCATGTCCTCCGATCCTTCTCCCCACTTTCCACAAAGCTCCCCGAGTTCTGCTTAATATTTCATGGTAAGTCTAAATATCTCTTTTTGATTAGCTGCTGGATGGAGCCTCTCAGAGACATCTATGCTAGGCTCCCATCTGCAAGTATAGCAGAGTATTGTTGATAGTTTCAGGGTTGGCTTTCTCCCATTTGGTGGGTCTAAGGTTGGGCCAGGAACTGGCTGGACTGTCCCTCAATCTCTGCTCTAACTTTATCCCTGAATGTCTTGTAAGCAGTGTAAATTTTGGGAAGATGTTCTTTTGGGGTTTGTTTGTTTGTTGGTTGGTTGGTTTTGATTTTGGTTTTGGTTTGGGTTTTGCGTTTTTTTGTTTTGTTTTGTGTTTTGAGTGGGTTCTCTCTACCCAGTAGGAGTCCTGTCTGGGTAGAAGGTGGCCTTTCTGCCTCTGCAATCCCCATTACTAGGAGTCTTAGCTAGATTCACTCCCATATCCTCTCAGGACCCTAGCTGTCATGGGTCTCCAGCTTGTCTCAGTCTTACCCCTGTAGACATGTTATGTTATTTCTATAACATGTCCTTCAGATGACTGTGAATATTTCTCATTTCAATTTCTTCACTAACTGGAACAGAAGTAATAAAACATTGTGTTCAGCAGCCAGTAGAGCCAAAGGAAGAAACTGCATATATGACTAACAGAGACAGAACTCTATCAGTCGTTACAGATGTTTGTTTTTTTGACTTTTATATACTGAAAAAACCCTCTATCTTCCTTAAATCAATGTCATATCTTCCACTCATACATTCTCTTTATTTAAAAGCTTAAATTATACCCTATTAAAAGAAAGTGAGTATAAAAATTGACCAGCTTATGGAAGCCATCATTTAAGGAGATTTATCAACATCAAAAGTAAAACTGTTAGAATTTTAAATAGATAATCTCACTTCACGTATGTTTTTTTCATAAGCTGATTTTTTCCATTTAATCAGAAGAAATGTAAAAAAATCACTGTCCTGAAAAATTATAAATATAAAAATCAAAGAAATCTGATGGCCAAAGTATTTGTGCAAATGTGAGAAAGTCAAGGCAAATCAGCCAGAAAGGGAATACTAACTATAGGCTCTTGGCATAAGGAAGCAGCTAAACCCTAAGGCGTCAGGAAAGGATTGATACTAAGTAAGGAACGGGATCCCACTGAGAGAGGCTTACCAAAGTCACCTAAGACTTTTGGTAAAGACAAAATTGAAGTTTACAATATACGCATTTTACTGCCCCACCATTGTATCTCAGCGGGCAAATCCGAAGCTGGTGATGAGCATCCTTCCAATCACATTGCATGAGATGCAGGATGACCCACCTGTGAACGCTGTAGTATACAGGAGTGAATGTTACCAATGTTAGGTTTTTTTGAGCTAATGATAATATAAAGAAAATTGATCCAATAGACAATGTTATAACTTCTCTCTAGAATGAGATGTCTGTGGTGCCTGGTTTGATACCCAGTGACTCTAAACTCCACATAAAGTCATAGGACATCTGGGCTTCCACGTGTCTGCCAGATGGCGTGGGATGTTCAAAGATCTGCATAGCTAATTTTATAGAGTAAGTACTTTCAATAGGAGTTTTCTGTTGGAACCCCTGACATTCTTTGTAAGGCAGTTATGATGGCAATCTGCTCAGAATAAATGCATGACTTAATAGCTAATTCTCCAGAAATTTACTTTTTTAATGTCTTCCTTCAAAATATTTAATTTGTTCAGCAGCTCGTAATTGTACGGCCTTCACCCTTTTGAAGCAAATCGGTTTTCCAGGGTAATTCTCATTAACTGAGGTATAAATATCATTCAAGGAATTTGAAGATTTTTGTCCATAAATATTTTTCACCAAATCACCATTTGCTTAGTCCCAAGGAAGTTGACATTGGTACTGTACCTTGAAACCATTTCTGTCTCCAGGAAGCTTACTTCTCCATTCATTTTTCCTGCTTTTTAAACTTCATCATGGTTCAAAGATGTTTTTCAGTCCTCTTCCACCTTTAAGCCAACATAGACCTTTCTTTGTACTTTCCCCACATCATAGGACACACCCTCATGCAAATGAGAACACACACTGAAATTCAATCTCTAAGCAGGTTTGCCTTTTCTCTGATTAGTTTCCACTTTCTGCCTGTGGTTTCTACTGACCTCTATAAAACCAAGACACATGTTTCCAGTATGCTCTCGCACTGATGCTTTATTACTTACCTTTACTTACTTTCATTCAGGTTAAATCAGCGCCCAAGGGAGAAATATTTACCTTGCTTGAATAGAGGGCAAAGATTATAGATTCCTCCCTCCCTTTGGCAGATTGCAAGCAGGTAGCATCTGTCAGTAAGAAGCAAGCTTAAGCAACCATTTCATTTATTTTTCTATAAAAAATGAAGAAACGGAAGACTGTAATAGTGGTCGATGTGTCAGATTTGGTGGTGTTTGCCTTTAATCCCAGTGTTCAGGAGGCAGAGGCAGAGGCAGAGGATCTCTTTGCGTTTGATGGCAGCCTAGTCTGCAAAGGGAGTCCAGGACAGTCAAGGATACACAGAGAAACCCTGTCTTGGAAAACAAAATAAAATATAGTGATAGATGTACATTCAATAGTCAACATATCTTATCAGTGAAATATGAGGCTTTCTTGATGAATATTTAAGAATACATTATAGGATTTTCTATATTGTTTTCACTAATTAATTTATGAAAATACAACTTATTCTAAATCTGTGTTCTACTTCTTTTTCAAATGAATCATCAAAAACTTATTATTATTCTAACTGTCGAGTTCAGACTCTCAATGTGGCACACAAACGTTCTATGATATTGTTTTGGTTCTTGCCTTTCCCATCCAACCACTGAAACTCTCAAGGTTTCTCAACATCCCATTCACATACCTTCATGTTTGGGCACTTGCTTATCTCCTGGAAATTCCTTGCACAAACTTTCTTCATGTGTGTTATAACTACCATGAACATCTTCAATCTGTTTGTAGAATCAGGTGGGCTCTTTCCTAAAAACTTAGTAAGTGTCAGTTGAATGGAAAATAAATGAGAATTAATAGTCAAACTTTAGATGGAGAAAGTTAAAACTCTAATATGGGCATTTTTTTTTTGACTGTTCATTAATCCTTATGCTCTAATCATCGTCCTAGCGACTGGCAAGGGATGAGCAAAGCAATCCCCTTTGCTTTCTAGAACCTAATGTCATTTCCAAGTCAACATTTACAATGCATTTAGTAACAGTTCAGTGTCAGTTATTTGAGTTTTAATGATATTTAGGAAATATTATTTTTTAAAGTGAGCAGGAAACATGATGGATAAAAGTGTGACTGTTATGGGTAATAGAAGAGATCATGGAGACTAGAGATGACCAGTGGTTGGGATTGCTTCCTGCTCTTGTCCTATGTTTGGCTTTCAGCACACCTGTCAGGCAGTTCGCAATACCTTGTAACTCTCGGAAAGCCATCACACTTTTCTTCTTCCTCAGATAACCATACACATATGGCATAGGCACATATGGCATATGCAAGTGCCAATTTAAAATATCTAAAATGGGGGGTGGTAATAATATGAAATGGGATTATATAGACAACAAAATAAATTCAGCATCTCAAACCTAATATTTCTGGAAGTATACACTCTTACTGCATGCATTGCTATCTAGTCTTTTATTAGACTTATTTTATTTCTTTTAAAGCATATTGCCTCTGAATATTGACCTTTTGATTAACTTCATGTCCTTTATCTGGATCATCTCCTAAATTATACATTTCAGTCACAGAAATAGCTTGGTTGTTACCTTGAAACCTCACAAGCAAAGTTACTTTTTATTGACAGATGTTCTACAGTCACTATTGGCAGCACATCTCCATCTTACGTACTACAAACACATTTAGAACGTCGGCCATAGTAGCAATACTAACGCATTTAAGTTACACTATTCTTTAGTATATTAGGGAAAGTTATCTTTAGTGCAATGATCCCTGTGGTTTTTATCTCTAACTTCATTTCATTTGTTAGACAAAAATATTTAAAAATAATATCCTCATCAGAAAAAATATCTATCATGTGCTTAACACAGCTTCTATCGTGTATAATCACTTGATTATAAATACACACCGTTGCTGTGGTTGTTCACAGTGGAATAAGCCTTAGGTGTACTTGTCCATTTCTCTCCATATGTCTACAAGTCTGACTGCTTTAGCAAGTATAATAGACGAGAAGGAAACAGGGATTTGCACTTTTAGAAAGTTGTGCTTTGGGGAAATCTACTTTATCTGATTTATATTTAAATTTCTAAGATTAGTATATTTGAAAGTTTAAAAAATTCTTTGGTATTTTTTTTTCCCTTTGGTATTTTTAAGAGGAAGTCAGCAACAAGTCTGAACCTCATGTGTACTGCAGCCTCCAATGCCACCCTTAGAGAATACAGAGCACCTCTGGGGACTGGAACTACTTCTTTTCTGGAGAGCTATTGCTCCAAATATGAGACTTATGGGCATCACAGTGTGAAATATGTTTTCTTGATAACTCTTAATGATCAATATAGTTGATATACCAACCATCACCTTACAGTCACATTTGTTCTCTAGTGGTAATATCTGAAATATACACTGTTAGCAATTCCGAAGTATAATTTATTTTTTTTTTATTTAAATAGAATTACATTACTTCCCCTCCCTGACCTTTTTTCCCTCCAACCATTCCTAACAAACCCCTCAAACTCCACCCAAACCTCTTCTCAAGGTAACAGCCTGGTTTTTAAATTATTACTGTTGTAAACATAAGTATTTGTTTATAAGTGTACCTTGCAGTGCAGAGTCATAGAATCCATGAGATATAATGGACATTAATATTAACAGCATGAACAGGGAAAAGCATCAAACATTTTAACTTGTTTCTCCAAGTAAAACAGGGCCAGTGACATCAGACATCTCTACTGCTTCACAATGTCAGACACAACCACTGACTTAGGGATAAAAAAAAATAAAATAATAATAATAAAAAAGAACAGTGTACTCCAAAAATGTTCCATATCACTATAAAATTTCAATGCTTTTCTAATGCAAATTAAAATTTTCCATGGTAAAAAAAAATAGTATGCATAATTAATATGTAGTCTTCCTTTCTAAGTAAAGCAAGTGGGTTGTGTTTTATTTTTAATTATTCCAGCAAATGTTGAGAAATGTTCCTTGAAAACAAGGTTATATACTACCTCAAAATTAGAGATAGAATAAGCCACCTAAAACTCACTTACCAGTACATTTTCCTGAATGTGACTCCCGTGGTTCATTAATTTAGACCTGTAAACCATCACAGCTCCATAGTGACTGCTTCCTTTCGTGCTGCGGGCTGGCATTTTCTTCTGGTTGTCATTTAAATGCATGCATTATGTTACCACCTTCTCTTTCTCCTGAGGTATTTCCTGAATTAAATACACTTTGGGAGAAAGAAATGTCTAAAGTTTCTCTAATTTCCATTCTCACTTCCTTACCATTCCTTGGTAGGTGACACTCAGAGCTGGTAATTTGTCAATTTTAATAGTTTCTAACCTTTTAAAAACCACAATGATTTTTTTAACTTCCTAGTTATTCAGTTTCACCCCAGGGATACCAATTCATTTAACATTTTATAATTTTCTTAACATTCAAAAAAAGAAGGGAACATACATGTGACTCATTAGTTCATGACTAATTTGTATGGCCATTGCTTGGTGGCTTAGCTAACTGCATATGTCATGAATTTAACCATACTGAGCAACATGATTATTAAAAACTAGATTTTAGAATTCTTATGAACTTTTTTCTGGAAAAAAAAAAACAACTTGCAAATAAATAAAAATATCACATACGCCAAATATCAAGGCTGAAAGTCTATACAATTCTCTCTACATACAATTTTTCAAATATGTTTTTATAACATGTTGCCATTTTTATTTTTATGCTTATTTCTTTCTTTTTTAGTTTACTTTGCCTTTTCCATTTATTGTGAAGTTAAAGCTGTTTTCATTTGTATTCCGTGTGCCATGTAGCCTGTCTACTATCTCTCTGTTGTTTCTTAATTTTTCACTGCCTTTGGCTTTTTGCTGTCTTCAGTACTCTGATGAAGTACATTAAATGAACGGTCATGCTAAGTGTTCTTTAAATGGCTTCTATTTTCAGTAATCAAACCTGTCAGCCAAAGGCTTTGTTCACTATACCTGTGATAATCCTCCAGTCTGCCACAAGATCTACACAGTTATTATCAGGCAGCAGTTACTAGTGAGGCCAGCCTTTAGATGCACGGGTATATACATTTACCATTAGGAATGCAGAGACTACCACTAAGAATAATGCATACTAACAAGATTCCCCACAGGCCAGATTGAAAGGTTTAGATACATGTAAATATTAGATACATTCAGGCATCTAAAGCCACAATGCAAAGACATTGTGTGGGCAATAGCCCACAGAACTGAATCTAGCTGCTTATTCACATAATTTTGTTATCAAGAGAGAATAGGTCAAATTACAAAATGTAAGATTATCAAAAACAGGGGAAAGGGATAGACCTAGAACTTTCTGACTATATATGAGAAATGTAGGGAAACTTTACTCTCCTGACTTTATTCCTCTCACAAGGGACCATATGCTAATTATAAGTGTTCTGTGAAGTTAGTACCCTTTGGAATTTACACATTCTGTTCAATTATGAATAATATTGCTCAATATGTCTTCAAGAAAAAGTTACAGTCTCATAATTTCTGTTACTTTGTCTCTTCATGGACTTTAGAGCCACCCATTCACTGCTTTGCTTTGTTTCAGAGTTTCATAGCACCTAATTCTGAATTCTAGTATATCTGTCTGTCTGACTGAATAGACTATTTGCTCTAGGAAAGGTGCTATTATTTTAGCCATCTTTGTTGCTAGCTCTAACCCTAGTAAAATCTTATCAGTTGATAATATTAATGATTATCAAAAACTTAATTCAAATATTCTAATGTTCTTTTTAACTACTTAACTAGTTGTGAGAGATCAAAGAATTTTGGGTATTGGTTTAATGTTTAAAGCACAAGCCTGAATGAAGGCCAGTCAGGTGGAGACATGTCCAGCCACCTGTGGGAAAGAACCGGCCTTACTGCACTCTTCTCCTGTCCACTAGAGATACAGTTGCTAGGAAACCAGTCCTTCTCCTTTAGGGCAGCCAAACAAGGGAAGCTTGACCATTAATAATTTGGGGGCCTTCCTCCTATAGTCAATCAGTTCAAAATGCAGCCTCCCCTTTGTGTTCGACCAATAGATGCTTGTCAGGCTGGAATCCCCCTGCTTTGGGCATGCTGGGAGGGAATGGACTCTAAATCACCCAACTAACCTGAGCACCTGAGCACCTGAGCACGATGCTCTCAGCTCTCAACCACTTCGGGTGAGGGTGTGTGAGCCAAAGCTTGTAATAAAAAGATCCTCACATGTTTTGCAATGGACTCTACTCCTGGTGGTTGTCTTTTGGGGTCTCGTGAAACAGGCACAACAGCTGATTAATTGTGTTTGTCTTACTCTGAGCTATAAGCCACCATTTATTTAAAAAAAAAATGCTATTTTAGCATTCAGCCCAAATAACTCAAATGTAATTCACTCAAATAGAAATTCATGGATTTCTAGTTTGTAGCATTAACATGCATTTTTTCTAATATTTTATGTTCTAGTGAATTTTTGCAACCTTTCAGTTGTTCAAAACAGAAACTTTAAAGCTAGCTGATTTCAGTTCATTTTCTGTCTTATGTAATATTTTATTTAAGTATTTTTTGTTTTACTTGCTAAGTATCCTGAAGTTTTTTTTTTTTTTTTCAGTTTTTCTTTCCATTTGCCCCACCCTGTTTTGTTTAAAATACAAGAGCTATCAGTGAGTCTACAGATAGTAAGCTAAAGCCAGAATTCACCAGGGGGAAAAAAAGGGTGGCAGTGGCATTGTAGGATTTTAATTAATAAGGAAAGTCAAAATACAGCAATGTGTAAAACAGTCACAGAATCTCCAACCATTAATGCTAGATGCCAATGATATGAGGGTGGGCAGGGCACTGTGATACATGCCTTGCCCTACAGGTATTCAAGAGGCCAACCAGGGCAGAAGGATCAAGGCAAGCCTAGGAAATTTGGTAAGATCCTATGTTGAGATAAAACGTAAAATAAAGTGCTTGGGTAGTATTCAGTGGCAGAAGGCTTGTATGAGATACCTGAGGCTCTTGGTTCAATTTCTAGTACAAGGATGAAAGAGGAGGAAGTAGAACGAGAGAGAAACTTGACCCCTAAAATTATATTCACCATAGTGTTAGGCCCAGCAGGAGCGTAATTTCCTGGAATCCAGATAAAGGGAACTCAGAGACCAAATCAATGCAAATGCAAGAGGTTTATTCAAGCGATTGCGTGATATGGCTGCCCTCCAAACAGCACCAAGAGATGAAAGCCTGGAGTTTTTAAAGGAAAAAGCTCAGGGAAGCTCAGGGGTTGCAGTCTTGGCAGTACAGGATTGGGTGAAGAGGCTATAGGCTGGTTGACTTTTAAAATGATTGTTTCATTTTAGGCGTCCAAGTCAGTCTAGCCCTGGATATCTGGACCAATTGCCAGGCAACTCTATCTCATCCTGCAGATCTGGACATTCTTCAGCAGTGGGGTGGAGACCTTTGGCCTTCCTTTGCAACAGGGTGGGTCTTCTCTCAATTCTCCTGCTTCTCCTTTCATCCTGCTTTCTGGAAAAGTACTGGGAGAACTTATTTTAATATGGGGTATAGAATTCATAAAGAAACCTGTAAAGTTAACTTGTTCCTTTCAATAGTCATCCCAAAATATACCTTTCAATTGAAAACTGTAGCTGCTTTCATTTGTTTAACCTATCCATGAAGTCTGAGTACCACTGTGAGACAAACTGTTATTGAGAGAGATACCTTTGTGTAACATGAGAAACACCTGAGCTCTATATACGGCGTGAAAGAGGTACTGCCTAAAGACAGACGTCAATATCTCAGGTTTTTTTTTTTTTTTTTTTTTTTTTTTTAATACTGAATGAACCTACCAACACAAGGAACATACTCTCCTTGCAAACAGTACTGAGGAAAATAAGAATCCACAATCTTTACATATTAAAAAGCAAATATATATTACATAGGAAGAAAATTTGTGGAAAGCAGCTAATATTTGAAGGTCAAAAGAAAAAAAAAATTCCATGTAGGGGACACCAAAACCAATGACTCCAAGCTTCAGAAAAAAAGGTAGGAAACTATAGACGATGCAGATACTGATAGAAATAGGCTGGATATGTTACATTAGGATTTAAATTCCACACTCAAGTGCTAACGAAAAGTTTTAAAAATATTTCATTTTAAGAAAGATCACTACGGTAACACCATGAGGTGTAATACTTGTTGTGGTTGTAAACATTTTTTTATTATTATTATTGCATGGGTCTTATTTATTTTTTAACTTTTTTAATTTTTTTTAATTACACTTTATTCATTTTGTATCCCCCCATAAGCCCCTCCCTCCTCCCCTCCTGATCCCACCCTCCCTCCCCTTTCTGCATGCATGCTCCTCCCCAAGTCCAAGTGGGTTACCTAGTAATGGGAAGAGGGACTTCTTCTGACATAATCTGATTGGCCTGCTCTTTGATCACCTCCCCCTGAGGAGGGAGCAGCCCTACCAGGCCACAGAAGAGGACAATGCAGCCACTTTTGATGAGAACTGATAGACTAAGATCAGAAAGGAGAGGAGAACATGGTTTTGTTTTGACCCCAGATGTAGGATATGGGACTGATTCAGACTGACCGCAGCAGCAATGCACTTGCCTCAGGCAGGGGCTGTGGGAACTGGACACTGAAAGTGTCCAGGCAGGGCAAGGCAGCAATTTCCTTAAAATCCAGCTCTCAGTTACCAGGTCTGAACACTTTTTCCCCCCTTTTCAGCACTGCTCTTCGGTTCCCAAGAGCTTCCGCCTCCACCCACAAACTTTCTAGTTGAGCAACCAACTAGGCAATCTTTCAAAAGAGAGAGAAATTGAGTGACGATTCTGATTTTCTTTTTTCATCCACAATTTTGTTTCTCATATCCCTCCACATTCACTCGTAACTTTTCTAATTGTTAAACAACTATCCCAACCTTTATTAAAATGGAATGCAGGAAGAAGATGAAGCAAAACCAGAGAATCCCCTCTGGGAATAAAGCAGGAGAGAAGCCAGCGGAAGCCACAGTAAAACTTTTCCTCATATCCTGAAACAGTATATTCATTTCTTTGTACCCTACTGTCTCTTCTATGGCATTAGAAACCAGATTTTCCATTATTCTAAGCCTGACGCCTGGGTGCCACTTGTTGGCATACTTTTTAAAACTCTTTTATGTTTCTTAAACTTCTTTCTCCTTTCTCCTCGCCAATCCCTTCCAACACCCCAATACCGGGTAGAAGAGAAAGGTAAGTGAGGAAAGGGGGTAGAGTTCTCTTTAGCTACTTCCAGCTGGTTAGGGTCCTTGAATTTCTTGTGGAAAGTCCAACCTTCATTTCAGGATCTCTCCAACTTCTCAGCAGCAATCTGGAGCGGCAGAAGGGAACATCAGCAGCCTCCTTTTTTCTTCTTGGAGTTCCCAATACTCTCTGTGCCCTGGCATTTATTTCCTCTCCAGAGTCCTCAGATTTAAACACTCAGCACCTGGGAAAGAACCCCTCTCAGAGCCTGCACCATGCAAATAATTTGCTGCTGTGAACAATCTGAATCAGCCTCATATCCCACACCTGGGCGTAAAACAAAAACATGTTTACATATCATAAACCCAAATGTCCACAACAAATGCTGGTAACAGAAAAGAAAGAAAATTACAAGAAAGTTCTGAAAGTGACTTTTTAAACAAGTGGAATAATGCTGAATGGAGAGATGGTAGAAAGAATGAAGAATCAAGATATAAAATTACCAGTTTGGTGGCTGGTAATGTATAGACTGAAGATTTTAAGATGAATACTTCTGAAATAAAGAATGTAAGAAAAAGAGAGATCAGAAGTATAATGGCAGTGAAAAACCGTACGGTTTAGTTTGATACCCAAGGTTTTGTGAGCCACCTGATATTGGTGTTTTGGGTATTATACTCTGATCCTGTCTAAGAGCAGTACCATCATTCTCGCCGCTGGTACCAAAGCTTTTGAAGAATCTGCGGTACGTTCAAGAAGCAATTAAATATGTTATATTGAGTTTAAAACTTAAAATATTGAGCTGTCAGATATCAACCTTAATAACCTTATATATAAGGTTATTAAAAACATTTAATAAATGAGGAAAATGTACACAAATATATTTAGAAATGAAAAATGAAGAACACAAATTTATATACTACCAAAAACAGATATGGGGAATTTTTCAGCAAATGGGACTGAATGCCTGTGGTCACAAAGATAAAAGTCAGCATACAGTACCGTCTTAAACAGTAATAGTAAAGAAAAAATTAAGATTAGAACTTGAAAAATGGTCTTATGAAGTATGTACGCAGTCAAGTAGTATTTGAAAACAAGCTTTCAAATATTATGAACACAGTTGTTAGAAATTTTAAAGTGTTCCCATAATACAACAACAATAAGCCAAGTAAAGCATATCTTAGAATTCATTGAAATCTTTCTTGTATAAAGAACTAGAGATATATTATCATCATTTGAGTTAAAATATAATCAGAGTAATAGTACTTTGGGAAAGAGACATTATATGTTGTAAATAGGTTATTCCTTTCCTATTATTTATTGTTCGGCAACCAAGATATATCTGACTCCTTTAGATGCTAACCATCATTTTTTTCTTTTTTGGAAACAATAGATATGTAACTGTCATAGCAAAAACAAATCTGATATGTTTATTTTATAACCTGAGGTTTCAGCACAAATGTTTGCAGGTTAAAATTGACAAGATAGAAACTTTATAAAATCTTTTTCTAAAACATAGGTGATAGGATTGGTCCAATCTCACCAATTTTCAACATTAAAATATAGTTTGATATTTAAAAAAACATTATATATCTCCATAACAGGGTGTCTTCTGACCCAAAGCATGACCATGAGGAAGGAAATCCCCCAAAGGGGTGGACTTTCACAGTACACATGCAGAATTTCTTGAGAGCACCCAGCAAGGCCACCCTTTAACTCATAGCTAATGAAAGGCTTTCAGTTTGTAATGACCTCCATCAATCCTCCCTCCTTAGGACAGAAGGGAAAAAAGGAACACACAATAACTCTTTTTATTTATTTATTTTTATTTTTATTAATTACAGTTTATTCACTTTGTATCCCCTCTGTACCTCCCCTCCCAACCCCACCCTCCCTCTTCCCCACCTGTGTCTCTCTCCCAGTCCAAACTTTGGGCAGAGTGCAGGGAATCTTATGAAAGAAGTGGGAGATATTAAGACATAGAGAAGACAGGAGCTCCACAAGGAGAGCAACAGATCGAAAATGTCTGGGCACAGGGGTCTTTTCTAAGACTGATACTCGAGCCAAGGACCGCACAATAACTCTTTAGATACACTCCAAACTCTCTTCTATTTTGGCAATCCTCACATGTGTGGCATTCATGGAATTTAAAGTACAGTTGTTTTTAGTCAGAGCCATTGTTGTTATGGTAAGAAAATTTTGGAAAGCTATAAGACATACTATAAACCTAAATTAAAGTATTTATATATTTCATGTTCATTACAAATAAGAAACAATGTATAATATAGCCAGAAATGAAATGAAATTAGCTGATTCAACAAAATACATATTACAATGGAATTATTTATGCATGCATTTATTCATCTGTACTATGTAATTTTGCACTTTTATTCATATTATTCCTAAAATGAGTATTACATGTATGAGAAATTATGTCTTTCTATAGCTAAATTTGAGCTAAATCTTCCACTGAAAATTGATGAGTTAATTCATTTAATGCCATAGCATATGATAGTAAAGGTTTCACCTTTTGGCAATAACTCTAATTAAATGAATGAGCAATTTGGTCAGCTCTTAATTATAGAAGTAATAGTGGTGTCATTTAAAATATTTTAAGTGGATAATCCAAAGGTCATTTAAATTTTATGTTGGAATATATATTTTAGTACTTATAATCAAATATGAATGTATCCTAGGAATAAACCCTCAATTGGAAATGAAATATTAACGCTGAGGTTTATAAAACAGAAAAGAGCCAGCAATCAGCACCACTCCTTTCTTTCCTATGTAAGAATCCCTCCTTCTCTCCCTCAAAGCCTTTTCTAACGCCTTTCTATAGCCCAGAATCAGAGCAGGTTGATCTGTCATATGTATCACCCTTATGACACTTTTATTTATCTTTTATATTTAAGTCAAATCTACTTTAAGTGATACTAACCATGAACACATGAACACCGTATATCTTAACAAGAGGCCATGCATACAAGTCTGTGAAAATCATATAATGTTCTCATCAAGAAGTTAAGCTGATCTATGCCCTCAATCATTATCATGTCTTTATGCAAGAATAGTAACCCTTTCTTCTATTTTTAAAATGCATAGAAAATTATTGTAATTTACAGTCATTCTGCTGTGAAACACTGTACACTGACACTTACAACTTCCCTCTGACTGTGGGTTGTGACTCACTGAGCAACCTTCCCTTTTCCAATAATCTCTGGCTTATCTTTGGCTCTCAGGAACTATAATGTCTGGTTCATATTCCTACTGTGCCCAGTGTCCCACTCAATGGCTCACAGAAATCAGATAGGAAGAGAATCCTAGGTCATTATCTATAACTAGGAGTATCAATAGGACTTAACTGAGTATACTAAGTAAACCATGTCAAATGGCCTGACCCTTCATGAAGTTCTGAAAATAGGATGAATCGCGTTGGATAGATGCAAAGGTCTGTTTTCTTCTCACCGTTAGATTCCCCAAGTGGTTTGTGTAACTCATAGGAAAGCAGCAGTGTAGATGTACAAAGCAGGCCAAGATATCATATGCGTTCTCTAAAGCAGCAGCCTGCAGAGTTCTATGAGGGCTAGATACTGAAGGCATTGTCCCTATAGAGTATCTGTCACCATTCTTCATTGATGCCATTAGATCATCAGAGCAGGGTACAACACAAGTCACAATTAATTTTCATTTCAAAAACTGGAATAGAGCCGAGTCCATGCCACAAGCCATAGTTTGTCAATTTTTCTCCCAGAAAATGGATGTCTAATATTTCTATAGCAGTAGAATCAGAGGTGATACACCACTTTCTAATAGCACATTTAAAAGTTCAAGTAAACAGTATAAGCACTGTGTTGTGTTATCTCACTATTCTGTACAAGCCATCATTTCAGTGTGTCATTAATGAAAACATTATTGAGATATTTCACACCTGCTTTAACAGCTGGAGGATGGAGAGGTGGCTCGGTAGTTAAAAGCCTTTGCTGCTCTGCCAGGGGGCATGAGTATAATTCCTAATACCTGCATGTCAGCTCACAACCTTCTCTAACTCCAGTTGCATGAAATCTGAACACTCCCTGGCCTCGGAGGGCATATGGTACACAGACATACAAGCAGGCAAAAGTCTTACCCACATTAAACAAACAAATAAGAACTGTCATTTCCAGTACCCTTCTGTAATGACTATACCCAGTCTAAGAGCTGACAGCCACCATCGGCTGGAAGCTGTCACACTGAATGCTGAAGCCAGACTATAAAATAGATTATGAAGACTACATGATCTCCTATGTTACCAGGGCCCAGAATATTTTCAGTTCCAGAATTTTCTAAAATATCGCCTCATACGATCATAATACTGGAGGCCCCTCCCACAAAAAGACTTAAGCTGGTCTGTGAAATAAATGAATGCATGACTAGAAGTGAATACTAACTGGTAAATGGATAGATCATCCCTCACACTTCATTTTATTCAGCTTCATGTTTCTTATTATTTTCTAGACAAATATCTGAGAGAAAATGGATTTGGCTGTATATGTTCTTAATTTTGCAGTTCTTCTGAACACCTTTTCTTATTCTTCCCACAGAGATACTAAAAAAATTAATTGAGCAGCCCTCAATGTAAATACAGTCATTGTGTTTACCATCTATTCATAAAAATGATTGTGTTCCTTTTAAATAAATCATCAATATGTTAGAGTCAGTATAGTATCATCTATTCACAAAATGTGTCTTATGTTGCTCTAAAATAAATCATTACCTCTAACTAGGAACTCCCTTAAATATCAGAACACTTGAAATTAGAAATTGTTGTGTAAATTAGTGAAGAAAATGATGCATATATAAGCTTGTCATGTAAGGGAAGAGGAAGCCACTCGTCTTTCTGTCTGCAGAGAAGCAGACTTCATGAATCCTACTTCTGAAGCTGCTGTTTCTGGGCAAAACAAGGAAAATGTTTGAGTACGAACTGTTAATCAAGACTGGTAGTAAGAAAGTTAAAATATGAAATAAAAAAAAAGGAGAAAACAAAAGGGAAAAAGATATGTAGGAATAAGCTATGTTTTTATTTAAGGTTTTTTTTATATTTTTTGTTTGTTTTATTGATACTCTGAAAACTGTTAAATATTTACACATTTTGATTTTGCTTAAAGAAAATCTTTATCCCAATTACTATACCTTTTGAATTATGAACTGCCTCTTTCTTAAGGACAGAAAAATAGGAAACTATTGTCCTAGCCAAATTTGGCTATGCTGTCAAACAAGACAGTCCTTGATTGTATAGGAAAGCTAAAGTTGATATTTTTTTTAACATTTTGCTGACTCAGTCCCAGACTATGTCCATATTTTAAAACTGAAAGATGCTGTAATTTATGATTTAGAAAGAAACCTTTTTATCGATGCAGAATATTTCAAGATCTATCAAGAATAGAGCATGTTTGCAGAGGAAATGACACCTTTGAAATCTTGAATACGGCTGACCTTTCATGTTTTTTGACTTTTCAAGATAAATGGCTACAGAATGACTAAGTGTTGAAGAGGGAAAAAAAAAGAATAAAAGTCTTTAAAATCCTAAAGTACTTGCTGACAGCAGATCATTCTCTTTTCATCTGGAACCCTTAGCAATGTAAGATTATTTTGATGATTAAACTAATCACAAATGATTCACTAAGTCAATCTAGTTTCTTATGATATTAACATGTAACGAGAGTTTTAAAATAAGAGACATGTATTGTATTTCTTTCAGTATATTTGATAAAGGTTAGGTAAAGCCTTCTTTTTCCTTGTATAATATTATTGCATTAAAAGCTTATTAAAAATAACTATAAATACAAAACATTCAACAATACTATTCCAGAACTTATTTGTCTGTCTCAGTTGACACACGTAGGAGCTGTCAATGTACCACTGTTTTCATTATAAGTAGATGCTGCAAGTTATATTTCCATTTGTACCTGGAATGCAAAAAGTTTACATAACTTGCTGGAATTTACACTAAGTTGAAGATCTAGAATTCATTTCTTTGTCCAATCAATAAATACTTATTGGCATCATTTCCCAAACGTTCCACTTTTCTAAACCTTCAACAAAATGGGCAATGTTCTTATTCTTCAGAGACATTTAAGTAGGCAATTTTAAAACACAAATACATTTACTCCTAACAAAAATGGATATGTCGAGAACAAGTCGTCTTTTTGAAGGTATTTAAAGGTGTAGATTGTAGTTAGTATGTGATTTTGCCCCTTGATGTCATGAAGGGGCAAAATGTCTGTGAAACTGACATTTGAGTGGAAATGTGAAGGAAGCAAGACAGTGTGTGTTCTAAGGGGAAGAAAAGTAAAAGCTTTTAGATGAATCTAGCTTTCATATTAGGAGAACTTGAAGAGGTCAGTGAGCTTGGAGAAGATTCAGATATGTTCAGGATTATGAGATTCTCTAGGACAAAACTTTAAATCCCCTTTAAAACTGTAAGAGTTGAGGTTAAATCAGCACAAATTGCAAGCATTCGGGTATTTCAAATAGAGAATGACTTTCATGATTCAAATTTCAGTTCTACAAATACTACCCTCATTCCTTTGTAAACCACAAAAAGTAGATAAAATCCAGGGGGTGGGGGAGAGGCTGTGAAGCTGTCCAAAACAAATCAGAAGCAAGGGCGAAGAGATGGCTCAGCCTTACCTGTTCTTACAGAGGACTGGAGTTTGGTTCCCAGCACCCACATGGCCGCTCACAACCATCTGTAACTCCAGTTCCAGGAAGTCCGGCAAGATCTTCTGTCCTCCATAAGATAACATGTAAACATGTGGAGCACAGACATCCAGGCACAAATACACGTTTACACAGAAAATAAAAAAGAAATATCTTTTTAAAGTAGAAATTTTAAAAATAAAAAGAAATATTTCTAATACAGGATTCTCTAGACCCGCATTAGTCACAGTGTGAAAAGGGCTGTAATTTGAAAGGAGCATAAGTAGATTTTTATGGAAATAAAATAATTTGCAGAAATCTCAGCATGGGTATGATATGCCTAAAATTATATGATTGAATATACTCATGTTTCTACCGGGAACCACCAACCACTGAGTAAGAATTGGTGATCTGTTTTTCACAGCCTCATGAATGAGTACTGGAATGTTCAGATGGCAAAAAGATGAGAAAAAAAAACTGAAAAAGAAAGTCGAGAAGGAACAGGTAGAGAAGTAGGGAGGGGACAAAATGATGTCCTGGAAACCACACAAAGGTAATAATTTAGAAGGGCTTAATTCTGAATGTTTAGAAAGAAGCCATGATTTAGATAATATTATAGTAGTAGCGTTACACCTTATGAATAAAAATAAGAAAATCAAAACAAGAAAATAAATTATGAAAACATATGATGTTGGGCAGTAGAATTAGAATATATAATTTTCTGTCCTGACTTCCTACATGTTTACAATTAAAATGGCAGGCATGTATTTTTATTTGTTTCATTGTCATTGGAATATATATACATACATACTCATACAACTGCTGAGACAAAAGACATATTTTTTATACTGATGCTAACCAAGGACTTGAAATATGTATTAAAAGAAGAAAACAAAGGAGACAAAAACAACACAGATTTTGACACCTAGTTAGCTTATGCCTCACCTTGATGAAATAGAGTGATGACATGCACATAAATACATGTCAATATAATTTAGGAAAAAGTAAATAATTCTAGAGTGAAATACAAACATTAAAATGTTAAGAAAATCATGAGTTATTTGAAGAAATATTTATTTATAGTAAACTAACAATCCATAAAATAAAATCTCCAAGATTAGATATATAACTCAAGTCCTATTGGTGGGCATGAAATTTAAAAACAAATCTTTCACAGAAGACCTAATAGCTCTTAAAATTTTATTTACCTAATTCAATTTAAAATGTATTTTACATTCCACCTCCCTCCTTTCAACGAAGTCCCCACTTCCTCCCTTCCACCTTCCCCTCTCCCCTTTCCCCCAGAAAATGAGAGCCCCCTCTCCCCTTATCAACCTTCCCCAGCACATTAAGTCACATCAGGACTGGGCATATCTTCATCCCCAGAGGCCAGGCAAGGCAGCCCTGCCGTGGGGAAGTTATCCAAAAGTAGGCAATAGAGTCCATGTTAGAAACAGTCCCCTACTCCATTTGCCAGGCGCCCCATATGAGGACCAAGCAGCTCATCAAATACATGTGTGCTAGGGGCCTAGGTCCAGATCGTTCAATGTTCCTTAGTTGATGTCTCAGTCTCTGAAAGCCCCCATGGGTTAGTTGTCCCTCTTGGTCTTCTTGTGAGTTTCCTGTCTCTTCCAAGGCTTTCCATCTTTCCCCCAATACTTCCACAGGACTCCTGGAGCTATGCCTCATGCTTGGCTGCAAGTCCCAGCATCTGTCCCTATCCACTGCTGGCTGGACCCTCCATGACTGCAGTCAAGTTAGGCTTCTGTCTGCAAGCATAGCAGAGTATCATTATTAGTGTCAGGGGCTGGCTCTCTACTATGGGGTGGGTCTCAGGTTGGGCCAGTTAGTAGTTGGACATTTCCCTAATCTTTGTTCCCTCATTATTCCCGCACTTCTTGTAAGCAGGACAATTTTTGGATCACAGGTTTTGTCGAAGGGTTGTGGTTTGCCTCCTTCCACTAGTCCTATGTGGCTAGAAGGTGGTCACGTCAGTCTTCCTGTCCCCCTCAGCCCCTGTTAGAAGTCTCATCTAAAGTCACACCCACGTCCTTCAAGGAGCTTACCCTGCCACAGGCCACCAGCTTGCCAAATTTTAAAGATTTTTAAATTTTACGTGTAGAGTATTTTATTTGCCTGTAAGTGTTCCTATGAATGCCTGGGGCCAATAGATTTCAGAAGAGAAAGTAAGATTCCCTGAAACTGGAGTTAGCAAATGGTTGTGAAACATCATGTGTGTGTTGGGAATCCAACCCTGGTCCTCTGGTAACCGTGACAAGAGCTCTTAACCTCTGAGTCATCTCTCCAGCCCACTAACTCAAGTGTATGTGAAGATAATAGAAAGCAGACCTATTGCATTAGGTCTTCTTGACAATTTCTTTAGGATGATAACAGAATTTATTTCTTCAGGAGATAACAGAATTTATACTACAAAAACAAATTTTGATAAATTATCTCCACTTAAGCCTCATCACATAATAATGGAGATAAAACTAAAAGAATTTTAAATTATTTATTATCAGTCACATGACAATGAGAAATAGAACTGATAGAGTGCATGAATTCTACATTCTTAGTCTTTGTTGCACTTTTTTGTGCTTCTTTGAGTTTCAGTACCTTAAAACTTTACATGATTCATCTTTTAATACTTGCTTGTACATTTTAGAAATCAACGATCATTTGGTTTTCATATGAATTTGCAGACCTGTGGTGAAAACTCCACAATATTCCAGACACAGGGGTGGTAAATCCTCATCTCTGTCTCTTCAATTAATATTAGCTGATAACATGAAGCATCTACATGAACCAGATACCATCTGAAGTAGCTTCCATGAGGAAACATAGCTAACATTTTATACAGTTCCAGGTCTCAGAGACTATTATCATCCATCTACTGTGTGAGGAGGCAGAGAGAGGTTCAATCCCTCATCCCAAATCATGAAGCTAAAATGTTCTATTACTGGGGTATGGAACTTAGCAGTCAGTACTATAACACACCCTCTCCCTTTAAGCAAGTGCTAGAAATCATATGCTTTTTCACATCTGTGCCATGCACATCAAATATAATTCAATATTACCTTTTATCCTTACAGTTATGAGCAATTTTAGTTCTAGGCTACTACTTGCATGCTTTGCTGTTCTCTTCTTCTCAATTAAATAGGAACATTTGGAAAAAGGAGGTCAGAACTTAAGCTTTGTTTCATATACTCTGTAATTATGGAAATAGTGAATGCTGTGTGTTATGAGCTGATTGTGAAAAGTCCCCCTACAGGATCGCTTAATCCTTAAGTTTCGAAGCCATTGTGGAATCCTCTACAGAATGCCTAGTTGGCAGATTTGAGTGGCTGGGAGCTAGCCTTTCGGGATTATAGACTGGTACCTCATCAAGCAGTTGTTCCTCCTGCTTCTGTGTCAGTACTCTCACTAGCTACCAGTCACCCTCCTGTTTTCGTCCCTAAGTTCTCCCTCTGCATGATTTACTCCGTTGGTGTTTTCTTTAATTTTTCCAATTCTGTCTTCAGATCTTGAACCGTTTTGTTGATTTCCTTCACCTGTCTGACTATATTTTCCTGTTTTCCCTTCAATTCCTTCATCTGTTTGTTTGAACATTCCTGTTTCTCTTATTTCTTTCAGTGATTTAATCATTTCTTCTCAGAAGGCCACAAACCATTTGGCTGCATCTTCCTGTATTTCTTTACAGATGGCCATAATCTGTTTGACTTTATCTTCCTCTATTTCTTTATGCATTTTATTTCCTCCATTATTTTCTTCATAAGCATAGATGTAAGATCATCTTCTTGAATTTCATTTATGTTAGTTTGTCCAGGGCTACTTGCCCTTGGATGACTGGGTTCTGGAGATACCATATTGCTTTGCCTTTTGTTGTTGTGCTTTTACGCTGGCCTCTACCCATCTGACTGTCTCAGGTATTGGCTGTTAGTTTCTGGTGCCTGCTGGAATCCTGGAGTGGGGAGAATCCCCTTGGCAAGAAGATGGTTGTTCCTGAAAGAGTCCTCCTCAGCTTTTTGGGTATGGTCAACCAAATGGCAGTGCTTCTCAGGAATTGCCACAGCTCACCTCAGGCACATGGACCTGTGTATAACTGTGGTCATTGGTAGCCGGGGGTGTGGGGGGGGTGGGGGGGTGGGGGTGTGTGGGGGGTTCTGTTCTCTGACCAGAAGAAGTCCTGGAGACAGTTGCCCTGCCGCTGGGTTTCTTGCTCTGAATTTGGTAAGCTGCTGCTGCTGCTCTTACTCTGTGTTTGCTGGGAACAACCCTCTTGAAGAACCAAGGAGCCCGTGGTTTGGTCACTTTAGCTAGGGATAGCTGGTTGCACATTTAAGCAGTATCTGGCAGCTGATCCCGTGGATCTCAAGCTTCTGTAGGTCTGAGGTTGGAGCTCTGTGCCCCAGTAACCAAGTGGTAATCAGTGGCAGGTTAGCATAGCACTTACGCATGCAGCAGGAAGCTAGAGCCTAGAGCCTGCGGGAACCCAGAAACTTATCCGGAGCTGGGTGTCTTGAAGTCAGACTGATGTTTCCCCTGCCGTGGAGTTTCCTCCCAACAGAGAGACTGAATCTGTGCTGTTTTGGGCTCCACAGTTTTGTTTGGGATGGTGAGTAGAGCACGCAGGCCCAGGTGAGTGACTCGGAGCTGGTGACTGGGTGCCTGCAGGAACCCAGGAACTTTTCCAGAGAACTTTCGGGGTGAGGAAGTCCGCTGAGTGCCCTGAGGTCAGACCTGATTTTTCTCTCACAGTGAGGTTTCTTCCCAACAGGGAAACCTAGTCTCTAGTGCCCTAGGACCCACAGTTCTGTCTGGTGTGGTGAGTCGGGCACACAGGCAGGTCTCTGGACTGGTGGCTGAGCTTCTGGCAGACCCTGGGACCTTTTCCAGGGTTTGTCTGGGTGACCTGAGGTCAGTCCTGATTGCTTCCTTCACCGTGGGGTTTTACTCTTGCTGGAAATCCCAGCTTCTGGTGCTGTGGTGCCCACAGTTCAGTCTGGGATGGTGATCAGAGCATGCAGGTGTGTGGCTCTGGGTTGATGTCCAAGCAATTTGCCAGACTGAGAACTCTTCTGGGGTTTAACTGCGTTTAACCTCAACCCGATTGCTTCCCATACCGTGGGGTTTCCTCTCATCTGGGAGACACAATCACTGGTGTTTTAGGGCCCAAAGTTTGGTCTGTTGGTAGCTGTGCAGTCACTGCTGTCCTGCTGTTCAGACACAGTGCCCTCCTGGTGCCGCCATCTTGGACCCCCCTCCCCAATTTCTAAGTTTTTAATATGGATGATCTAAGCATTCTGAGCCTTAAGAATTGTTATGAATATGGTTAAGAATTACATTAAATTCATAAGAATTATAATTTCCGATGTTTGAGAATATTCTTAAAGATAATGCTGATCTATTTTAAGAAAGCCCATCAAAATATTGCTAAGTATGTTGAGGGCCAATGAGGCCATGTGGGTGTGTGGTTATAGAACCTGTAATCAGCTATGATTTCTTCACATAAAAATAAGTTAACTTATATTATCAGTGTAGAACAAGTACATTTTCATTAGTCCATCAAAGCAACTTCGTTTTTATCTCACTATATTGTACACACTTAGGTTTTTGTACAACCATCATAAATATACTTTCCCCCACTTTATTGGTATTTATTAATTGTACAAAGTAATAGACTTATTGTAATATTTTATACATGTGTATCATATACATTGATCATCTTCAGTCACGTACTATCTTCCTCTGCTTTCATGTACTGTCTCTATTGTATTTAAATTATATCTTACTATTATATAATGCAGCCCACTATTTCTCCATCAGATGTGTTTTGTAGGACCTAGTGGAATATAGAGATGTGTCCTTCATCTCTGTAATCTGAGGTCTTAATAATGATGGTAAGCAGTACTGAATGTTAAATAGAGTACTGAATAAATGTTCAAATGACAGATAATGAAGAAAGTACAATTGATTGACTGAAGGAATACCACTTCTAATCTTTGTAACTTTGCCATTCAAATTTTGTCAGATCTTGAAAACACAGGTTGAATGACACTGTAAAGTAATTCTCTTTTTAGAAAAACTTTTACATTACTTATTAACTTGTTTATTTATTTACTTAAAGATATAAAAATCAATGAGTTTCTAATATTTTTTATTTGTTAACAAGGTTGCAAATTGTTTGTGCTATAAAATTGCATTCTTTTGTCGATGGAGTTTTCAAAAATAACATGTACAAGTTGCCCATCATTTTTCAAAGTTTACTAAGTATCACCTATACATTAAATATAATTTTCATGCAATGATAAATATATTATACAAGTAGGCATAAATAAATAATTTAAAGTTATTACATGCACTTTGAAAATTATTATATATTTATTTTTATTTCATTTAAATTATGTTTAAAGTTATTGCATATGAGAAAATCACTTTCTTATTAATATGAATAATAGAAGGACAGCTGTTAAAAACTATTGATTTGAATTTTCTTACTTAATTGAAAAACCCTGAGTGAAACTATGACTAGCTTACTCTGAAGCTGATAATAATTGAGATAAGTACATTTTATTTCTGAGATTTTATTAATTTAATCATATATGATATTATCGAATACACTACTACTACTAAAAATAATGGTAATTCTTTTTTTTCACATGCCAGTACAAATACATTTTGAAGGTTCTTAGACTTAGATTTATAATAGGTGATATACATAGTCATGCATACATAAAAACATACATAGACACATCCTTGTTTTACTTAAGAAAATATTACAGGTACAATGTGTAAGTATCACATTTGCATGTTAGAATAATAGACAAGATATCTAGAATAATATCTTATTAGCCTAGAACAATCCAATATTTTAGAATTATCAGACTACTCTCTAACTTGGAGACAGTCTTTCTGTTGTAATACTCTCTGAGGAATAAGACAGTATAAAGAACTTATTTCTCTGCCTCAATTGGTATTTATGTGTTGTTTGCATCAGGAAGTGAGCAGCCCAAGAAGTACAGCTAACAGCAAGCTCAGCAGAGACTTTTTAAAAAGAATTATCTCAAAACAATCTATCAGGAAGGAAAGCCTAAAACCCAGGAAGGGAGAAAGTTGTTATAGACAAGGGATTCTCAACCAGTTAATGTGGATGCATCCAAACTATTGCATAGTTCATCTTACTTAAAGTCAATTTATTGTAAAGACTTATCAAGTCTTCAAAATATCACTGCAACGCCTAAAGCTACACGTAAGTGAGTCATTATGGCAGCAGCCATATGTGACCAGTAGTAAGTTTTAGTGCTATAGTGTTCTATGAGAATATATATATATATATATATATATATATATATATATATATATATATATTACTAAGCTCTGACATTTATATATCATTTCACACTAGGGTGTTACCCAAACAGTGAGAGTGGTAAATAATTGTTCCCAGCAATTAACTGTTTTTAAGCAAAGAGGAGATTGCAATCTAATTGCTAAAAGGCTAAAAAAGGTCATTCTTGATTTTCCTCTTTGTTCTTATAAGAACAAAGCAAGGAAAGAAGTATAGCTTCTTCTTTTGCAGTTCTATTATTCAAAGATTACTCTCCAGTAATTTATTCATTAGCTGTGAGAGGAAAATAATTTAAAATCCTCATACTGTATAACATGCATCAAAGGGCAGTTCAGCTTGTAGCTACCAGTCAGAACAGGCAATTGTCTAGTCATAATTGAAAATATCTTAAGAAGTTCATAAAATAATAGAACTGTAAAGGACTGTTCCAAATAGCAGTAAGATGTAGGAATAGAAAAACAGGAGCTGTATTTAAATGGCACATAAAAAAGAAACACTTGTGTAGGCAATATCACGCTCCAGTATGAAAATATAAAACAGTAAGAAAAAAGATTTAGTAATAATACCCAAGAACTCTAGATGTTATACCATAATTACAAAACTAAAACTTAAAATTTTTATTAATAAAAAAATTTATTAATAAATTTATTATTAATTTTTATTAATAAAAATTTTTATTTTTAACATAAACTATACTTAGTAAACATAATTGTCATAGCACTTTGACATGTTACTGACTGTAAGATCTTTATTCTAAGACCTGTAGACATGCAGAATCTACCGGAATTCCTTGGGCACATTTCTAAAAGAATATTACATTTGTTTATTTGTGTATATTTATGTAGCCTTCTATTACTTGCTTTATATTCTCAAATATGTTTCTCCTAAAATCATTAAGCTAAAGTGTGGGACTATATAGTCATAACCATGCAGAACCCAAATGTTTGTGTTATATGTCCCTGTGGCCTCATTTCTTTGAACTTTTCTTCCTCGTGTACACAATTAAGGTGTAAATATTTTTGTAATATCAGTAAGTAAGTTGGTGAACATGACTCTGATCTGGATTAGAGATGGCTTGCCAAGGTTAGTTTTATCTCCATTTCCTTCTGGGTAGAGGAAATTATCATTGGTCTGTACTCTGAGAAATGTCTCAATGAGTCTGGAAATCTGGGGAAGCTCATGTCAGTGCCGAAGTTATCTGAACTGAGATGACTTTCTCTTAGCAGCTCTTAGCAATCTCTCAGTAGATAACAACCATTTAAATGCCACATGCTTCTGAATTCTCCCACAATTTCATTCTTTTAAATACATCATCAATAGATTCTTGCTTAAATCAGTCTGGTAGCAGCAATAAATGGAAATTGTACCACACTTCTGCGCACCTAACACAATCATCAATGAGGTGTGTCATAAAATTGCTAACCCCAAATACAACAAGACCCCCCCCCACTTCTAACTCTTGCATTCGTTTCCTAGTAGCAGATTACCAGGAGACCCCAATGAGATGATAACATTTAGTATTTTCATCTGGAAAAATAACATCTCTAACTGCACTCATGACGAGCCACTTCTAGACTACCCTGTTCTGCTCTACTATCCTTTCCTTCCCTCTCTGCTGCTCTCTCCTCCCCTCCTCTCACTTCTGCTTCCATTCCTACTCTCTCTCTTTCTCTCCCTATCTTTCTCTGCCTCAGCTTATTATTCAATTACTTCTCACGTTTATTTGGAGCTATGAAAAACTCTGAGTCACAATTTTAAAAAAAATCTTAATTTCTTATACATCCTATCCATCCATCTAGCTATCTGTCAATCAAAAAGAAAAAAAGTCTACTTTTGTGCAACAGAAAGTTGCAAGTAATAGGAGAGGCAAGGAAAGGTGAAGAGAGGCCTAGAGGAGAGGGGAAAGGAGGGTAGAAAAGGGAGGGAAGGAAAGAGAAAGAGAGAGGAAAGGAGAGGAGTTCTACTATAAAATTAATCCAGATACCACTGACCTGAGAATAGTGTGGCTTTACTGTAGTTCTGAGAAATAAGTAAACCACTAACAATGAAAGTCCTGCTTATTGTTTGTAATAAAATTATTTACTGCCCAAGTCTTGTGGTTTATGTCTAGATAGAAACCACTTTGTAGAACTTATGTCAAACTTTTAAATGTAACATATACACACATTTACTCTCTGACTATATTCCTTTGGACTTATCTAAGTACCCCCTGACACATGAGTAAAAGCTTTGAGAGTCAGTCAAATGTTTTACTAGACCCGTTATTGGATTCATAGTGAGTTAGAATTTAAAGAATTTTTGTGACTGTTTATAAATTAGAATTATATGACAAAATATTTACATTATTTATACATAGGAATAATGGCATACTATGTCACCATGAAGTTTGACCATCCAAATACATAAGAACAACTCAAATGCCAACACAGAACAAAACAGCATCTCCAAGTTTTGTCTCTGTCTCCCCTGAAGACCTTGTTGCAGAAGCTGTCCATTCCCTAAGAAAATCCATCTTTTCCTCGGTGTGCTTCACACATCTTCTATCCAAAGGTTGCAGTGTTGCTTCTCTCTGATTTTCCCTTTTGAAACTATGCGCTGAGCCTACTGCAGCATGGCATGGCAGCGGTTCAGCAATGACAACTGATGTCGCGAGATTACTGAGTTTTCCCATATCCCCCAGCGGTCCCAGATAACCTCACCATTGTCATGTTATTCACATCCTATTCAAGTATGTCAAGAAGTCTTCCAAAATATATGTCTTAGATTTAGGGAGTACACAGACTGCAGATTTTCAGCTTCCATGCACATGTCTGACCACTAATGAGCAATGCAGTAAATTTTTGGATAAACACTTGAGTGAATAGCAACTTTCAACCTTTTAATAAAATTTCCATGTAGCCACTTGCTCCCCATATGAAATCATTTCTTCAAGCAGTTTTAGCTTCTACAAAATTTACACACACAGACACACACACACACACACACACACACAATTAAGTAACATGAAATTAACTTCATCTCAAAAATTACTCAAGATTTAATATCTAAACTGAAGGCTTTCTCTTTACCAGGATATAGTTTTAAATCCTATTTTAAATATCTTGCTTTCTAAAGAATCGTTTAAGCATTTTTGAGATTTTACAGGATGAGGCCAACTCTGTCTTTGTGACAAGAGGCAGTGAAATTAGGACTGTGAAACAAAACAGAACCACCCCCTCTCTCCGGTAGCAGGCTCTCCACAAAAACTCCAGGTGGGCAGGAAATTCATCCTAGAGAGATGAGCCATCTGGGATTTTTTCTGGCCCACATGTGGATTCTCAGCGTGCTTTGGGTGAATACTTGATAAAGGCATTCCAATTCCTTTGAGCCTCAGGAAAACTTGTTACTGCTGCTTTGACAGAGACAACAGCAAAATCTGAGAGATTGGGACTAGCAAGAAATTCCTTCTAATTATGAGCTGGGGAGTGATGTCCAAAGTGAAAGAAGGAACGAAAAAGCAGCAAGCACCCAAGCAATCTTTAGCCAAAACTCCTTTTTCTAACACAAACAACATATGCTGGGCTTACACCATAAAGGAACACTTGTACAAAAATAAGCACCAGCGAGTCACCACCTACTGTCCTGGAAAGTCTCAGTAACATGGTAGGCCATCAGAAGACAGAATGAGGCAAGAAAAATTAGTCAAGAGAGGAATGTTTATGGTCATCCAAAGACTCATTTGCTTCTGGAAACTCAGAAGTCTAATGGGTTCCCAGAGACAACTTTTGGAAACACAGTCTTCAAAGAAGTCTTAAGAATCAATGTGGATCTCTGAGTGAGGGGAGCAGGGACTGCCTTTATCGTGAACTAAGTTGACTGCTCTTTGATCACTGGTTCCTGGTGATGCATGCAGCCTTGCCAGGCCACAGAGGAAGAGGATCCAGGCAGTCCTGATGAGACTTAACAAGTTACGGGCAGATGGCAATAGTGGAGAACTAGAGAAAGGGGATGAGGGGAAGAAGGAGGAAGGATGGAACTGGAGGGAGTAGAAGGAGGGGGCTTCAAATGGCATATATAATGAATAAATTGTGAAGAAAAAAATTAAATTAAAAAAAAGAATCATGGTGGTGTAGACCAGCATTCAGGAGGAAGAGTCAGGCAAATCTCTAAACTCGAGGCCAGCATGGTCTACAGGGCAAGTTCCAGGACAGTTCCTGTCTTGAAAATAAAGCAGATCAAAACACAGAAACAACAGTAACAGAAATGTTATAAAACAAAAAGAAGTCTTAAGAGACCGTAAAGTAGTAAAGGCACTTGCTGCCAAGCAATTAATCTGTAGAACCTTCATAAGTAACAGAAAAGAATGGCACCTATAAGCTGTCCTAAGAACTCCATGCATTAACTGTGCAGACATACATATGCAAATACATGCAACATGTTCATACAAATGTAAAAAAAAAAAAAAATTAAAGACCCCTTTTGTTTTCTATTGTCTTTTTTACATATACATTGTGCCAAAATTACCTTAGTAGCAAGTCTTATATAAATAGCAATAAATATAAAGTGAACCAGGCTGGACACCCCCAAAAGTCACTAGGAATTAGGCCATAGTTCACCAATTACAGGAAGAAGATAATAAAATTCCCTACCCAAGGAATAGCCTGGAGGTAACCACAAGAATGGGAAGATATCTTATCTCAGGGTGGGGCACCTGTGCTGGGCAGCCTACCAAATTTCATGGCTTAAAGGGTCTTTTCTGAGACTGATATTCCAACCAAGGACCATTCATGGATATAACCTAGAACCCCTGCACAGATGTAGCCCATGGCAGCTCAGTATCGAAGTGGGTACCCTAGTAAGGGGAACAGGGACTGTCTCTGACATGAACTCGGTGGCTGGCTCTTTGACCACCCTTCCTCCCTACCCCCCTGAGGGAGGAGCAGCCTTGCCAGGCCACAGAGAAGAACATTTCAGCCAGTCCTGATGAGACCTGATAAGCTAGGTTCAGATGGAAGAGGAGGAGAACCTCCCCTATCAGTGGACATAGAGAGGGGCATGGAAGGAGATCAGGGAGGGAGGGTAGGATTGGGAGGGAATGAGAGAGGAGGACTACAGCTGGGATACAAAACAAATAAAATGTAATTAATCTAAAAAAAATAAAAATTTAATTTAAAAAAATTACAAAGTAAAAGAAAATGCCTACCATTCTTGAGGTCTATAGATAGCTTGCTCAATGTTAGTTAGCCAAAATCACTTTGTATCAAGCTTGCCCTTGCTGAACGGCCATCTAATGTGTAACTCATAAGCTATAATTTCCCAAACCTCACTGTAACCCAATAAAAACCCTCCTCCCCCTGAACTCTGAGCACTTCAGGCTAAGCCACTGTGTTGGTGAGTGTGGGCCCGAGCTCGAGCTCAAAATACCCTACTGCAGTTGCATCGCAATCAGCTCCTTGGTGGTCCTTGGGGTCAGTGAAACTTGAGCATAAGAGATTCAGTGAAATTAAAAGCCTAATACTACACCATATTTGTAAGTTATCTCTATGATAAAGACTGTGTAAATACTAGGGAAACAGAATCATTGAAGAGAGTTGGAGTCAAGGAAAATATGTGTGTTTATTTGAGCAGTATTTAGTTAGTAATTGTCAAGGGCCAAACAGAAGTCAGAGGGGTCAGGGGCTAGCAGGAAAAGGAGCTTATAAAATCATGCCCTTTAAGAGATTATAATACTGTGGAGGAACAAACAACATCAAATGGAACAAACAAAGTATATATGTATTACGTGCACTATATTACTACTTGGCAGGAAGGTAATATAACCAAAGAGGACCAGATATTGTTTATCCCTTGGGAAGTCAAAAATTACCCATTGTAAAGAGCAGTTTGAGATATGAAGAGGGAAATGCGAATCTGCATGTATTTGAGATACAGCCTTTCTAGCAGAGACCAGAGAAGAACAAAGGACCACAGATGGGACTGTTTCTGTTTTAGGAGCAGCAAAATAGTCTTCCTATATCTGCTGGGTCAGGTAAAGAGTGGTAAATATTTCAGCCTGTGATATCAGTGGGTAAATATAGTTGTGCTAGGCCCTAATCAGTGACTGGAGGTTCCTCTGGATGGGAAAACAATGAAATACTGAAGTTTTATGTTAGAGGTGCAGCCAGAGAGGAAGAGTAGAGAAAAGGGTCTCTTCTATATGAAAATAGAGGAAATGTTTGAAGAAGGACTTAAGGTTATAAACACGGTTAGGTGAAAAATGATATGAAACATAATTCTCAAGAAAAATGATAGCATAGTTAAGTTTGAAATTATAAAAATAATTATACCTAATTTTCAGAAATCGTTTGTATGTGTGTCTTCTCTGCGTGTGTGAGTGCACACCACATATAGACCTGGTGTGTGCAGAGGCCAGAAGATATCAGATTGCCTGGAAATGAGTTAGAGATAGCTGTGAGATGACATGTGTATGCTGAGGACTGAACCTGGTCCTCTGTAAGAGCAAGAGTTGTTCTTGGCCATTGGGCCATCTCTTTAGCCTCACCATGCGCTTGATTTTGAAATGTCTCTGCTAAGGAGAGCCTTGAGATAAAATGTAAAAAATAATTGCATCTAGTATAACAAGAATAAAACAATTTTTGGTAATGAAGTTGAAATATAAATTATATGATTTACTAGTAAGAATAAAAGAAAAGATTCAGACTCCCAGCAGAGAGGACTGACGTAAGTTAGCATGAAATGAGATGAATTGAGTTAAAATGCATTTGGAATCTATTCATAATTTCTGGGAATTAGAAAGAAAAGGACAAAGAAAGGTCTTGTTCTGAGCAGGTCACTGCATTGTGACCTTGACATTTCAGTTCAGAAGATGTTTTCCGCACATCGTCCATATGCCAGGCATTATATTAGATCATCAGGGCACTTCTTAGCAGGAAAGAGAAAACAGGTGCGTTTAATTGTCAATGACACATTGTAGAATTAAACATTTTTTCCTACACAACAATTTACAATTTAGTAAATGGTTTCACTGACTTTTAGATTTGAAAAACATGAGACAGATTTGTGAATAAAGGCTATAAAATATATATATGAAATTATAAATACTCCTTAATCAGAATTGCTCTTTTCAGATCTCCTGTGAATTATTAGCAGGATGGCACTGTATAAGAAGTTGACCTCTGTGTGCTTTATATGCTTTGTGTTCCTACAATTCATGTAGGAACACAGTAAGAACATAGTGTTTTATTGACAGTGATGTGCGATTCCATTTAAGGGTTTTGTATTTAGTAGATACTCCATGCCATTTCCATTATCATGTTACAAAATTCAAACAATACAAATCTTGTTAGAGTCAATAAACTGGCTAAAATATGTAAAGCAGTTCATGAAGATGACATGTAAAACAGAGGAGAAAAGTGTCTTCTCGTTCTTTTATCTGTCAGATACTCATTCAGTTTTGTGTTTGCATAGTTATCATGTCCCTGTCATTGTGGACATATCATACATCTTCTTCAGATCTAAGAAATATATATTTCTTTCTCTTTTAACTCTCATATCCTCCTAGAGCAGGGCATGATTTTACATAGAATTAAAGTTTAAAAATAAGGAATAAAAAGATATAATCCTCTGCATAAAAAATGATGGAAAATTGGATATTGCTTCCTGGCCCCTGGTGTCCTGACACGAATAGTTTGAGAAATTAGAAGGTACATGAGAAGGATGGGTCAGTAGGGTCTTAAAAGGTGACTTCAAGATGAAAGCAAAATAACACAAAACCAAGAAATTCTCCCAAGAAAAGAAATAAGGAAGAAATGAGAGTTTGGATAATAATGGCTGATTTCACAATATTGTTTTATTTCTTATTTTATGTTTTGCACAGAACATGGTCTATAACATGCCCTGCCTCGAATCAACTCTGCTTTCCCAGTGGGACTGAGAGAAAGTTAATAATAGTTGAACCTTACCTCCACTGTGCTTGACTTTAAAGAAAAAAAAAAAAAACTAAGAAAATGTCTTCATGTCATGTAGACTATTTTTTAAATATAAGTAAAAAATAACAAAAATAAACAAACAAAAAAAAACAAACAAGCAAACAGCAATAAAAGCAATACCATGAATTTCTATGCTGGAAATAAAATGAACAAAGACTCAGAAAATTGGTAAGAGCATAAAAGATTTTATCTAAAGAGCTTATTATCATAACACAATCAATTCCTAATTGTTTTAGAATTATAGGACAAATTTATTATTGGAACTTCATGAATATCAGTTACATGTAGAAAAAGTTTAAATGTTCCTGGAGACAGTGGGTTCTGTTACTCCTATATTATAGCATCCTAAGTTGAAGCACTTTATACTATACTCAATGCTCCCATTAAGAAATCACAAGGAGAGCAACAGAAACAAAAAATCTGGGCACAGGGATCTTTTCTGAGACTGATAATCCAACCAAGGACCATTCATAGAGATAACCTAGAACCCCTGGACAGATGTAGCCCATGGCGGTTCAGTGTCCAAGTGGGTTCCATAGCAAAGGGAACTGGGACTGTCTCTGACATGAACTGACTGGCCTGCTCTTTGATCACCTCCCCCTGAGGGGGGAGCAGCCTTACCAGGCCACTGAGGAAGGCAATGCAGCCACTCCTGAGGGGACCTAATAGACTAGGATCAGAAGGAAGGAGATGAGGACCTCCCCTATCAGTGGTTTGGGGAGGACATGGGTGGAGAAGGGGGAGAAAGGGTAGGTCTGGGAGGGGAGGAGGGAGGGAACTACAGGGGGGATACAAAGTGAATAAATTGTAATTAATAAAAATAAAAACAAAAAATGGAAAAAAGATGGGAGAATTCTTAATAAATCTTAAATTCGAAAAGAAGAAAGAAAGAAAGAAAGGAAAGAAAGAAAGAAAGAAAGAAAGAAAGAAAGAAAGAAAGAAAGAAAGAAAGAAAGAAAGAAAACCCTAGTAAGGGGAACAGGGACTATCTCTGAAATGAACTCAGTGGCTGGCTCTTTGACTGCCTCCCCCTGATGGGGCAGAAGCTTTGCCAGGCCACAGAGGAGGACAATGCAGCTAGTTCTGATGAGACCTGATAAGCTAGAGTCAGAAGCAAGGCAAGAAGGACCTCCCCTATTCGTGGACTTGGAGAGGGTTATGGGAGGAGATGAGAGGAGAAGGTGGGATTGGGAGGGAATGTGGGAGAGGGCTACAGCTGGGATACAAAGTGAATAAACTGTAATTAATATAAAAAATAGCAATTTAAAATAAAAATTAAATTAAATCAATTTAATTTTTTAAAATTAAATTAAAAAATCAATTTAAAATATGAAATCACTGGTCCTGCACCTGTGCTAATAATCATGTTTTCATAGGTTTGATGGTAGATTGATAGTAAGGCAATAATCTGCAGCTCATTTATATCTGAGCTATATAAAATAGAGATTTCATAAGGAAAGATTTTCAGATAGTCTCTCATTTTTAATCATGAAATAAAAAAGCAACAGGAAACTTCAATTAAGAGCAAAGTAAAGTGTGAAAAGCCAACCTCGGGCATCTTCAGCCCTCTAAGTACCTCAGCACACTAACTGTTCATCACTGAGGCTTCTTATTTTCAATGTCTTAAGGAAACAACCATAAATTCAGAGAAAAAAAATCTTTTGTTGCTTTAATGGTTTCATTTGCTTAGCAAATACTTATTAAATGTTGTTATTCACCACACACAGTGTAAAGCAGTGGACATATCACGGTGAAGAAAACACATGTAACAAAGGTCTTCAACTGTACTGTTGAAGCTCCCTGACAGTGCCTACTGTTTGACTCCATTCTCATGTCAAAAGCTAACACAGTTAATCTCTAACTAGAAATCAGGGTTAATTCTGTATGTGGAGAATGTGGGCAAAACAGTGAGCTAAACATAAGTGGGATTTCATGGGGGCCAACAGTGGTTTTTGTTATTGATATAATGTGAACTCACATTGGTTTTAACAGCTTGCATAAGATCTGGGTAAGCTAAAGTCACACATTTTATTTTTTTCCAGCATGAAGAAGCACTTATTGGCACTTGGTCCCTTGTAGGAGAGAAAATTTCATTTTTCATCAGTGTTGTGACATTTGAGCATGAATTTGGGTTGGTAGGGAGGTGGGGAAGATTTGGGATGAGTATAAGAAGGCCAGGAATCTATTCAAAATTTAAAGTATGAAGTTCTCAAAGCATTAATAAAAATATTATTTACAAAACATCCTTTCAACACATTTAAAAGCATTTCTAAAAAAAAAAATTAGATCCAAACCTAGAACACAAGGCTAGAAGGTACACAGTAGGACAGAACAGATTCTTGCTGTTGGAGATGTTATTGTGGACAAAATATGAGATGTAGAAATATATGGAGAAGAGACCAGCTTAGAAGGTGTCTATGCTCTAGAAAAGGAGTGCATCTTTTTGTTTTCAATGTCTTGTTTTAAAGAAATATTGAATAAGAAGAATAAGACATTTTAGTAAACTATTTGTTAACATGTAACCTGGACTAGGAGATCCTTCTTCAAAGACACACTCCTGAGACAGAGGACCAGGGGATTAGAATTAAAGAAAACAGGAATGTTTGGGATCAGGAGGTCTTGGGCAAGCTGATGGCTTATGACAGGCAAGGTTTTAAGTGCAGTATCTTATGTACAACTTTCAGTAGGGAAAATGAGATAGAGTCAGCAAAAAGCTAACATATAATTTGGCAAAGTCTGAACGAAGATAATGAAGCAATGTTATCCAAAGGGAACAGTGGCTTTGGACCTGATAACTATAGCCCTTTAGGGCAGAAGAATTTAGTTTCCAGGATTTGAAATCGTTGCTCTCCCAAATCCCTGGCAACTGCTCATTAGTGGCTCTGCCAAGCATATTTGTAGTTTTAATGAAGGAACTATTTCCTTCTTCATATCTTAGTTCTTCAGGATTATGTTCCCCTAAGGTCCTGTCCTTGGGCTATTACCAGCTTTGCCAAGGATGTTCCTGGTTTTAGACAAGGAATTATGTTCCTTCTCCACATATCAGAGCCTTGGAGAAATCCTTGGATCAGCCTGGCATGCAACAGACATGCAATTTACTCAAACATAAACATTTTCACTATTTCAGAGTACATGAACTTTTTTCTCGCTTTATAAATTTTTTCCCAAATAAAGCAAATCAGTTTAAATCCTTTAACTGGTTTATCTACTTATCAGGAATATAGTTAGTCCATATTTCCAGAAATTTCTTATCTTTCCTACTGTTTATGGCAATGAAACACTGGCACTTCCTCACCAAGAGGTAGGATCCGAACTTGTAGTTTTGACAATGAGATGGGTATCTGTAACTTTCCTTGATGGAGAAAATGTGGAGGGATAAACATTTTCTAGCTTTTATATATAAATAATAAAAGATCATATGGTATGTATTTTGTTATACTTTTTCTAGAATATTTGGATTCTGTGGTGTTAAGAAGCCCAGCTCAACATAAAAGATCAATTATAGATGATCCATCCAACAGCTATGTAACCCCTTCTACACCAAGCAAAATGTAGTTGCCAACTTCTATGTGAAGAAAGACAAAGAAGTCTTCACGAGACTCCATCACCAAGTCTTTGAATCTTACGCGAAGCCAGATGTTATGTTATGTCTTAAAACCCCTGACTTAACACACTCATAAAAACAACACTTGCATGCTCAGCAGTTAAGAGCATTTGCTGCTCTTGCAGAGGACCATTTAGTTCTTAACCTCCATGTGGTTTCCATAAGCATCTATAAATCTAGTACTCCTGGACCCAATGCCGCCTTTGACTCCTGTGGGTATCAAACATGTATATGTCACATACATCTAGCATACACGCAGCACTCCAATGGAGGGCACTCCTACTTGGCCACGTGAGAACAACAAAAGAACTTGTCTATACCTGATAACGTGTATGTTTTGGCAAGGAGAAATTACTGTATTTTGATTCTATTTATTTTTACTCTCCATTAAGCTTCTAAAAGATTCTTGAGCCTACTTTCTTAAACAATCCAAGCAGATTGGCAGTTTGTATTAGAGGAGCTTCTGGAAGCATCCCTACAAGGTATACTGGGGCATAAATAAAAAACCAGACAGCTTCTGAAGAGTAGGCACAACTTGAATTTTTTCCCCTTGTTCACTAAATCCAGGAATGTGCTCAATGGGATTCTCAATGTCTTTACCTTTTATTCGCTGTGAAGCCTCACTTTGGTTTTTGTGTTTATCTGTTTGATTCCTAGTGCAAAATGCATGAACTGTCATTACACTGGTGATGGAGACAAAGAAAAGAGAGAGAAGCACTGGGGTATATTTAATGTAGATAAACCTTCCCCAAAGTTCTGCCATAGCCTAGGAGAAAGTGTGAAATCCCCTGAAGCTGGAGTTACAGGCAGTCATGAGCTTCTTAATATGAGTGTGCTAGGTACTGAAGAGAGAGTCCTTGCAAGACCAGTACATGCTATTAACGCACAAAGCCATCTCTCCAGAACTAGTATATCTTATTTTCATTGAGATAATTTGATAACAGAAATCCATGAAAGTAGCCTGAAATTAAAAAGAAAGAAAAGAAAAGAAAAGCAAAGGCACACTTCTTAATACAACCTCATACGAAAGTTTGCTTTGCATGGCAGCTTTTTGGGGTTTGTATATACCACCATTAATTACAAAGCATAATTACACAGCAAATACCAATGTGAATGCAAACCCCTGACATGCTGCGATACGCATCTTCCCATTGGTGTAAATGGTTCCTTTAGGCCCTATTATTTTGATAATCCCTATCAAAGCTAACCCAGAATTGATGGCCTCATATAAAAATGCTGGAGCCTGTCCTCAGCCACTTACACCATTGGGACAATTATTCAAATGTTGCTAACTTTTTTCATTTTCTCAACTGTAAAGTAGGAGAGTGCAATGATAGTCTCCTCTATGAGTATCGTCTAGAGCCACATTAAGATGAATTGGCTTTTCTCTAAAGCTCAGGTCTAACCTACAAGTCTTTTTAATCTTTATGCTGCCCATGCTTTCTGCCCCCTACCTACTCATGCTGGACAGATGGATAAACATTGAACTGTAAATCTCTCCATATAGCTATTGGTATGCTTCTCGATGAGGGAGTTGTGGACAAAACAACAGTGCAATAGATTCTCTTGCTGTCGTTCTGTAGAAAAGAAGATGTAAACACTGAAGGCCAAGTACCAGAACGCGGCAAGGCCGGGATTAAAACCTCAGCTGTGCATATTTCCATTCAGTCACGCAGGCTTCTCGTTGATGATGGGTCCCTTTAGAAAACTCTCAGAAGTTTTATGCATCGCCTGTGGCTACTGCCGTAATTCCTCCCTTTAGTGTGAGATTAGGCCATACTTGCCTAATCGGTGGGCTATGCTGCATTCACTGAAGACAAACTCACACATTACTGACCTTTGTGTGTGAATACATACTCTGTAGCTGAACAGGCATATGGAGACGTGATAACGGAAGCTTTCTAAGGAGGGGCCAGTAGTCCCTAGGGTTGGTGGAAGTGTAGCTCCGTCTGACAAAGAACATAATTAAATGGAAGATTATGTCCCTTATATAGAAAATTCAGTGTTACATCATTCTCTTATTTTAAGTGGCGTATGTACAAATTTCACTCTTCCTCTATATTCTATATTAAATCTTAGTTTCCACAAATTATTATAAATCACAAAATAACTTTAATACATTTATCTCATGAAAAGATATTATTTACCTGTACTTTATATTTAATAAATACATTTTAAAAAAGATGTTAAAACCTTTAGAAGAAAATGTTGTAAAAACAATTGATTTTGTCAAAATTAACATGGAGAATTCTGCTTCCTCTGATTTTCTGATAATTTGGGGAATTTCAAACAAATTTTATTTATTTGGTGTGAGAGAATGTTTGAAATGAGCCTTTCTGACCTCTGCACATAGTGTTTTCAGTTTGATTTTACAGAGCCCTAAATGGTTTCCTAAGTTATTTTTAATTCATGTGAATTACCTGGATTGGAGGTCCATTAACTTTCATTACACTGTCAGAGTGCCTGCTAAGTGGCAGGGTTCCAAAGTTCTGGAGCCTGAGGGGTTCAGACAGATGAGAGACAGCCAGTGACTGAAGAGCAGAGAGAGAAGCACCCTCTACCACTCTCTCCTCTGCATTCAGATTAACCCAGCTGCAAGGCTCTAGCCCTTTAACACTAAAGAACAAGAATCAAGAAAAATCAGTAACACAAAACAAGGTTTTGTTTTTGTTTTTGCTTTTCAAAAACTCCTCAGTCTGTACTGTGCAGTTTGGAGGTGTTTGGCATTACTCTAATGCTTCCTGATTTCACCCGTCCAAATGTAGCAAAGTAACGAAACGATGGTCACACTGGGTATGCTTATGACATTTTACAGTGCCATGATGATTGAATGTTTGCTTAGTTAAGAAGTTTTACCTGCACGCTTGCTGCTGCTAGGACTCTGTCACTAATGAGTTCAGGCCCATACGTCATAGCAAGGGTGCATCCGACAGTGAGAATAAGCTGAGACGTGGCATTTCAGGATCTTATTTTAACTTCCATCCGAGTTTCCCAGGATACACACCCTCTGAGCACGTGAAGCCATTGGAACGATGGATAGTGCAATAAAATTATAAACAAACATGCTTAAATCTGTACCAGGTAGGATCTGACTCTCAGGATGGTCACTCCCACCCTAACCTGGGAGGACACTGTGAAATCTCTGAGCCTCAGGTAAACAGAAATTGAATTTAAAGATATCTACCCTATGTGTTTTTTTTTTTTTTTTCTTGAGGATGGGGGATGTGAATTAAAATTCTAAATTTTGCATTGGATAACCAATTAGTGTGTTCTTTTTTTTTTGGGGGGGGAAGACTATTTCCCACAATCCCCCTGACAATCTGTATATACAGGTAGCATTATACATACAAGTATCATTATACAGGTTGTATTTACATATTTATGAACGCATGAACACACATATACATATGTATGTAACAATGATTTTTTTAAAAATGGGTCATGAATTTTATAGAGACATTGGAGGTATCAGAGTAAAGAAAGGGGAAGGGAATGGTGATGCAATTATACTATAGTGTCAAAAGATAGAAATTGTCATTAAAATGTGCATATGGGCTGAGAAATGAGACCATGAGTACTAGAGTTAGGGTGCCTACACCTATGTGATAAACCAAGCACCCCATACATGCCTGTAACCCACCTCCAGGAATAGCAAAGATATAAAAGTTGCTGGGACTTTAGTGTTCCAGCCTAGCAGAGAAAATGTGAGTCCCAGATTCGGGGAGAGATTCTGCTTCAGAGGACTATATGAAATGTCATAGAGAATGACACCAACACCCTCTTCTTGCCTTGCAGTACATATCCAGAGCATTTGTTATTCACACACGAATGTATATATATATATATATATATATATATATATATATATATATATATGCAGACAAGGCCACATAAATAAAATTTAAAATGTGATTGCTCTCCATAACTTATTATTTGTCACTGACTTGAATACACATTGTACTTTTGGAATTTTTCTGCCTGAAGACACTATAACAAATGACCCTGATATCCTAGGGCTGGGTGCCTCTTATGTTTGTATGTATGTATGTATGCAATGTGTATGTATGTATCAATTCATTCATTCATTCATTCACTTTATATTCTGATCATAGCCCCTTCTTCCTCTCCTCCCAGTCCAACTCTCCTTCCCTCTTTCCCGTATAACCCCTCTTTTTTCCCCTCAGAAAAGCGGAGCCCCCCCCCACACCTATCCATCCCAGCACATCAAGTCATATCAGGATTGAGTACATCCTCTACCACGGTGGCTTGGCAAGGCAGCTGTGCCAGGGGGAAGTGATCCAAAAGCATGCAAGAGAGTCCTTGTCAGAGACAGCTCCCACTCCTCTTACTAGGGAACCCACATGAAGACCAACCTGTCTATTGTGTACATAAGTGTAGAATGTCTAGGTATGGTGCATGCATCGTCTTTGGTTGGTGTTTCGGTCTCCACAAGCCCCCGTGGGCTCAGGACAGTTGGCCATGTTGCCCTTCTGTTCCCCCCGGGGGCATCTATCCTTCTTCCCACTCTTCCTCAAGACTCCCCGCACTCTGCCTAATGTTTGGCTGTGATTCTCAGCATCTGTTTCAATCAACTGCTAGGTGGAGCCTTTCAAAAGATATCTATGCTAGGCTCCTGTCTTTAATAGTGTTAAGGGTTGGCTCTGTCCCATGGTGTGGCCAGGCATTGGTTGGACATTCTTTCTATGTCTACTCTATATCCCTGCATACCTTGTAGGCTAGGTAGATTTTGTTTCAAAGTTTTTGTAGGTAGGTTGGTATTCCCCTCCATCTTTTAAAAAATGAATTAATTCAATTTGCATCTCAGTCATAGACCCCTCCCTCTTCTCCTTCCAGCACTATCCTCCCTAACCCATCTCTCTCCCCTATTCAGAATGGGGGGCTACCCAGACACCCCAATATTATCTATTCACATGAGTACTGAGTTGGTCTTTCTCCCTTGTGGCCTGTTAGGAAAGTCCCATCAGGGGACAGTGATCAAAAGCAGGCAACATAGTCAATGTCAGAGATATCACCCACTACCCTAACTAGTAAGATGACAGGAAGCCTAAGATGTCCATCGGACTTATCTGCTTGGGGTCTGTGCATTGTAGTATGTTTATCCTGTACTATATGACTAAAATCCATTTATGAGTGAGTATATACCACGTGTGTCTTTCTGGGTGTGTATTACCTCACTCAAGATGATCTTTTCCAGTTCCATCCATTTGCCTGCAAATTTCATGATTTCCTTGTTTTGAATGGCTGAACAGTATTGCATTGTGTAGGTGTACCACAGTTTTTGTTTGTTTGTTTGTTTGTTTGTTTGTTTTTTATCTAGGGACATTTTGGTTGTTTACGGTTTCTGCCTATTGTGAATAAAGCTGCTATGAACATAGTTGAGCAAATGTCCTTGTTGTATGGTGGAGTGTCTTTCGGGTGTGTGTCCAGGAGTGGTACAGTTGGGTCTTGATGGTGTTCCCCTGCTTTTACTTGGAGTCCTGTCTAGCCTCTTCAGTCTTTATGTCCTCTACTAGCAGGGGCCTCTGCTGGAGTCATCCCCATATCCTTCTAGCAGCCTACCCTGTTGTAGGTCTCCAGCCTGTCTCAGAGATGCCCCAAGCCATGGTTTCTTTTCTCTCTGCATGACCTCTGTCTGCCCCTCCCCCCATTCTCCCCACATCCAGTGACTTTTATCAGATTCTCTATCAGATGAAGAGGAAAAGTGCTTATGAATTTAAGCAGAAGAAAACATATCTTATGGATTTCCCAGTAAAACATTCTCCCAAAGGAAGATGAGTGATATTCTGCTCACTTTGAAGGCCCAGTATAAAACGTGTTCCCATGAACAGCAAATGCTCAGAATCCTGCAAAAGGAACTATGCTCGCAAATTCAATGAACTTACTTGTTCTTCTTCCCCCACCAACAAGTCATTGTGTTTCAAAAGGCATGCACTTGTCAGTGTCTTGAAATTTTGCTTTTTTCTGTGATAATAGCCAAAGAGGTTAACAATGCAGATGCTCCTACTCTAAGTGAACACTTTTATATAGTTTTTAAAGATATCCTCTAAATTGTTTGTCACTGATTCCTTATTAATCTTATTCATTCATTCATTCATTCATTCATTCATTCAAGTAGTCATTAAATATTTTCTGTGAAGGAAGAATTGGAAGACTTGTCGTGATCAACACAGAAACAGTCTGTGTTAGTGAAGTTTCTTCTGCCACAATATCACATTCTTTGTTGACCTACCACTGATTTTTAGCTTTTTTTTTTTTACATTTTTTTATTGTGTGTGGACCATAGATCATGTTTAGAGAACGATGTGATTTTTCAGGACTTGCCTCTCTCCTTCTACTATGGTGTCTCAGGCTTAAACTCAGGCTTTGTGTCAACCTAACCCATATTTGTTGCTTTATATAACTCTCAAAAGAAAACATTATCATTCATATTTTCTATAGGAACCATTTGCTTTTCAATATATGTGTGTCTCTGTGTATAAATGTGTGTGGTCTTTTGAACATGTAATTACAAAGATTTTATTGTTTAGAATAATAATTATAATAATACTCAACACTCAATTCCGTTCTTTTTAATAATGTTTGTAGGCCATGAATTAAATAGAATTAAAAATGAAGGTTACTCATAGTTGTAGTTACAAAAAAGAAATAAATTCTAATTGGTGGGGTGACTATACCAAATAATAGCATAGTGTATACTTTTCACATGCTGAAAGAAAGTTTCCAGTGATTTTTTTTTTCAACAAGAATGCTGAATATCTAAGGAGATTATATATAATATGTATAATATGTATGTTTATCTTAATTTTAACATAATGCAATGTATACACTTATAAAACTGCAACTTGTACCCTGTAATTATATATTAATTTGATGTGTCAGTTAAAAAAGGAAAATTGAAAATAAAATAAAGAGGATTAGGTGCAAACTTAAGGCTTTAGAAAAGCCAAGTAGCCCTCAGAGGCCCATGAAAGAGAAATTTTCACAGAACTGCCAGCTTTAACCTGATTATCCTCTTACCCAGTACTCATTATTCTTCACATCTGAAAAGATGGGCTGCCTTCATCAGTTAGAGCTTCTTAGGAAACTTTTGAGTGACATGAAAAGTTTTCTTCCATACTGGACGACGTCTTTGGATAGATTATTTCTGAAAGACAGATAAAGGAATATTATAGATTAATAGAAAGGTGGCTCTTTTCCATTTCGTTCAAAAATATGAAAGACAAGTGAAAATCATTTTAGGGGAAAATGCCATTTCACATCAAACCATTTCAGTCAGCTTTTTACTTCTTTTCTCACAATTCCCTTCTAGGCCTTACAGCATTGGGTTATAGAACATTGCTATTTGCAGTCTCTTCTATTTTTATGAGAATTTAAAGTGGCTATCTGGAAAAAATGTCCATTCTTTCTTAGAAATAAGAATAATTTTTAAAGGGAACTTAAGCAAAGCTTCTCTGTAGTTCTCTTTAACCCTAGAAAATGCTGACTTTTTCCTTTCTGTAGGCAACAGTGTTTGAATTTTTCCCCAGTTCTTTTAGTACTGGTAACTGTTTTTAGAAATACAGTGCTTCTCTCAAAGGACTTCCCTCTAGAAATACATTAGGAATGCCAAACACTCTCTGAAATCACATATTAGAAAGATTCTCACTGTTGTTGCTGTTTTATGTTCTGTGTTATCTGAGATACAATTGACTCCCACGTGTGAAGTAAACAAGTATGTTCATAATCATATTCAGATGACTATATTCATTGTATACTCATGAAGACATCAGAAATTATCATCATAACTCAGCCTCCCACTTTAGTAAGTAATGAGACTCAAGAACTGATTAGAGAGAAATTCAATCTCTTCAATGTGCCAGTTACCTATGTAGGTTTTTAATATACTTCATTCAAATCCACTAATCAACTTGAAGTCTTTAGCATTAACTCCAAACTACAGGGTTTTTTTTTTTTTTTCAAACCTACAATACAGATTAATTTCATTTCCACAGATTTCTTTTTTCACTTTTTAATTTTTTTATTTTTTATTATTATTCACTTTATATCTCAATGTAGCCCCCTCCCTTGTCTCCTTATAGTACCACTCTCCTTCCCTCTTTCCTCCTCCCTCTCTCCTAGACCACAGAAAGGGGGAGCCCTCCTCCCCTAACATAAGACCCTAGCCTATCCAGTCTCATCAGGACTGCCTGGATCTTCTTCATCTGTGGCATTACAAGGCCACAAGGCCAGGGGGAAGTGATCGAACAGCAGGTAACAGAGTCCATGTCAGAGAAAGCCCCTGCTCCCTGTCTTAAGAGACCCATATGAAGACTAAGCTGCCTATCAGCTACTTAAAGAAATGCTCCACGTCCTTCCTCATCAGGGAAATGCAAATCAAAACGACTCTGAAATTCCATGTTACACTCATCAGAATGTCTAAGATCCAAAACTCAAGCGACAGCACATGCTGGCAAGGATGTGGAGAAAGGGGAGCCCTCCTCCACTGCTTGTTTGAATGTAAACTTACACAACCACTTTGGAAATCAATCTGGCGCTTTCTCAGACAATTAGGAATAGTGCTAACGCAGGACCCAGCTGTACCACTCCTGGGCATGTAACTGAAGGATTCTCCATCATGCAACAAGGACATTTGCTCAAGTATGTTCATAGCAGCTTTATGTGTAAGACTTCTATCTTAATGCAGGAATCTTCTTACTACACCAATCTGCCAGGGAGTGTTGATCTACCAAGAACTTAAGTGGCTATAGTGACAGCATAAATAAATAGAAAAGACTTAAGTTTATGAACTATGTGAAGAAAGCTAAGAACTTAAGATATAATCAACATGGTTGTGTCATTGAGATAGACTACCCTACCTCATACATATTAGATAACAGATACAGATTATTACTGTATCATTCCCATCTCTGTTGCCATAGAAAATGAATGGACTGGGAAGCAGGTCAGTATGGTTGTGTGTGGTTTAATTGGCTTAAAGGGACATAAGGCTTTCAGCAATAAGATAGTCTTCATAATCAGAGTATACTATATTTATGAAAAATTTCAAAGCATGCCCTAGATTCAAATACAGACTGTGGCATTTTCTGTGATTAGTAACTGCCTCATACCTCTGCATAACTGAGATATAATTAATATAATCATGAACTATTTCCCAAGCGTTCATCATAGTTTAGGCCATAACTAGGTACTGAAGCAGGCTAGAGAATAAGCTAACTGAGTTCTTATAGTCTAGTTTGAACTACAAACATATATATTTATATATATGTATTAATACATGTATATAGACATATATGCATATAATACATATATTTATAAATACATATTTATTATACACATACATACATATCTGTAAAATATATGTATTATATACACACATGTATACACACATATATGTATGTACATAATATAATATATAATATATATGTATATACAAATCTTTCCTTAAATATTATGTCATTCATTGTTGTATTTATTTTAATTTATAATAATTTTAATGTTCTATTTGTTTGTTTGTTTGTTTGTTTGTTTTTTGAGACAGGGTTTCTCTGTGTAACAAAGTCCTGGCTGTCCTGGACTCCCTTTGTAGACCAGGCTATCTCTCCAACATGGCTTCCTAAAATTGAGCTGAAAAAGGCAGCAATAATTGACATGCTAGAGTGGACTGAAGAAAGATCATTAGGCAACAATATTACATGAACAACCACAGGCAACTAAAGAACCCAGAGAATGAGAGAAATAACAGCCTTTCCTAGAGAAACAGTTATCCAAAATCAAACTGTCAGATCAGAAAACATACATACAAGTAATTGTATACAGAGCGAGTGGGTTATATTTAGGAATGCATACATAAAATTACATGCATGCACACATATACACATATGTAACAACAGCTGATTTTTAAAAGGTCATGGAATTGAAAGAGATCAATGATGGGAATAGGGGAGGGTTTAGAGGTAAAATGCAAGGGGAAGTGATGTAATTATATCTCAACAAATAAAAGTAATATAAAAAGTCATGTGACTGCATCTGCTTAAATGAAGTAAGTCTGCATGCTAACTACATTAGGAAATCACAGAAACTAAACATTTTCAAGCTCCAGAGATCTACATCAGTGAAAAGCTTCGGAAACTTCAATCTTGTCCACAGTTGACTCATTTTATCTTTTTACCCTTTGTGCATATGTAAGAAATACACAATTTCATTTTTGAGATTTGCATAGACATTTTCCCTCAGCTTACTAATTTCATGAAATTTAAACAAATTTTATTCCTACTTTAATTACTCCACTACTAAAATGAGGCTAAGAATATACTTGAGACATCAGATTTCCAGGATGCTCAGAGTTCAGGAAGGCAAAAGTGTTTTTAAATCCCCCTGTTGGGTTTAGCATAAAAACGCAAGTTAAAAATAAGTAACTGGATTGTATAAATAGATAGATTTAAAAAGACACGTCACTGGAGAATTTTAAAATATTTATATATTCTAACAGATCTTCTCGTATGATATTCAGGAGTAAATATTCCAAAGCCAAAGAATACTCTCACTGGAAGTAGATTCTTGTGTAAATTTTAAAAATTAACATTCATAGGCGCAATCAGGTTCAAGTCAGAAATCTTAAAGAAGCATGCCTAAAAAATAAAGGGCATTGCCTGCTATTTAAGACTGCCTAGTATCCAGAAAATGCTTGCACAGAAAACACTGGGTTTCCTGTCTAAGCTATGGGGCCTTTTAGCCAGGTGGCCCAGATATTAGGAACATTCAGGCTCTACAAACTTACTGATTTAGCTACTTTCTGTCTGGGACAGCTGTTTATGGCAGCTTCTCTCATATTAAGCTCTAAATATAGTAACTGTAGTTCTTATTTAATTTTACAGTATTGATTTAGGGCGCTAGTTTACAATTCCATGGACGTGTGTGATATGTTACTGGAAAGAACATTCCAGGAAATAACACATTTTCAGGGTGTGGTAGGGTTTATAACAGGCATCAGAAAACCCTTACCTGTGGAAGGTTTTTTGTTTTTTGTTTTTTTTTTTTTTTTTAACTAAGAAACATAAGAAATCCTTGGAAGGAATTAATAAGAATTATTTGTGAGCAGCTTCATACAGAAATGGAATAAAGTGAATCAATCAATCAATCAATTAATTAAACTTAAAAAGACTGAGTGCTCCAAGGTCTCTCACTCTCTGCACACTGTCTAATCGTGGATCTCTTCATTACTCATCATCTGCTGCAAGAAGAAAGTTCTATGGGGAGGACTGAGTAATGCTATACTCTATATGTACAACCAGATTACTAGAAGTAATGTTATTGTTATGTTCCTTTAACACAATAATAATAGTAGGCTTTCTTCTAAGCCCATGACCTAGAACCTCAGGTTCTTGGCCAATTTGGCATTGCCAAGTATGGGTTGGGTTCCATCTCACGGAGTGAGCCTTAAATAAAAAAAGAAGGGGGGACTGGTGGAAGCTGCAGTCTCTTTCAGCCTTATCTCTTTATTTCTGCAGGTCCTCAAGGTAACCATATCAATGGTAGTTGCTCAATAAATGGTTGTTGAATTTCTTCAGGGACATAATTAATATTTAAACAGTGTACAAAAAAACCAGAACACTAATTATGTTAAAAGTCTGCATAGAAGGAATCCCTAAAGTGAAGAACAATGAAATGTGGTATTTATAATCAGCATTCTTCCCAGAGTAAGCGGATTTATGAATACAAACAAAAGTCATCATAGGTAATTATAAATTGTGTGGTCATCCTTGTTCAAAATTATGCTGCTTACATTGTCTCAGCATCATCAAGAGAAATTTATTGATTTCTGCAAACTTTGTACATGAACTACAGTCTAACATTGTATTTTTTAGTAATGGGGGCAGTAATACAGTAATTTATTGTTTCTTTAAAATATCATAAATGGTGATTGTTATTTGTAAACTGTAGTGTTATATATTATTTTATTTTGTTGATGTAGCATCAAATAAAAAACGAAATAATAGCTCATCTATTAAAATATATTTATATGCTAAAATAGCTTCCGTTTCTATATAAAGCACAACTATGACTATGCTCTTGAACCATCCTGTTAATCAAACCCTTTGGCCCAATATGGTCATTACAGTAAGTGAACTTGCAATTAAGGATTCATCTTTAAAAATCATTGAGTTGTTATAACTTGATTGTACTCTGGTATCATGCAATGAGACTTCTTTACATGCATCTTTGACATATAACAAGAAATTATAATCATAAACATAAATGTCAAAAATAGCTCAAAATTATCCAAATGATTTTTTTTACTTAACAAAGAATGTGAATCTATTAATCCATGCTCCTATTTGTGGTTTCTGTACACCTAAACTTCAATATGAAGTTGTTCTTAGCTCAATGAAGATCTCACATAACAAGATTAAGTACAAAAGACCTAACTTGATTTACCATTTTCTCAAAGCCTTTCTCTTCTACATAGGTAAGCTCAGTATGTTGCTTAGTAACTGCCTCACAGTAAGAGAATAATCCAATTACCCAGAACTCTCAAATAATCATAGAAATTATTCAGATTTAAGCGTTTGTTTATAAAAAAACATGTATTTAGTTATGACAGTCAATTAATACCCAAGTCAGCCTTTTGTCCTTCCCTTATACACAAAGAGCCCACAAAGTAAAAACAAAAGAATAGTACTTTCAAACTGAAAGAATTTTAACCAAACCTCCAATTGTATTTGATTTAAAAATTTTCCTAAGATAGGAAGTTTAGTTGCGTATTTGAAAAGTATTCTCGATGACAACAAAATTGAACGTTCAGCCAGGCAGAATGCCAAATGTGTGACCTGTCTCTCTTGGTAACATTACCTTTGTGAGGTCACCTGCCAAACCGTAAAAATGAAAGCCATTGTACTTGCTTCATGGAGAAGGTGTAAGGATTAAATGAAGTGATATCTAAGAAGGAAGAGTTTGAACTTGGGAACAAGACAAATTAAGCTGAAAGTGTATTTCTTTACTATTCTGAGCCTTTGTATCTTCACCTGAAAAAAGGTAAAGGACAAAAACTTATCTTTAAAATTATGCCTATTTTACATAATTTTAATTAATTATTGAGAATTTAACACATCACACATCGCATTGTATTAATCACATTTATCACCCACTCACCCCACTCACTTCTATAGGATCCACCCCAAACCCACTCCCAAATTTTGGATTCCTTAAAGGTAAACGAGCTAAATTAAATAACACAGCATATTATGAATATGAATTACAAATATTAAAAATCTTAAAGAAGTCTTTTATACATGTTTCAGTACCTTTTTGCTTAATTAGGAAGATTGCTGATGTGTGAACTCTGGTCTTTGATTATTTAACTGGCTCCATCAATTTAATCTATATGACTGGGTTTCTCACAAATACAATGAGCATGATAATGTGAGCCCTTTATGTGTCTCTGAGTTGCTGAAAGAATTAAATGAGACAATACAAACAAATGCTCTTTGAAAACTACAAAGTGTGTTATTAATAGCTGTGTTAACACTCATAATAATTTTAAAAGCACAGATAAATCTGGCAATAATTCAACAGTGGCTCTTCTTACTGAGGACATTATAATGACCTATTTTGGGAAATAGAAAGTTTTCAATGATTTGGCAAGTGTCTAGAAATAAAACTTCTGAAAGGATGCCAAGGCTGGAATGTCCTCAGAGCTGTGTGGTTTCCAGTTATGAAATGTGAAGCCTTTCTACCTTGCAAGGAGGATTATTACTTTATTTTAACATTCATCCAATTCTCCCTGTTTTGAACATTTGCCAACTTATTTCTTGGAGGAAATACTTATTACCTTTGATCAAATAGGAGCATTATTTATTATCTTTTAGCTCTATTAAATAATTATCATTGTCTTTAAGCTGCTAGGAGCCAGTTTCAAAATAATTATGAGTTTTAAGATAAAGTTCTTCACTATTTTGGTTATACCTCTTTATTTTGAAACAGCAAAACTGTCTGGTGGTCTTTATTGTTTTATAATTTTTCTCTCAACAGATCAAATGCTAAGGGTATTTCAAAGTAAAAATAACTTAGAATAATCAAGCTAAGCCTTTTGATATTGTTTTATATATAATAACAAGCTTATGTGAGGAATACAAAATATAAAATGTTTTTATTTGATAGCATAATGTTGTTAATAAACATAAAATATTGATATTTTCTGAGATACTTTGGCAGATCAAATTGACCTCCTCATACACATTTTTGTATTCTAACAGATGCTACGATATCATCCCCAATGTGTATTATGAACACATTGGGTGTATACAGCGATCTCAGTTCGCATACGGTGCACATGTTTTTGGAGATCTTGGAATTGTTAATTACCCAACTTTGGTTGAAATATAGTAGATTGAACATAGTGTGAAATGAAGATGAAATAGAGATATACTCAAAGTATCAAGTGATTAACAATGCAAATATCAGCCAAACTGCCAAAAATTTACATTAGAAATATAAAAAAAGAACCTCTTAAACACTCAGGGAACGTTGCAGAAGAGAGGCCATAAGCTTATAAAGGCCAGAGGATTAGACAGTTTTCTGTGAGTTTGTGCATCCTAGAAATGTCAAATCTACACCTATAAAGACTCATCAACATGGGTCCCCAAACATGAGCTGAACAAGTACAATAACAATAGACATGCCAAAGTTGATGAGGAAAGCTATGAGATCTCATCCCTAGACAAAGCACTACAGGAAACTAAGATGCTGAGATTTCAAGAGGTAGCATTCTCCCGGGAAGAGCACACCAACTGACTGTCAAATCCCAAATGCTCAGCACTGAAAACATGCATACAAGTAACAGTATACAGGTTCATTGTGTTATAGTTAGGAATAAATATGTATGCACATACACATATATGCATGTGACAACAGCTAATAAAACAATAGTCTGAAATTTTTAGAAAGGAAGGAGAGGTATATGAGAGGGTTTAGAAAGGAGGGAATATAATGTAATTGTATTATAATCTCAAAAATTAAAAAAAAAGACAATTGAAGAAATTTTCATCTTGTTTCTGTCACATGTTTTTTACAGCCGGACTCCACATAGACGTGTATATGTAACAAGAATAATAATTAGGGTTGGAATAACCCAAATTAATGATGCATGAAGAAGTTTTCCAAAATCCTCTTGTTTGTAATCTAATTAAAAAAAATTTTTTTTTGAAAAGCAGTTTGAATAGAAGTACCCCTTATGAGAGAACTGTATTGCTGCTAGAAGGCATCAAATGAAAGGGGAGGAGGTCCTCCCCTATCAGTGGACTTGGAAAGGGGCAGGGAGGAGACCAGGGAGGGAGTGTGGGGTTGGGGAGGGAATGAGGGAGCGGGATACAGCTGGGACACAGAGTTAACAAAATGTAACTAAAAAGAAAAATAAAATTAAAAAAAATGAAAAATATCAGTGCAAGGACAGGATACCTCTGGACAAGTTGTTAGTCAAAGTAGCCCCAGATGCATCCAAAAACAAGAGAGATTATTTTCATTGTTCCCCCTGGCCTCTAGATGGAAGGATATTTGCTGAAGACACCACACACATTAGTTAGAGCACCTAGAGAAAGCTGGCCAAGAAACTCTCATTGTCAGCTTGTTATGATATTGCTGGAAAGTAATAAGCAGGCTTTTGGGGAGAAATGACATGAGCAGTCTTACTCAGTGCTGGATCCTGCATACTACAATATTAAACGACCAGGAAAAATGTGTCCACTGGTGCAATGATGAGCAGCCTGTTTATGAGAGTAACTAACCACTCTTTTGGTTGGACTTGAGGCCTGCTGTACAGGAGATAATTCATGTATTGGAGCCTTCAGCTGGGAAAGTGATAGATTGTGGGGGAGAACTTATTTATATCACTTGGCTTAGGCCATGTTGTCAGGCTACCTTCTATGTTTTTGTGTTTATCTCTATAGACTTGTCCTAATCTCAACCTTGGTTCAGAAAAGTTCTTTGTTGTGTAAGTTTATGGTTTCCACAGCAACTTGATACTGTTCAAAATACTGAAAATTAGTGATTGTGAATCCCCGTCTGCTGGAGATGGAGTAGTTATGTGAATATAAACCCCACTAGAGGCTCAGGAAACATCACAGAAGAAAACTTGGAAAAAATGTAAAGGCTAGAAAATGGAAAGGAATGCAGTGAAAAGCAAGACTCTGGATTTTACATGGCTGTTAGACCCAGGAACTCTTGCAACTGATGTTACCAGCTCAAACCTTCCACAAGGCTAGGAGTTGAAAATTCCAGCATGGAGTGGGAAAGGGGTTTGGATATCACATCGCTACTGAGGAGCTAAGGCAATTGATGTCTACTGAGACAGTGAAAGTCTCTTTCCATTTGAATAGAGGCTCAGAAATTTTCGGTTGCTCAGGCCCCAGTAGATGATCCCACATCTGTGTCTATCTACAGCACTTCTTGGGTTTAGGAGAAAAGAAAAACATGAAGATGTGAAGAGAATGTGAGAAATGTTGAGAGGTAGGGGGAGGCCGAGGGAATGGGAAATGGACATGACCAAGATACCTTGTGTTCATGCATTATATAAAATACATTGGTATTTTTATTTGTCATAAGTGATGAAAGGCCTGAAGGAGTCCCAAGCAGGCTTTTCACTGTTCTAGTTGTCCATCTAGAAGATTAAGTCCTGCCATACTTTTCCCTCTGAACCATTTCTGCATTCAGAGTATTATGAGAAGGGAGACCCATGACTGTACAAACACTGAATCACTGGGTTATTGTTGCCCGGCAGATAACATAGTTCCTTATAAAACCTGAGTGATTGAGCTGGGTGCAGTGACACACACCTGTAATTCCAGCACTCAGGGAGGTAGAGGCAGGTGGATCTCTGTGAGTTCAAGGCCAGACTGGTCTACAAAGTGAGTTCAGGACAGCTAAGGCTACGCAGAGAAACCCTCTCTCAAAAACATAAAACAAACAAACAAACAAACAAACAAAAAAAAACCTGAGTGATTGGGGCTGGAGATGACTCAGTAGTTAAAAGGCTACTTTTGAGGACAAAAATTGGGTTCTTAGTGCTCATGTCAAGTATCTAAAGCTACCTGTATCTTGGGTTCCAGGGTCTGATCCCTTCTTCCATCCTCTGTAGGTAGGTGCATAGCTATGTGTGCATGTGTATACACACACACACACACACACACACAGGGAGTGGGCTAAAACAATTTTTATTCTATTATTATTATTATAATTATTATTATTAATTACAATTTATTTACTTTGTATCCTGGCTGTAGCTATCGCATCTCCTCACGGTCCCACCATCCCTTACTCTCCCTCCTATGCTTCTCCTTATATTCACTGATAGGGGAGGTCCTCTTCTCCATCTATCTGACCCTAGTCTATCAGGTCTCACCGGAACTGTCTGGATCCTCTTTCTCTGTGGCCTAGTAAGGCCACCTCACCAGGGGAAGGTGATCCATGTAATTTCGAGAGTGATATAGCTGGGTCATCTGATAGTTCTATTTGCTATTTTATTTTTTTAGAAGTATTCATGATTTTGATGACAGCTGTTGCAACTTACACTCCAAATAGCTGCGTTCTTCTTTCTCTATCAATGCATGAACGTGTTGTTTGTTTCTGTTGTTGGTAGTTACTCTTGCTGCAATGCTATATAACCTAAGACAATTAAATTTACATTTCTGTGATGGCTATGGATTTAAATATCTTTTTAAATATTCATAGAAAAGGTCTGTTTCCTCTTTTGTGAAACAGACACCCAGTTTTTAAATTTTATTTATTTAATCACTTTAAGGCTTGTTCAGATTTTTTTTAACTTTTTCAGCTTGATCAGATTTTATTCCAGTCATTGAATAAATGATTTACTTGGTGATTAGTATTTACAAATTTTTATACTCTCTACATAACAGTCTCCTATCTTATTATACTTGGGAAAGACTCCTTCCCATTTTACATGATGTTTCATCATTCTTGTGATTGTTTCCTTCACTTCATAGAACTTTTCTAATTTAATGTAATCCTATTTGTCAATTTTATAGCTATTTCCTGTGCTGTTGTAATCCTTTTCAGAAAGTCCTTGTCTATGTCTAAGTATTGAAGTTTTTGCCCTGTTTTTCTCTGGGAAGATCAGTTTTTCAGATCTTATGTTAAGATCTATAATCTGTTTTGAATTGATTTTCCTCCACGGGAAAGAAGATATGGATTTAATTCTATTCTTTTGTCTGTGGATATGTTTTTATTCCCAGAACCATTTGTTGAAGAGGCTGTCTTTTCTCTGATTATGCTTTGTCAAAAGTAGATGACTGTAACCATGTGAGTTTATTTCTGAGTCTCATGCTATAATCCTTCAATTTAGTTGATTTTTAATATACCAGTTATAAACCACGCTGTCTTTTTCCTTGTTATAATATCATATTATTTCAGGTCATAAGTATTGCAGTAACTCCAATATTGTTTTTCTTTGTCATATTATTTAATTATTCACTGTATTTTTATGATTTCATGTGAATTTCAGGCTTGTTTCTATTATCTATGAACAATGTCATTGGAATTTTTATGGGGATTCTTTTGAGTCTATAGACTTCTTTCAGTAATCTAGCCATTTTCATGGTATAGTTTTTCAACTAATAACTTCCTAATCGTTGAATTTTCATACTCTTCTATCAAGGTCTGCTTATCGTCTAGTGATTTCAGTTTCTTTCTTCAGCTTTTTAAAGTTTCTATTGTCAATGTATTTTGCTTTTTCCTCCTTAGTTAAATGCATTCCTAGGACCTACTTTGTGTTATTGTTGTCACTATTATGTTTGCTGCAGCTACAGTAAATTGCAACTTTTTTTTTTAGTTTTCCAATTTTCTTAGAAAGTCTAGTGGACTAAGAGAGAGGCATGGGTGGAGAAGAGGGATGGAGGGTGAGATTGGGAGGGAATGAGGGCGGGGACTACAGTTAAGATACAAAATTAATAAACTTTTATTAATATAAAAAAGTAAAAAAAAAAGAAAGTCTGTACATAGAAATGTTAATAATACTTATATGTTGATTTGTATTCTCCTATTTTACTGAATAATCTAAGAGTTTTCATGTGGAGTTGTTAGAATCTTGACTATAAGACCATTGATTACATCTCCAAATAGCAATAATCTGACTTCCTTTCTTATTTATATTATTTTTTAATCTTGTTTTATCTAATTCTTTAACCATAATGCTTATGAGAGTGGAGACAGTGGGAATCTTTGCTATAACAGAGATTTTAAACTAAGTGTTTCATTTCTCCCACTTGAAATAATTTTCCATAAGTTAGTCATATGTAGCAATTATAATGTTGAGATTTGTTCTTCTACCATATTTCCTTCAAAAAAACAAGAAGGAAGTTGAACTTTTTTCAAACACTTTTGTCAATTCTGCTACAATAATTGTATGATTTGTCTTGCTATAATACAGTTATTTGCTAACATTAAAACAAGTTTGCATTCCTCGGATGAAACCAACTTGTTGCATGTCTGAATATAGTTTATAAGCATTTGTTGAAAGGTTTTATGCCATTTTTATCAGGGAAATTGGTCTTTTTTATCTTTGCTACTGTTGTTATCATATACTTATGTAGTTCAAGGCAATACTTTGTAGGTAGAATTAGAGTGGTAATCTTTTTTCTTTGTGTATTTGAGAATATGTTGAGATGTGTTGATATTAGCTCTTTCCCAAACAAATTGCCTTAGCTACATCCCATTAGTTCTGGTAATTTGTTTTAATTCTTGAACTTGATTCTAGGATATGAAATTTTTAGTTTCCTCCCTACTCAAGGCTATTATTCCATCTCTAATAATGTTGTTTCTGTCATTTCCTTTGCTGTTGAGTTCTAGTTTTATTACAATGTAATTTCATACAATATAAGAAATTATCCTGACATGTTTGAAGTCATTAAGGCTTCCTTTGTGGTCTTCCTGTGATCAGATTTAGAAGGTGATAGGAACTCAGCAAAGAGTGAAGCCTGTATGTGTTAGATGGAGTGTTTTATAGATATCTGGTGTCATGAAGTTTGTGTTTATCTTGACATGCTCTTGCTTTTCATCACTTTTAAAAGATAGCATTGATGCTACATATGTTGTTAATGAGAGAACTGATAGCTCTAATATAGTTGCCTTTATGTGGGAGTTAATATTTTTCCATTATGTTTTTTAACATTATTCCTTTGTTTCATTTTATTAAATTTAATTTTTTATTAATTAGTTTATTCACTTTGTATCCCAGCTGTAACCCCCTCCTTCACTCCCTCCCACTCTCCCTCCCTCATCACCTCTCATGCCCCTCCCCAAGTCCACTGAGAAGGGAGGTGCTCTTCCCCTTCCATCTGACCCTAGCCTATCAGATCTCATCAGGACTGGCTTCACTGTCTTCCTCTGTGGCTTGGTAAGGCTGCTCTCCCCTTAGGGGGAGGTGACCAAAGAGCCAGCCACTGAGTTCATGTCAGAGACAGACTCTGTTCCCATTACTAGAGAACCCATTTGGAGACTGAGCTGCCACGGGCTACATCTGTGTATGGGTTCTAGGTTATCTCTTGCATGATCCTGGGTTGGAGTATCAGTCACAGAAAAAAATGCCTGGGCCCACGATATTTTTATTCTGTTGCTCTCCTTGTGGAGCTCCTGTCCCCTGCAGGTCTTTCTACCTCCTCTTTCTTTTATAAGATTCCCTGTACTCTGTCTCAGTTCCGTTGTTTTGTATATTTGACACCCTGACTATGCTCTACGAGGAGAGGTTCCTTTTTGGTCACAATTATATGGGGTCTGAGATATCTCTTGTATTTGGGTAGACATTTATTTCTTAATTTGGTAATATTTTTTGCTCTAAATCACTGAGTACATATTCGATTACTGTAAATTCTCTTCTGCTTGATCTTGTTTTGTTTTGCTTTTCTTTGTTTGATTAATTGAATCTTTTTCTTTTGAAAATCTTTTTTGATAGTTAATTTTTAGTGTTTTCTCCTGCTGTTTTCTTAAATAATGTTTCTCCATTTAATTACTGACCAAATATCTAGTTTGCTAACTTCCTTTTTTATACTTTTAATCAATTTCTTTATTTACTCCATCTACTTATTTGAGCTTTCCATACAGCCACTGATCCTTTTTAAAACTATATTTTAAATCTTTCTCTAGCATTTGGACTTTCATATTATCTCTGTTTTCTAGCATTAAAGAGTTATAAGCTTGTGAGTATGATGTGATCAATTGTGTCCTATTTTGGAGTTTCTTGGTAATGTTGTGTGTGTGTTGTGAATTTATTTTCCAGTTTTTATTCTTCCTTCTCCCCACTCTTCCCGTTTTTTTTCCACAAGTCTTCTTGATGACTTGTCTTCCTGATGAAAGAGGACATACATCTCTGTTCATTTTCCCCATTATGATTTAATGAGGAAGCCAATTGCAGGAATAGCTGTTATGCTTTAACAATAAATAGTCCTTGTGTGTTAACATGCAATTGAAGGAAGACACTTGTGTCTTTGGTTTGTACCAGCAATAAGGTTCAAAACCATTGGCAGGGGATATATGTGGGACAGGTGAGCCTTGCAACCTGGGGAGCCAGCCTGGAGCAAGAGTAAGGTTGAGAAATATCCAAACCCCAAAACTCCAGTCTTGAGACTGGCAGGAGTAGGACTGTTCCCTCTTTGCTCTGAGCCTGCATGTCCCAGTGCACATAGCATTAGGACTCCATCCTGCCACCCTTGAGGTAGTCACAGAGCCTGGGGCCAGGTTTCAGGTTAAACTTTCTCTCTCCATGTAAGGTGAGGCCTGGCAAGCGCCTGGAATCCCTTTTCCTGCAAATGAAGCATTCCTATTATCTCAGCTCCAGCCAAAGATACATACTCATCCCTAAAACCTCTACCCACTCCTCAAGGTTTATAGAGCCCTTGCTAACTCCAACCTCCATCAAGAAAGCTATTTCACTGAAAACTGTTTCCAGAAATGTCTGTTTCTCTTCCACTTGTGCCTATCAAGACCCTGCCTGCACCCCACCCACCCAGCTAAGCTGCACTCCCTCCAATCCAGATGCCTGGATTCCACCAGAGGAAAAGCAGAGCTAGGGTGTCAGAGACATATTGGGGAAAATGTATATCATGTATGCATTTTTAGAACAAAGGCTATAAATAATAAGCAGCAAAATGATGAGGAAAAGATAAAGTATGAATAAGGGGAATGTATATAAGTGAGAGGCATGAGGAACAGTAGAAAAACATGGTAAGTAGGCACAGAGATCAGGTCAGTGATCAAGATGATCAGTTTTTTAAGACCTTGAAGAAAATCCTAAGACATAGGCTATGGGAGCAAACAGGGAACCCTATTTAGACTAAGCTATCAGAAAGGCTTCTTTATGCTTCAGTACTGCAGACTTACAAGGGCCTCTTTTCAAGGTTGCATAAGCAACAAAAGGTTGCTAGAGGAAAGGAGATAGTGATGAAACTACCTACCAGTTGGTCAGGTAACTCCAGACATGCAACTTTGATGAGGTATCACTTGTGCTGGGTGGGCTTTTTCATAAAACACCTGCTTTGGGGTCATTCGTTATCTAGAAACTCATCATTATTGCTCCCAGGAGTGACTTTAATAAGCCCATTGATTCACAAGGCTAGATTTAGAGGTGATAATTTCTCTAGTCTATCATTGGTACCACACCTGGGCTGAATACATGTATGTCTGCCTCCCTAAAAAAAATCACACAATAGATGTTTTTCACTGGGATATGTAATTGGTAATTTAAGGTTTACTTAATTAATTATGTATGTCTCAGTTATTTCTGAAAAGGAAAAAAATGTTAAGTAATGTACAAAGGAAAAAGGTAAGTAATTTTCCTACGTGAGAAACATTGACAAAAATAATTAGAATGTTATGAGAATTTCACTGCAAATATTTACATGTTTAATCTTGTTTTGTAGCTGAGGCATATCAGTAGTTATTCAATATATTGAGGATGTTTATGTTTTGCTGCACTAAGTTTGTGAGTGAAGTCTATATTTAATAATGTTTGATCTTTTTTAGTCCCTGTCATTTCATATGTATTTATGCAATTCATTTCTTCTATCTTTATTCTGGTGATGATTTTAGATGATTTTCAGCCCTAATGTTGTACAGAATTCTTTGTTTTGATTTCTACTTAACTGAGTTGGGATTATCAGTAATTTTTGACAGCTGAATAGTGAGTATTGATCTTTTATTCTGTAGGAGTTTTAGGACTGAGGATTAAAATGCAGCCTCTGAATGCCAGTAACTACTAAGGGCCATCTTGACATCATCTTCATGTTATTATCTCAGGTATCAATATCAATTAAAAAAAAATATCAGCTACAACGTAGCGCCAAGATCTTGCGTGGTCTATAACACAAACATGTATGGAAACAACGGTAAAACATTGTTGTAAGCTCAGTGTTTGTGAAGTTCACATGATTCATTTTGGTACAGCTTTTAAAATTATTTCCTTGATTCATGAAAGCAATTACCCTGTTTCCAAGAAGAGAAATATTTCTTATAAAATTTCTAGACCTTTGTCTACTGAGAATATTTTTTGCCCCAAATTATTTAATGCAGAATTAGTAACCTCAAACTATGCTGATGCAGCTTCCTCTTAACCTTTCATTTAAAATGTCTGATGAGAATCAATAGCTGTAGTTATATAATCCGTAGCCTTTCATGAGAGAGACGATGCTGCAATTATGACTAAGTCAGATATATAATTATTATTTTATATCCCAACTAAAGTTAGAAAGCTAAAATTAGAGCGCTGCTGTAGACGTTGCTTTGTCCCCTTAAATACTCTCGCGATTATTCTACGGAAGGCTTTCCTGATAATTAAACTTATTTTCTTTGAAATTTCACACCATTTATAGTTACTAATAGGGGCAACCTTAAAATAGTTGAAACTTAAATTTGACATTGTAGCTCAATTATCTCTTTTGGTCCAGTTTCCACTTGTTTGTTTGTTTGTTTGTTTACCAAGCTTTATTCTTTTTAAAACTATTCCTCTCACATAGTGGACAACTCACAAACATTTTATAGCTTAAATTATAGTAATTTCCAAATTTATATTTCAATGAATAATGAAGGTTTCATAAAAACATCTAACTGAAAAAAAAATAAAAGAGCTATCATAGAAGTGTCAGAGGAGAGATAGTGGATAGAAGGCACTATTTGGATGTCCCTTGAATTGAACTAAGTTAAAAGACTCCACATGTCACATGCATCATTTGTGCCATCCGGTCCCTTGTCTACACCCCTGTGGCCTTCCCAACCGCTGCCTATCTCCCTCCAGCCAACTCAGGCATCCCTGCTGCATTTCTGCTGTGTGTAAGCATGTGATTCATACTCTAGATTGCTGTCTAAGAGATGTTGAAAATTTTACTTTCTGTCATTAAACGTTGGCCTCGTCATGTTTAAAGTAAATATATTAATAGTAGAATATACCACAAAGGTTGGTTTTAAAGATTCAGTGGCACAAGGGGATCCACCTTCTATCTGTCCTCTGATAAGGCATGTTTTGGTTCATGTTTCCCATTGATGAATATTTACAGTGCAAACCTCCTTCCAGATTGGCATGTGTGAGAGCAAATATCCTTGCAGATTCCCATAAACAATCCAAAATAGGCAATACAGAAGCCCCAGGGCAGAAAATGCCTAAAATTCAAGTGATACAGCCAAGAAAAATGCTACAAATGTATAATGGTGCAGATTAGTGTCACAGCAAAAAGTAAAATAAGTGTGAAGGACAAGAAATGATCAGCCACAGCCAAGGATGTTCAGTAAACAGAATGCCCTGGCTGAGGGGCTACCAAGCCTTGTGGCAAAGATCTCACTACCTGTGACCTTTTTAAATATTAATAACTTATGTACTCAGTGTGATTAATACAATTCCGACATTGAATTTACAGTTTTCAAAATTATTCAGTTAAGTGATGTCAGAGATTCAAGATAGGAGGGAGTTCAAGCAAGTAGTTTAAAATGTTAGAAGTCAATTTGCATACAACCCCTTGAATGAGAAGCCCTGGTTCTAATGAAAACATTTCCTCTGCAAATCAACCTGATGTTTTCTCATGCTAAGTTCTCAAGTTCTCAAGCTCTGATCAGACAATCTCAAATCAGGTTAAAACTCGGTAAGTCTTAAAAATACAAGCTTAGAGATTTCCAAAGTTACCTCCCATCTTCCAGTTGTGTTACTACTACAGGGCACACACCTCCAGAATTCTCAAAGTAAAGCTCCTTTATCACGACCAACAACGGGTCTGGAGCCTTTTGTTTTTCCTACCCAATGGAAGGTGTGTTTGTTTAACTATATTACTACTCTGAATACTTCTCTCTCTCTCTTAATTTTAATTTATTCATTTTACATCCCGGTTGTAGCCCCCTCCCTCCTTTACTCCAAGTCTCACCCTCCCTCCCTGTTTCTCCTATCCTCCCTCCCCTACTCCTCAGAAGAGGGGAGCCCCTAGCATTCCAGCATCAGGATTGAGCATAACCTTTTTCCCTGTGGCCCAGCAAGGGATGCATCAGTCTCCACAGGTTCACTGGGGCCTTGGTTAGTTGGCTCTGTCTTTTTATAGAGCTCCTGTCCCCTCTAGATCCTTCTAGCCTTCTCTTGATGCTTTTACTCACTTAGGTCTTTTACCAAAGATTTTTCCAATGGAACCTCAACTCAGTCTAGACTTGAATGTTGTTTTTTTCTGGATGGATTTTCCTTCAAAAACATTATTAGCATTCTCTGTCTAAATAAATCTCATTCCCACTTTCTTCCTCTTATCTTCTATTGCTATTTTTCCAAATATATTTCTTTTCAATTGTGGGAGCTCATGAATTTGCCCTTGAGATATTTGCTTCAGTTTTATTCAAAGGATACCTATTGGGTCCCCTAGTGAATCACTGGCATGATTTACATTATCTCTATTCACAAGGAAGCTCTGCATGAAAAAGTAACTAGGTTCATAAAATATAAGCATTATGAATGGCTATGCCATTATGCTGTTTTCCTTTCAAGTTCTTTAATACTATAATGCCAATAACTGTAAAACAAACATTCATTCTAGACGATGAAAAATATTCACTAGAATTGTAAAGTCTCAAAGGCCTTTCTTAGATTTCACTAATTGTCCCATTTTAAAAGATTTAAATATAGCCTTTTTGTAGTTTAGAAATGTGGTGATTTTTATCAGAGATTTGGGCATAACTTCACTCACTCATCAAAAAGAATTTTAAAGTATTAATTCTGCAATTGTGCTATATTAAGGTCTGTACAAAGAGAATTATTTAAATATGATCCTAGTCCCTAAAGACTTCACCATCACAGAAAACACTAGCAAGAAAAATTATATAACAAGACTTACAAAATACTAACTAAGGCAAAAAGCAGGGAAATTGACACAGCAAAACATGGTTTTAAGCCTAGTTTTTATATTTTTGCTGTTGAAGGTTGGATTTATACTATTTATAATGTGTTCATAATGTCATTTTCATTAGCTTTTTGATGTTGTCTTGTTTCATTTTGCCTTTCCTTTATTTATTTATCTATCTATCTATTTATTTATTTATTTAGAGACAGTTTCAGTTGTCTCAGGCTAGCCTGGAACTTGCTATGTAGCTGAGAATGACCTTGAACTCCTGTTCATGTTCATCCTGCCTTCACTTCCTGAGCACTGAGGTTATCAGCATGAAGCAACATGCTAAACTTCATATGACTCTTTTTACCTATGTATCCTAGAAGCATGCAGTAAAAATAAAGTGTATTGTTTGAATTTAGAATTGGTGCTGTTTTGACATAAGAAAGAAGGAAGTGGAATTAAACGCATATTGAAGAAGGGCAGTGACAGAACTTTATACATCAGTATCAGATGTGGTTTGCCAGTGGTTGTAGAGCATCGAGAATATTATTGGATGATTCTATAATTCACCTAGATATCAAGTCTGCAACTAAAGATAAATCTGGATGCAAGTCAGCAATCACATTGCATTGCAATAGAAGATTCATAAACATGAATACATGAAATCGGTGCCAACATAATATGGCATATTATTTCATAGTAAACATCTTTTTGCATATATATGAATATTTATGTGTTCATGTGTGTATGAGTATGTGTGCATGTGTGGAGGACAAAGGTCAACACTAGGTAGTCTTGCTGCAACTTCTTTTATAAGCCAGGTTCTCCACTAAACCTACATGCCTCTGCCTCCCTGAGTGCTGGGATTAGAGCCGCTACTACTGCCACTGCCGCCGCCGCTGCCACCTACCAACACCTGGCTTTAAGATTTCATAATTTTCCTCTGTAGTCTGAAAAAAATCACACTTTTCCCAATTGTAGATATCTATTGGTTTGCTCTACCTAATCAGATATTTCTTAGATAACTTTCCCTTTTCCTGTCGAAGCCCATTTGCCTGGTTGTAAACTAACCAATCCTATATGGCAGGAATAGGCCGTGACTGAACTAGGCCAACCAGCACGCTCCACGTTTACTCCCACTTTTTGTTTTGTTTTGGTTTTTTTTTTGTATTTTATTTTTTTCTTATCAGTTACATTTTATTAACTCTGTATCCCAGCCGTGTCCCGATCCCTCATTCCCTCCCAGTCCCTCCCTCCCTCCCTCATCTCCACCCTGCCCCTTGCCAAGTCCACTGATAGGGGGGACCTCCTCCCCATTCATCTGATCCTTTTTTATCAGGTATCTTCAGGACTGGCTGCAAAGCTCTCCTCTGTGGCCTAACAGGACTGCTCCTCCCTTGGGGGGTGGGGAGGCCAAAGAGCCAGCCATTGAGTTCCTGTTAGAAATTGTCCTTGTTCCCCTCACTATGGGAAACCAATTGGTTAGTGAGCTACCACAGGCTACATCTGAGCAGAGGTTCTGGGTTACATTCATACATGGTCCTTGGTTGCATGTCAGTCTCAGAAAAGACCCTGTGCCCAGATATCTTTGGTCCTTGTGGAGCTCCTATCCTTTCCTCATCAGTCTAACTCCCCTTCTTTCTTATGATTCCCTGTACTCTGCCAGAGGTTTGGTCATGAGTCTTTGCTTTGAAAACACTGCTAGTTAGAGTCTTTCCAATGTGCTCAGTTTATGCGGAACTGTCATTGCCTTAAAGTTTCACAGTCGATGACAAACTGTCCAGGTTGAAGTGGCTTCAGGACTCAGATATGGGACAGATGAGATGTTTCCCGGTACATCCTGGTTGCAGTGGCCAGCCCCACTCAGTTCCCAAGTGAAGAAGTGTCAGGATGAGGGTAGCTACAGAGAGAAGAAAGGAAATGGGTCCAGATGGCCTTTGCTGAGCTGCAGGAGCACCCTGTTTTTACGCTTGCCTTACCCATGGCCTTACCACTTACACCAGCAATACTCTGTTACTGGCACGGATCATTAGAGCTGAGTTTTCTCGGGTTATCCTGTGAGACCGACAGACTAAGCACTAAGTATTCACTTTTATTAAAGCTTGTCAGTTCACCTAGATGGTCCTAACAGAGTGTCCCAGGGATCTGCCTGCCTCAGCCTCCCCACTTCTGGAATTACAGGAGTTTGCCTCCCGTTCCAGCATTTTAAATAAATTCTCGAGAACGGAACTCAAATCCTCAACCTTGCATGTAGCCCTTCCTTTAAAATATCTTTTAAAAATATTTTTTTAAATTAAACTATATTTGCATCCCCCAACACACACTGGTTTTTCCTTCATCTACCCATTTCAGGTACCGTCCTACAATCCCTCATACGTTTTTCCTCTACTCTCAAATTAATAGCCTAGTTTTCTTTTGTTACTGCTATAACATACATATATGTGTGTGAGTGTGTGTGTGTGTGTGTGTGTGTGTGTGTGTAATACATGAGTTTATTTTTGTTGGCCAGCCCTGAAACTTTCCTAAAAATAATATATTTTTGCACTTTAAAATGACGAAAAGAATACTATATGACAGGCCATTTTAAATGTCTTCCAAATATTATTCCATATGACAAAGTTAAAAAAAATTTATTTTAAAACAGTTATTTGGGATGGCTGATGAATTTGAACTGATGAGTTTGGCCTGGCAGTTTGAACTCTATCCCCATCTTTGACAGTAGCACGGAAGAAGTAGCAGAGCAACTTGCTCAAATTGTTTCCTGACCCCCACACAGGCCATGCCACGGAGTACTTACATGTACTCCCACATACATGTGCATGCATATGCAATATACATAAAATAAATAAATGTAATAAAAATGTAAAGTTATTTGTTCTGCATATACTGTTGCCCTTTATTAAGAACAAAGTCACACATGCCCACTGAAAGGGGCAACCTAGTTTATTTTTATGTAAAGAATTCAGTCTTGGTTCAATATTTAATACTGTGGGATACAAAACCTCTTCAACATTTTCAGAGCTGACTGATATTTTGGTTTTGCAATTTTTGATGCTGAAATGCTGCTCTCCACACAAAACGGCACAAGTATGTTCAAAGCTATTTCTGAAATTGTTGGAAATTCTTTCCCTATCTGAAGCCAAATATTCATTCAGACTGTTTTCATTAAACTCTCAAGTCTGAAAGTTAAAGAGCAATTTTTAAAGACAAATATTTTGAGGCAATACAGATATGTTAATTTGATACATGTTAAGTTAGTATGGTAGGAAAACATTGAAAGTCTGTTTTTCATGAATAAACCATTATATTTCTATAAAAGTAAGAAGTTTTGAATATGTAGGAAAAAACTGCGGTTTTTAACACAGAATAATCTCTAATTTGAGTAGGCTTCGCGTAGCATCCGACAGCAGTGTGAGACGTAATGACATGCCCAGTGCAAAGTGCGCATGCCATGTGCTCAGAAGCAATGCTACAAAATAAGGAAATAACAGCAGGATGAACACTTCCGGAAACAATTCAGGTTCATCATGAGCCAATTTTTGAGTTATTTTCTGATCATTGTCCACTTAGAGACATTTTACTGTTGCCACAGTTTGAGTCGTCCTCTCATTCAGCAATGGAGCCCCACACAGGATCAGGAGCCAAAGTTTAGGAAGCTGTAGTAGTATGTTCATAAAGCAATAAGAAACCTAGCATTTACATAATAATCACACATTATAAGGCATATGTAACTGGTCATGCTACATTTTTGTATGACTGGAAGAGCAGTGATCTCTTTACTCCAGAATTGCCACAGCAGGCAATGTGTTTCGCTAAGATATTATAGCAACTGTGCTATCATTAAGCTAACGGAATTTCCAGTTGTACTTTAATCTTAGAAGATTATTATTATATATGTGGTTAATTATTGACCAAGCATTACTAAACAGAATACATATGCTACATTTAAATGCAGTCACCAATAGGAATGGAGACATTTAGAAGCCAAGAGACTAAATCTCAGTCATATTTACCATTGATTGTGATAATTTTCCACCTCACTTGTCAAAAACTTAGCTTTTATTAAGAGGACCATGACATCTCCCTCTACAATCCACCATTTTGTGATGCAGGAGATTCATTTTACTTGAGCATCTTAGACTGGGAGAGGCCTGGGTTTTCTCCATAGCTTCACTGTTTGGTCTGAAAACATTACCAGTCTGTTTTTAAAGGAGTAGACATCTGTCTAGATTTGAAAGACTCTAGTTCTAGACCCAGCTTTCCATTTGTTATCTTTTCTGGAAGTATGTTATGCTTTATTATGCCTCAGTTTTTTTTTATACATCTACAAAAGGAATTAAAAATAAATTGCCTCTAGGATCTCCATCTTAACTTAAACCTCCTTATTCAGGTGCAGTTAGAAATACTGTGTCATGTCACTTGTCTTCAGATATTTGAAATGTACAATTTCCAAACTTTGAATTAAAGAAAGCTTCCTGTTACTTGTAAACATATGACTATTGCAACTCAGTAGTTCAGCAAATACATAAAAGCCCTGTGTGTTGTAATTATAATTAACAACAGAGCATTAAAATGAAATACTGCTAAAAAAAAAAAAAAAAAAAAAAAAGTCTTGTTTTCAAGAGTCTAAGTTCTGGCTGTCTTAGTTTACTGATGTGAAGAGACACTATGACCATGGCAACTCTTATAAAGAAATCATTTAATTGGGGCTGGCTTACAGTTTCAGAGGCTTAGCCCATTATCATCATGGTGAGAAGCATGGTACAGGCAGGCAGACATGGTGCTAGAGAAAAAGCTGAGAGTTCTACATCTTGATCTACAGGTGGGAGAAGGAGATTGACATACTGGCCAGACTTGGGCTTCAAAGACCTCAAAGCCCACCTCCACCGTGACACACTTTCTCCAACCAGGCCACAATTAATCCAGAAAGGCCACACGTCCTAAGAGTGCCATTCCCAATGGGCAAAGCTTTTAAACCCATGAGTCTCTGAGAGGCATCCTTAGTCAAACTATTGCCTACGCTGGCTTATAACATGATCTGTGTGCTTAATTCCAATTTCTAGGGAAAAAGGTAACTATTTCTTACCTGGTTCCTCAAGAAAGGAAAGTCTGAAGGTACTATACTTCCCGATCCGCTCAGAAAACAACAGAGATATGGTAGAGTGAGTTTCTTCTGTCCTTCACTGGCTAGTAGTGATCAGGCCTGAGTGTGAAGGAAAAAGGAACCCACATAGAGTTAGCATGAGAAGACTAGAACATCACCGGAGTCTCTGTTTCAAATCGGGTGCAAATTTTTCTCAGTTCTGAATTACTGATCAAACCCAAAGATAACTTTGGACCAATTGTTGAGACACACATAGATCCTTGTTATAGGCAGTAAGTTCTTAGAAAGTATCTATTATGCTATTCTAGCATTATTGAAAATCACCATTCTGAAAGCCAGTGTGACCATAGTTTTTATAGTACTTTCTCAGTACAATGTATACATATTACCTTAAGACCGTTTCATCCAGAAAACTAGCTGGCAGTCTGATGCTAGCGTCTCACTAAGAAACTTACTTTGTAATTTTTTTTTTTAGCTCTGCAGGGCAACCCTTACAGAACAGACTGGAGGGTCCTTTCATGAATTAGATATCTAACTCTTTCAGCAATATAGCCCAGGCAAGTTTGAGCTAACAGTTTCCATCACCCAGTCTAGATGCAGAATATTAAATTACAGTTCGCCTGAATCCATAATTGAGAGAATCTTAAGTTACATTGTTACTCAATGGTAACTTCTAATGAGATTTTGATGTTCCAGGAAGTTACTTGAGTCAATTGCAATCCAATGAATGCCTCCTTGTTTAAAGATTACTCACTGTTTCAACAGCAAGGGATGCATTTTATTCTACTGTAGCATTTGTCTTGCAGTATGGAAGGATGCATAATGCACAGATTCCCAAAATGAGGAGTGGATTGGACAGTTACTTGTGGCAAACAATATAGTTCTGATGAGGACATGACAATCAAATCTCTGGCTGTCATGAGTTCTAGATAACTTCTTTTGTCTTACTTAAGAGCAAAATGACTTGATAAACACTTCCTTAGACTTTCCTGTGTTCTACGTTTTTCTCTGTCCTAAGACTCTCAGTGTTGCTTATGTCTAGTAAGTGCTGACAAGGGTCCATTTGAGACCTTTGTTAAGTACTGGTGTTGGGACTACGGAGATAAACAGGTAGCAAGAGAAATATATGGCATCTTTATGTTTCCTGGATGACTGATTTCTGAAATTTTGATGATTATTTTTAATGACAAGAAGAAAACAGCCTGCCTTGATTTTATTTCCATTAATTTCCATTCTCCCAGAAGGAATTCCAATCAGAAAGTAAGATATTTGTCATCATTTAATTCTGTTGCTAGCCATCATGGTTTTATGCCTCTGGTCCTTTGGTGTGCTGCAGATTCTGTGTACTTATCAACTAATATTTCAAAGACCAAAATACTTTAACTTTCTTCTACTCATTAGAAAATGAACAATACATTCTGAGTTCCTTAAAGATTAACAAACTCATTCGTGTCCTTTCCTCCAAAACATTGTAGACCATGTTCAAGCTAAGACAGACGGCAGCTGTATCTTCAGATATAACGCACACGCACACACATTTCCCTCTGTTCTTCCAGCCAGATAAACATTACAAATTACTTCTTACTAGTTTTTAAAATAAAGTTAAGATTTTTTTTTCCTTCCTGCTTAACATGATTAGTTTTGAAGTTCTGTTCCAATCTTCTCTAATCATATCTTCCCCTATCTTCCATCACTCAAGAAAATTTCCTTTTGGATTCTTCCATTTAACTTTTGAGCATCTTAAAAAGTTTCTTCAAGTAAATGTGTAATAGTGAACTTATTATATAAGAGCTATATAATGTAAAGAACAAAAACAAATACAACTACCCACATTTTCTGGTAAATGATACTACTTTGTTATTTGATGATGAAAAATGATCACAGTAATCTAGAAACAATGAATACTTTGAAAAAGAATGGATTGGAAAAGTTAAGCTTCAGGGGCTAGAAAATGGCTCAGAGAGTAAAGCCACTTGCTACCAAGACTTTTAACCTGGGTTTGATCAGTAGGGCCACATTATGGGAAGACAAGACTGGTCCCCACACACTGGCCTCTAGCCTTCACAATTGTGAATCTGCATCCAGAGAACCCCATAAATAAAAAATTATCTTTTAAAATAATAGCTAAACTTTGTGGAAATAAGGATATAATCCGTACTTGCATCTAAAGTGCTCTTTAGAGGCCAATGGATTCTAAATCTAGAAAAGGAAGTGAAGTGTCTACCATCATACTAGTATATATAACATTATACTTTAAAAATTATTAGTATTCATTACAATATATTCACTTTTTATTTCCTGTAGCCCCCTCATCTGCTCCCAGTCCCACTCTCCCTCTGTCTTCCACCTCTATGCCCCTCCACTAGTCCACTGATAGAGGAGGTCCTCCTCCCCTATTATCTTAGTAACCTTAGTCTACCAGGTCTCATCAGGACTGCTTGGATCATCTTTGTCTGTGGCCTAGTAAGGCCACCTCACTAAGGGGAGGTGATAAAAGAGCAGGCAACCTAGTTTATGACAGAGACAGTCACTGCTCCCCTTACTAGGGAACACCCATGGAGACTGAGCTGCCCATGGGCTACATTTGGGCAGAGGTATAGGTCTTATTCATGCATGGTCCTTGGTTGATTCATCAGTTTCTGCAGAACCCCCTGGACACAGATATTTTGCTTTGTTGGTCTCCTTGTGGAGTTCCTATTCCCCTACTGGTCTTTCTATATTCCCCTTCATGCACAAGATTCTATGCATTCCCCACAAAGTTTGGCTATGGGTATCAGCATCTGCTTTGATATCCTGTTGGGTAGAGTATTTCATAGGCCCTCTGTGGTAGGCTCCTGTCATGTTCCCTGTCTATCCTGTTTACCTTCTGAATGATTATTAAGTATCTTCTCTAGTCTCCTCCTTGTTGTTTAGCTTCTTTGGGACTATAGATTTTAGTATGTTTATCCTATATTATAGGCTAATATCCACTTAATAGTGAGTGTATATCATATGTGTCTTTTTGCTTCTGGGTTACCTCACTCAGGATGTTTTTTTTTTTTTTTCATTTTGTCTGCAAATTTCAAAATTCCCTTGTTTTTAATTTCTGAGTAGTATTCTACTGTGTAAATGTACCACAATTTCTTCATTCATTCCTTTGTTGAAGAATACCTAGTTGTTTCCAGATTCTGGCTATTGTGAATAAAGCTGCTGTGAACACATGAGCAAATGTCCTTGTTGTGTGGTTGAGCATCTTTCAGATGTATACCTTGCAGTGGTATAGCTGGATCTTGAGGTAGCAGTATTCCTAATTTTTCTGAGAAAGCACCAGAATGATTTCCAAAGTAGTTGTACAAGTTTACATTCCCATCAGCAATGGAGAAAGGTTCCCCTTTCTACACAACCTCTGCAGCATGTGTTGTCACTTGAGTTTTTGGTTTTAGCCATTCTGACATGTATTAGGTAGAATCTAAGGGTCATTTTGATTTGTGTTTCCCAGATGACTAAGCACATTGAGCATTTATTTAATTCTCTGCCATTCGATGTTGAGAATTCTTTGTTTAGCTCTGTACCCCATTTTTTAAATTGGATTACTTGTTTTTTTTTTATATTTAACCTCTTGAGTTCTTTATATATTCTGAAAATTAGCCCTCTGTCAGATGTAGGGCTGGTGAAGATCTTTTCAGTCTGTAGGTTGTAGTTTTGTTCTGTTGACAGTGTCCTTTACTTTATGGAAACTTTTCAGTTTCATGAGGTCTCCATTTATTGATTGTTGATCTTAGAGACTGTTCTGTTGGTGTTCTGTTCAGGAAATTATCCACATCCTGTGCCAATGAGCTCAAGGATCTTCCCCACTCTTCTAACAGATTTGGTGTGTCTGGCTTTATTTTGAGGTCTTTGATCCACTTGGACTTTAGTTTTGTATAGGGTGATAAATATGGATATATTTGCATTTTCTACATGTAAACATCCAGTTAGCCCAACAACATTTGTTGAAGATGCTATCTTTTTTTCCATTGTATTGTTTTTGCTTCTTTGTAAAAAATCAAGTATCTGTACGTGTGTGGGTTTATTTCTGGATCTTTGATTCAATTCCATTGATCTACCAGTCTGTTTCTATGCCAGTACCCTATTGTTTTTATTACTGTTGCTCTGTAGTACAGCTTGAGATCAGAGATGGAGATACCTCCAGAAGGTCTTTTATTGTACAGGTATGTTTTAGCTATTCTGGGTTTTTTTGGTTTTCCATTTGAAATTGAAAATTTCAATGGAAATTTCAATTTCCAAGGTCTGTAAAGAATTGTGTTGGTGTTTTAATGAGGGTTGCTTTGAATCTGTAGATTGCTTTCGGTAGGATGTCCATTTTCACTATGTTAATCCTATGAATCAATGAGAGTGGGAGATCTTCCATGTTTTGATATCTTCTTCAATTTCTTTCTTCAAAGACTTGAAGTTTTTTTTATACAAGTCTTTCATTTGTTTGGTTAGAGTCACACCAAGATACTTTATGTTATTTGTGGCTACTATGAAGGGTGTTGCTTCCCTAATTTCTTTCTCAGCCCATTTGTCTTTTTTAATACAGGAAGGCTTCAGATTTTTTGGCGTTAATTTTGCATACCGCCACTTTGCTGAAGATGTTTATCAGTTGAAGGAGCTCTCTGGAGGAATTTTTGGAGTCACTTATATATACTATCATATCATCTGCTAATAGTTATACTTTGACTTCTTCCTTTCTGATTTGTATATGCTTGATCTCCTTTAGTTGTCTTATTGCTCTAGCTAGGACTTTTAAGTACTATGTTGAAAAGATAGGGAGGGAGTTGGTAGCCTTGTCTTGTCCCTGATTTCAGTATTTAGGTATGTGCCTTGTATCCCTTGTATCTCTGCAAAACTTGAAGCATGAACAACTGTTGGATTTTGTCAAATGCTTTTCAGTATCTAAGGAGATGATGATGTGTTTTTATTTATCTTTCAGTTTGTTTATATGGCGGATTATATTGGTGGATTTCTATATTTTGAACTACCCCTGCATGCCTGGGATGAAGCCTCTTTGGTCATGGTGGATAATATCTTTGATGTGATCTTGGATTTCATTTGCAAGTAGTATATTGAGTATTTTTTTGTGTCAATCTTCATAAGTGAGCTTAGTCTGAACTTCTCTTTGTGGTGTCTTTTGTATAGGTATCAAGGTGACTGTGGCTTTACAGAATGAGGTTGGCAATGTTCCATCTGTTTCTATTTTGGGGAATAATTTTAAAAATATTGTAATTAGCTCTTTTTTGAATGACTGACTGGTAGAATTCTGAACAAAAACTGTCTGGCCCTGGCTTTTTTTTTTTTTAATGGGAGACTTTTGATAACAGTTTCTGGTTCCTCAGGGGATATAGGACTACTTAATTTATTTACTGATCTTGATTCAGCTTTGTTAAGAAAATTGTTCATTTCATTTATATTTTCAAATTTTGGGGGTATAAGCTTTTGACATAGGACCTGATGATTCTTTGGATTTCCTCAGTGTCTGTCACTATGTTTCACTTTTCATTTCTGATTTTTTTTGAGTTAGATAGTATTTCACTGTCTTTTAACTATTTTGGCTAAGGGGTTGTCTATCTTGTTGATTTTCTCAAAGATCCAGCTCTTGGTTTCATTGATTTTTTTTTTCAAATGTTCTCTGTTTCTAATTTATAGATTTCAGCCCTGAGTTTGATTATTTATTATTTCCATCCATCTACTCTTCTTGGGTGTGTCTTCTTCTCCTCCTCCTCTTCCTTATTTCCTAGTGCTTTCAGATGTGTCCTTAAGTTGCTTCTATGAGATGTCTCAAATTTATTAGTGCTATCAACTTTACCCTTAGCACTGCTTTCTTTGTGTCCCATAATTTTGGGTAATCTGTGCCTATATTTTCATTGAGTCCTAGGAAGTCTTTAATTTCTTTCTTTATTTCTTTTCTGACACAACTTTCATTGTGTAGAGTTGTTCAGTTTCCATGTGTGTGTAGGCTTTTTGTTATTTCCGTTATTGTTGAAGTCTAGTTTTATACAAAGGTGGTCTGATATTATACAAGGGATTATTTAAAAGTCCTTGTATCTGTTGAGGCTTGCTTTGTGCCTGACTATATGTTCCATTTTGGGGAAAGTTCCATGAAGTGCTGAGAAAAAGCTGAGCTCTTTTGTGTTTGGGTGAAAAGTTCTGTAGATTACTATTAGGTCCATTTGATTTAAGACCTCTGTAAGTGTCATTATTTCTCTATTTAGCTTCGTTCTCAATGGTCTGTCCCCTGGTGAGAGTGGGGTTAAAACACTATTTTTAATTACAATCAAACCTTTATTTTTAAACAGTAACTATTTCAAAACTAATGAAAGCAATTTATACAGTCATAAGTATTACTACTAGAAAATTATATGCTAAAATACTGTTTTCTTTGAGATTATTTTAAGAATCAAATTTCTTAGGATACAAATATATCGGAAAAAAATATATATATATGGTCTCATGCAAAGCATCAGAAATTTTAAAATAAGAGTTAGAAACAAGCAGTCCTTAGGCATCATGAATCACAAATAAGACGTGAAGTAACAAGTGCAAATCACACTGCATAAAGTATGAAGTCAACATCATCTACTTACCAACGCAGAAGGTAAACTGATATGTTATCTGGAATTTTTGTCTCTTTGGTCTCATGTTTCTTTGCTCTTTCACTGCACTGACCGCACCTCCATTCTATTTCAGTCATACTCAACCTTTCCTGTCAGGGACACCTAGGAGAAATTAACTTTTGCATGGGTTGTACTTATCACAGCGTCACCTATTTTTGAAGCCATGAAACTCCTCACATTATATTTTCTTATATTCTCATGCCTAATATCTCTGTCTCTGTTCTTGTGATGCTCTGGCCTCATTCATTCCCAGTGCATCCAATTAGCCATTATCTATAAGCATCCTATCTTCTCATCTCCAGATTGAACTCTATTATCAGTTATTTCAAATGATTATCTACTTCCACCTTAGACTTTTTCTGCACTATGTTATTCAAAAAATAGTGGTCTTGTAACTTCTAGAATTGTCCAGCACCTTCTTGATAGATTTCTGTTGAAAGCTCCAAGAGTGTAGTAAATACACACCTTTTGAAGTCAAACTTCAAGTGAATCACCACTGTAGCTTGGAGACTCCCTTTATCCCTCATAGCTCTATCATGGTTAATTCTCCATTGTATACACCCATGATGGTAGCCTACAGCATGAATCATGGAGCCAGAAATAGGCTGACTTCTCAGAACTGACTCTCAGTGGAAACTTGAACAAGTTCCATTCCCTAAAGATTCAATTCCCTGTGTTTAAAGTAGGATCATATATCATGTTAACTCTACAGATCAGTTGAAATGGTTAAATGAGTTAGTACATGTAAATCACTAATCTGGGTCCTGGCAAACAATATCCCTTAAACAAACAGGATTGTGTGTGTGTTGGGAGGGGGGTCCCATCAATTACTACAATTAGAACCAAACAACTGGTGTTTCCTTAACACACTACTTATTCCTGGAACTTCCTTTCTCATGTTGTATGTAGGATGACTGATTATTTCCTGCAAACATTTCTCTTTTAATAGTGGTTTTGGCCCTGCCTATTCTAATTTCCATATTCTTTTTAGTTTCATTTATATTTTCAACGCCAACCCCTTCTCTTTCGTAGTGCCTTTACTTTGAGGTGACAAATCCTCAATTTATTCATTTCCTCTCTTTCAGTCTACTATTTCAAGCTTCCACACCATCTGTCCCATGCTTTCCTGCCAAACTTGTAAAAGCAGATCATCTTATGATACCTCCACTTTCTCAGAATTTCTTGCTTCACAAATTTAAGCCTCATAGTCACAGCTCAGTCTGGGCTCATTATATAAGACAGAAGTGTTGGTTGTTACTGAAGAGTCTCCAACATCATCTTGAAGTTTTGTCTCGAAACTGCTTCTTACTTCCCAGTTACAGGCCACACCCTCCTTGCAGTTTCTCCCCTGCTGACCACAGGACCCAAATCATTCACCTCCTTTCTTTAAAACGTTCTTTGACCACTTACAGTGCTGGCTACTTTTCCACTCTGAATCTATCTATAGAAATGTTACTTGTCAATGATGGTTTCTAGTTGAGTTCTAACTCCCATCTAGTAACTTATGATTTTATCCATTCTGGAGATGTAAGTTTTTCTTTCATGATATCAAGCACTAATTGTCTCACACCAGAATTTCTGAGCTTAAAATAAAGTTGAATATTGTACCTTCCTTTGTCTTTAACATTTCCAAATAATCCAGAAAACATAACTCATCATGCATAGCACTTTCAAGTTGACTTTCCATTTTTCTTAGCGATCACTGTCCTTCCACTTGGGATATGCAACATGTTTCTGTTCATATGCTCCCACAACTGCATGTTTATCATGTCCTCTAATCATTATATTCTTCTCGTATCTGAATCTTCTCTGTCACTTACTCTTGCATTATTCTAATTCAGGCTGGTAATGTTGCAATGTCCTCTTAGTTTGGTGTTCTTCATTCTAAATCTGTTTAGTTGTTGGACTTAGATGTTGCTGATCATATTGTTGGCCATTTTTAAGATGTTTGTAAACCACACCCACATTTTTATTCCCGTACACTCATTCTCTCCTTATCTTACTTTTTCATTGTAGAATCTCTGCATATTCTGTTATCAACTTCCCAAGCACCATGAAGACTGTTCATTCTTTATCAAATGTTTGCCACAGTGTATTCTAAGATTTTCCTTGTTTTTTGTGTTTTTTTCTACTTCATCTTTCAATAAAGCTTTGTATATTCTTATTTAAGAACCCACTCAAATATAAATTTCCAAAGGGCTTCCCAAGTCTTTACAATTGCTACAACACCTGCTTACTTTTCATGTTCTAAACAACACAAGCCAGTGATGACAGTCTTTGTCTTGCTCAATATTAATCTTAACATGTGTATTAAATGAAGAGATTTCATCTTGTTTTTCTTTGTATTCTTTCATACTATATAATTACATTTAGTAAAAACAATAAATTGAGCTGTGGAAATGAACTACTTATCCATAATAATATAATCAAAGATAAACAGAGCTACTGGTCATGGGAAAACCAATAAATATCATGCCTCATCTTTTAATTCCACTTCATTTTTAAAATACAGTCAACAAATTGTTAAACATAAGCATCAGCCTATGTAACAAACTTTTGACTTTTCAGTAACTTGATTTAGCTCACTATTTAGAATGGTTTTAAAATAGATTTCTATTAACTTTTATCCTCAAACAACTTTAGCCACTAACATTGATGGCCAATGCTAACTTTGTCACCACAAATGAGCAACATATTTAAAAGTGACAGTATTACAAACTAAATACAGTCTTTTCCTCTTCCTTCTCTTTTGCCTGTTCATTTCCTCTCTCATTTGACAGGGTTGATGTCAGCTAGCATGGTATAAGCTGTGCTAGAAAACCTCTCCTTATCAAATGACTAAGGTTCCTTTCCCCAATAGTTAACTGATAGACTAAGATCAGAAAGAAGAGGAGAACCTCCCCTATCAGTGGACTTGGGGAGTGGCATGCATGCAGAAAGGGGAGGGAGGGAGGGATCGGGAGGGGAGAAGGGAGGGGCTTATGGGGAGATACAAAATGAATAAAGTGTAATTAATAATAAAATAAAAAAGACATATGTAAAAATTAAAAGAAAATTGCTCTTTAAACCAAATAAGTTTCTTGATACAGGAACTATATTTTGAGCACTGAAGACTTTTTCTTATAAACTGAGGTTTTGGGCCAACCCTTCACAGAGTGAGTTCATTGGTGTCTATTTTCAAATACTACATCTACAGAATCTATATGTCTCTGATGCATATTGGAAAATCGTAACATAGTTCAATTTACTATGATTGTCATAGATATTATAATATGATCAATAATATTCGGTGTTTTATCATTTGGGGTTGGTTGTCATGAACCATGACTGCCTAGACAGAAAACTTAATAATGCTGTATATATTCTGACTGGTTGAAGGTGGTAGGTAAGACTTTCTTGCCTAGAATATCTTCTCACCTTTTCTTTTCTTTCCTTGGGGCTACTTTCTCCCAAGGCACATCATTATTGAAAGTGGGCTAGTTATCCTGCAGTGCTCTCAAACTATTCAAGCACATGGAAGTCTTATCTCTCCAATTTCATTCAAATGTAAAAAAGGTTATTGATATAGTTGAAAAAGAAAGGTGCTATAGCCTACAAACTAGAGGCTTCTTATAGAAAATTGCAAGTTTTGAATGCAAAGGAAAAGCTCTTGAAGGAAATTAAATGTTTCATATCAGTGAATGCATATGTGATAAGCGAGAAATAAAGAAACAAAGCAAGAGACAAAGAAAGAAACAAACAAGCTAACAAAAGAGCAGAGCAGCAAGTTTTGAAGAGAGTTTTAGTGGTCTGGAAATAAAATCAAGCCAACCACAACATTCCCCTAAGCCACAGCACAATGCAGAAAAAAACCACAGAGTCTTTTCAATTCTATGAAGATTGATACAGGTGAAAAGCTTCAGGCACCATGTTTGAGGCTAAAGGAGGTTGACTTCTAAAGCTTCAGAGCAAAAAAAATAAACCTGTCTTTACAATGTAAAAATCCAGGGTGAATCAGCAAGTGCTGTTATCAAAGCTACAATGTTATTGAAAATATCAAGAAAAAATGATTGAGGTAAATGTCTACACTAAGGAGCAGATTTTCAGCAAGGACAAAATAGCCTCACATTAGAAGGTGCCATGTAAGACTGTCAGGTCTAGAAAAACATCAGTGACTGACTTTAAACTTCAAAGGACATGCAAAACTTACTGTGATGGTTGAACGCAGTTGCTAATTTTAGTTTGGAGCCAAAGTCACCTGCCTTTTTAGGTATTAGAGATTCCTTAGTTTTCCAAAGTAAGGGGAACACAGACTATTTCTAACAGGATCTCAAGGGCAGGCTGTTTGACACCCCCCCCAGGGGAGGAGCAGTCTGTTAGGCCACAGAGGAGGACTTTGCAGCCAGCCCTGAAGATACCTGATAAAACAGGGTCAGATGAAAGGGGAGGAGGTCCTCCCCTATCAGTGGACTTGGAAAGGGGCAGGGAGGAGACCAGGGAGGGAGTGTGGGGTTGGGGAGGGAATGAGGGAGCGGGATACAGCTGGGACACAGAGTTAACAAAATGTAACTAAAAAGAAAAAAATAATAAAATAATAATAATAATAATAATAAAGAACTATACAGAGTATCATTCATGTACACAATAAACAAACATCAAATTTTCTATGAGAACATATTGGACATTTTAAGACTGTTTTGTGACTTACAAATCATAAATAAATAAAACCAAAAATACATTGTTCAAAATAACGCTACTTATTGGCAATGCAGGAAGTCACCAAAGAGTCTGATGGAGATCAACAATACAATCATGTTAGTTATTTTTTTCTAGTTACCATAATAAATTATTCAATGAAAGTAGGGAAAGGTGTTCTATGTCTGACAGTTAGGTTCAATCTGTCATGGAGATTAATCATTACATATATTGGCATTATTTTTATGCCTATTAAAACAACACCCATGTGTATACCAGGAATCCTAATGTAACTTAGACTTTCATATCGTACTGTATAATTAACATATTCGTAAGGCTGACAATGTCATAGGTGGTAACACCTTGTACAGATGTGAACAAAGTTAAATAAAACTGTCTAGAAAGAAATCTGTGGTCTAGATGCTAAGATATTCATGATACAATAAAGGAAGTCAAAAGAGCAGCAGTCATAGGAATTTGAAAGAGTGATTCTTATTTTACATGTGACTTTGAGATATTTATAATTCGGGGAAGGTAGTGACTCCAAATGTGGCCAAAAGAGAATGAGGATTAAACATGTATCCCAAAGATGTGATCAAATCGAGGTATTCTCATGATAAAATATTAAGGAAAAAGGACAGTGACAAATAATTTTGATTGTCAACTTGCTAGTATCTATACTGACTATAGAAACAAACTTCGAGGTGTACTTGTAAAGGAGTCTTTAGATTGAGGTAGCAGAGGAGAGGGGATTCTTCCTATGTAGACAGCATTACTCCATAGGCTGTGGTACAGGACCAAATAGAGAGGAGAAAGGGGACTGAGCACGAGCATCCATCTCTCTTGCACCTTGCAGGGAAAACAATGTGACCAACTCCTTTGTGTTCCTGCCACCGTGCTTTCTCTGCCACGGTGAACTGTAACCTCAAACTGTGAGCTAAAATAAACCCTTCCTTCTCCAGGTGTTTTCTCACAGTAATGAAATACCTAACTAATACAAGGAGTTACATCCTCTGGATGAACATAAATAAACAGATGATAGATAGAGAGATAGATAGATAGATAGATAGATAGATAGATAGATAGATAGATAGATAGATAGATAGATGGTGGATGGATGACATTAATTGATTGACTCATTCAGACAGGCAGGCAGGCAGGCAGAAAGATCAATAGATAGATGAGGGGCTGGCGAGATGGCTCAAAGGTTAAGAACACTGTGTACTCTTCCAGAGGTCATGAGTTCAATTCCCAGCAACCACATGGTAGTTCACAACCATCTATTACAAGATCTGGTTCTCTCTTCTGGTGTGCAAGTGTGCAGAACATTGTGTACATAATAAAATAAATATATCTAAAAAATAGATAGACGAAAGATGATAGATAATTAGAAGCTTCTTGAGATAGACTCTATTCCTCAGGAAGGTGCTGTGAACAATGTTGAAATAGGAACAGAGGATTCAGAATGTTAGGTAAAGTAAATTGCTGAGGCAACAACATTTTCTGGGAGTGGGGTGGATTACAATTTTGAGGAAGTTCTATGGTGTATAAAATGCAATCAAACAGATTTATGAGCTACAGAGATATATTTTACATAAAGAACTTGTCAATGATTCTAATTTTGTTGCTTTTTTTATTTTGAGAAATCTCATAGATATCCTCACCTTTACATGATTACCACCCTAATCAGTCATCAAGAAATAAAGCAAGAATGTCAACTCACTGGAGGCTCAAGTAGTCAATTTGTAGTTTTAGCAATAGAATATTTGTAGTGAATTATATAATATGTTTCAGTGCATGTTGTAATAGCATAGTTAACAAACCACAGTATTTTGGGAACCGTTTCACAGGTACAGCAAACCAAAAATGTCAGGTACATTCTATTGTAACAGTTGCTATGTTTGCAGTGGTCCTGGACAATATAGTCCAAGTTATGACTATATTGTTTTGCAGCAATCAATCCTTAACACAGTTTCTTTTTCTCTTCTAATACATTATGGCACCTGTGTGAATATGATAGGGCAAGCTACTATTTAATTTTGTCCTTTCTGTGAAACTAATACAGACTGATCTAAAGATACCCAAATTACTCAGGATATTAACCTAAACATGGAAGAGTGAAGTCAACATGCCATTTAGAATCATAGTTCGTCCCTCACAATAGCCAGAAGATCTTTGAATGACTTCACAAATGAAACTGCCATTGTTATGTGTATTTTTGAATCATCCCAAATCAAATCTATTCATCTGCAGTATCTGCAGTGAGTAGAATACGACCTTGGGTGAGTTCTTAACCTTGTAAATCAAAATTTCCTAATCCATTGAAAGGACTTTATATTATGTACCTCAAGAGGGTTTTTAAAGATTAAGTTCATTAATATTTCAAAACAGCCAGCATAGTTTCACCAATAGTTACCAATATGTAACTGTGTGAGTACGGTTCCAGTCAGACATTCAGAAAGGAAGGTTGTTTTTGCAAACCTTGAAGATCAGACATAATGTTCTATTATGCTCTGTGCTCTGAAGTCTAGTTGATTTAGGTCATAGTGACTTCCTTAATATAATAGAAAGGATCCTGACCTATGACTCTATAACTCAGGTAAGAACATAATGTTTTAAATTATCACAAAACATTTTAAGCCATGCATTTTTGAGTGTCTTATTTCTTTGTTGGTTTTTTTTTTTCAAGTTGTAGAAAAAACTGACATGGTTATGCCATTAATTTCCCCAGATTTAGTATCATAATACACTATATTGCTTCCTGGAAGGATCATTTAAAACGTGTGTTGAATTCTGAAAACTTCAAGCAACTATTTCGTTTTTCAATTATCTGTGATCATTCCCCATATGTTTTGTCATTGTTGGGGATTATATTGCAAAGCTTAGTAATGTTTTTTTTTTTCTCCCTTTTGTTACAAGGTCCTTTGTTTTTAAAATTATAAACAGAAGGGAGAATTTCCTACTTGTGAGGATGCTGTTTTCAAGTAAAATAACACCAAGGAATTAGTGCAATGCATCTAAATTTCAATCTTTTCAAGTGAAGGAAGTGAGACATTATACGTATTTCTATCTTCTATATAATGCTTCTTTCCTATATTTGCTGTTCTAAAAAAATCTTCCAAAATTGAAAATATATTTGGGCACAGGGGTCTTTTATGAGACTGTATCTCTAACCAAGGACCATGTACTGATATAAACTAGAACCCCTGCTCAGATGTAGCCCATGGTAGCTCAGTCTCCAAGTCAGTTTCCTAGTAAGGGGAACAGGGACTATCTGTGACATGAACTCAATGGCTGGCTCTTTGACCTCCCCCCTACTCCCCGAGGGAGGAGCAGCCTTGCCAGGCTACAGAGGAGGACACTGCAGCCAGTCCTGATGAGATCTGACAGGCTAAGGTCAGATGGAAGGGGAGGAGGACTTCCCTTATCAGTGGACTTGGAAAGGGGCAGGGAGAAGATGAGGCAGGGAGGGTGGGATTGGGAGGGAATGAGGGAGTGGGCTACAGCTGGGATACAAAGTTAATAAACTTTAACTAATATTAAAAAATAAAAATTGAATTAAAAAAGAAGAAGAAAAAGAAATTATTAGCTAAAATCTGTAATGTTTTTAATCCAAGAACATTACTAGTATAGGTAAATATTGGGGAAGAGTGACTCACTTCTTTGGACTTAGTTTTCCATGTTGAACTAATAAAGCCACAGAGGAAGACAATGCAGCCAGTCCTGATGAGACCTGATAGGCTAGGGTCGAAAGGGGAGGAGGACCTCCCCTATCAGTGGTCTAGGGGAGGGGCATGGGATCGGAGAAAAAGAGGGGTAGGTGGGATTGGGAGGGGATGAGAGAGGAGGCTACAGCTGGGATACAAAGTGAATAAATTGTAATAAAAACATAAGCAAGCAAACAAATAAATAAATAATATCACGTTAGCCTAGGTGAGCTGAGGTAAAAAGGACTCTCTGTCCATTGCCATGCTTAACTGTTTTCTCTGTGGCAGCTGAGGGCTGGTAGTTTTGCTCACAACATTATGTTTTGAACCAAAGGTTTGCTTTGGGTGCTGGCACATTACCTGTAATATTTTCAGCTCCATTTGAAGTAAACTTCACAAACCTGCTAGTGCTAAACTTTAAATAAGGTAGCTACACTGTATCATAATCATCATCATCATCATGATTCTAATTATCAAATACAAAAACTGATCTAATTATAGCTAAGTGGATGCATAGTCTTTGTGTTTGCAAGAGTTTACTGCCATTGTAGAAAGAATCATTAGCACAATTTTTGTGTTTTGTATTTCACAGAATTTGTTCTCAGTTATATTACAGTATTGCTAATAATGACCCTGGTTTGTTACTATTCTAATGACAATAAATTAATCAAAGCAACAATTTTAAGTTTTTTTTTTCTAAAAATCTACTATGTCTTAGTCTCCCTGCTTCGATATAGTGAACCTAGATATACCCACACTTATCCAATCATCTCCCAGAACCCCTTATTCATATGTCACTCACAGCAGCATGTCCTCCATTTTTCTATTATTTTGTAGTTTAAATTTTTCAGTACAATGCTCAGGACTATAAAATCGTTCTTTGAGGCATGATGAACCTATCAGCTATCACTCCCCCAAGGAGAATGTAACTCTTCCTCCCATAACATGGTCAGCATCAACAATTCTGCCTTGGTGGTTGGGACATTAGGAGCCTCTCCTTCCCCATGCTGGGATTTTCAACTGCTTTGATCTTGTGAGGGTCTCATGTAGGCAGACATAGCTGCTCTGATTTTGTGTGTGCAATGTCCATGTCACTTGCAGAGGCCCTTCAGAGTTCTCTTTACCATTCTCATTTTCTTACATTCTTTCCTACTCTTCAGCTCAGTGTTAGAGGCCTGTAGATTTACATGTTTGTAGAAGAAAGATTTCAACAATTTGAAACAGCGTAACAATTTGTAGTAGTGACATTTACTGTACTTGGAAGCTTATTTTAAGTGAATATAAAAGAGGTTTACCTGAAACAAGATAAATTCAAACACAAATATTGGTTATGTGAGAATGTTTCTCTTTGAAATTATAAAATGTTAAATTATATAGCCTAAAACATACTATAATAGAATTCATGTAGCATGAAATAAATAAGTTGAAAATTAATTCAGATGGTTAATATTATCTGTATTAAATATGAATATTAAACCAATAAGGCAGGAAGTATATATGCCAATTTTCTATGTTTTAAATATCTCAAAATAAATATTTTTCAATACCAAATGGTAATGGGGAATAATTTCTTCCCCCTTCTACTTAGTTTCTGATTCTGGTTCCTTGTAATTTGTCTTTGTTGACAAGCTCTCAATATACAACATAAAACTACTTTATGACACATTAAAGAGAAGTCTGTTGATGACTCTCCTCTCATCCTGGCGTTTTAAAAGCCTCATTAAAACAGACAACTTTGTTTATACAAACCTTTAAAGATACTTTACCTGCAGAAGAGATTAGATTTTGATAAATTAAGATTTAGCAGCAGAATGAATCAATGAGTGAAAACAAATATAAACTATCATGAAATTGGACTAATGAGGAAAACTCAAATCTAGGTATAGGAGATAGCTCAGTTCATAAAGAGCTTTCTGTACAAGCATGAAAACCTGAGATCCGTCTCTAAGACACAAACAGAACAGTCAAGCATGGTGGTATTAGCTTATAATACCAGTGTGGGGGACAGGAAGATGTTTTTAAACTAATAGCGATGTGGGGCTGGCTGACCTCCCAGTGTGCTGTACTGAATAAACCTCAACTCGAAGTGAGAGACCCTGCTTAAAAAAATCACACGGATGGCTCCATGAACACACATATGTGCATGTGTGCGCCCGAATAAGAGAAGACAAACAGATAAAAGACTCAAGCGCTCCTGTTACCCTTACAAAATTACTGAGTGGAATTAAAGTAAACTATTAATACAATCACCTTTAACCTGCAAAGATTTTAAAGAACAAATGAATAGTCCTTGTAAATAGATTTACAAGCATACATTGGACTTATTTTTCTACTGTCTTCATATATATATATATATATATATATATATATTATTTTTATATTAATTACAGGTTATTTACTTTGTATGCCAGCCATAGCCCCATCCCTCATTCCCTCCCAGTCTTACCCTCCCTTTCTCATCTTCTCCCTGCCCCTCTCTTAAGTCCACTGATAAGGGAGGTCCTCTTTCGCTTCCATCTGACCCTAGTTTATCAGGTCTCACCAAGACTGGCTGCAATGTCCTCCACTGTGGCCTAGCAAAGCTACTTCTCCTTCAGGGCTGGGGCTGGGATGGGGAGGTCAAAGAGCCTGGCACTGAATTCATGTCAGAGACAGTCCCTGTTCTCCTTACTAGGTAAACCCACTTGGATGTTGAGCTGCCATGGGCTACATCTGTGCAGGGGTTCTAGGTTATATCCATGCATGGTCCTTGGTTGAAGAATCATTCTCAGAAAAAAAAAAAAAAAAAACCCTGTGCTCAGATATATTTGCTGTCTTCTTTTATATCCATCTTTTTGTCTGTGAGATCTGTGAAGGCCATATGAGTAACCTTCCCATGTTACTCAAGACTTCTTGGTGATAAGAGGGACCAAGTTCAATCTCTATCAGTGGGCCCTCAATGTAAAACAAAAAAGTAGTAGCTTGAACTAGAGAGATATCTCAGCAGTTAAGAGTCTTTTGCTTACACAGAGACCCCCATGGAGACTGAGATACCTATGGGCTACACCTGAACAAGTGGTCTAGGTCCTCTCAATGCATGGTCTTTGGTTGGTGTATCAGTCTCTGCAGGACCACCTGGGCTCGGAATTTTTGGCTTTTTTGGTATTATTTTGTGGTTTCTATTCCATCCGTGCCCTTCTATTCCCCCCTTCTTCCATTAAGACTCTCTGCACTATGCCCAAAATGATCATTTGCCCCTGGTGATGTGCCTGTGCCAGGCCACGGAGGAAGAGGATCCAGGCAGTCTTGATGAGACTTGATGTGTTTTTAGGGGTTTTCTGAGTGTGCACGTACCTCTGCATGTGTCTGTATTTCTCACGATCTTCGTTTTTTTATTCTATTCTAGATTTGGGGTGGGTTTTTTTTTGTTGTTGTTGTTGTTTGGTTGGTTTTGGTTTTGGTTTTGGTGTTTGAAACAGGGTTTCTCTCTGTAACCTTATCCTGGATTTGCTTTGTAGAGCAGGCTGACCTTGAGCTCACAGAGATCTACCTGCCTCTGCCTCCCGGTGCTGGGATCACAGGTGTGTGATACCGCACCTTTGCTTTTGTTTTGTTTTTAATTTTTCTTTTTTTTTTTTTTCTAAGGCAAAAGAGAATGAAGGCACGGAGTTAGATGGTTGGGAAGAAGGTGAGAACCTAGAAGATGAGGGAGGGGAAACCAAAATCAGAATACATTGTACGAAAAAGAATAATTCTATTTCCCATTATATAAAAAAGGAGTTCTCACTGATCTTGCAGAGGACCTGAGTTCAATTTCCAGTACCCATATGAGGAAAACCTTACTTACCCTCCAATTAAACTGTTGGGGGTCTGAAGCTCTCTCCTCGCCTCCTCAAGTGCTTTCACATGTTACACTTGTGCATAATAACTCCATGGCCCTCCCCACACACAAATAGTAGTTAAAAATACTAGAAACTCATCCAAGATGGACTCTCATTCTTCCCTAGTAGGGTCTAGAAAAACTCAAGCTTGAATGGTTGTAGAAATAAAAATTTAATAAAATTAAAATGCTTTATAATATTCATTAAGTCACTTATTTAAAAATTGAAAACTCATGCCAAACTCTACAGTCCATAGTACAAATAGAGGTACATTTGAGCTTCAGAGAGAAATAAGCATTCCTTTAACCCATATCAAATTGGTCATATTCAACATTTACATCTTTAAAAGTGAATAATTTCATTTAGCCTGTACCTAGTAAAATGTAACTACATTTTATAACTTTTATGGACACTAATTTTCATGACAGATCTGAAAATTTAAATGCTGGTAATGAATATTAAATGTAGGTAGCTCTGCATATCCTCTCTGGAAACAGCCACCACAATTTAAAATAAAGAATGATCTGAGGCTGAGACACAGTCTAGGTTACATCCATACATGGTCCTTGGTTGGAGATACAGTCTCATAGAAGACCCCTGTGCCCTGATATATTTGGTCCTTGTGGAGCTCCTGTCCTTTCCAGGTCATATTAAGTCTCCCTTCTTTCATATGATTCCCCACACTGCTGAAGGTTTGGTTATGAGTCTCAGCATCTGCTTTGATACACAGCTAGGTAGAGTCTTTCAAGAGGAACAAGGACTATTTCTGATATGAACTCAATGGCTGGCTCTTTAACACCTCCCTCCCCGGAGAAAGGAGCAGCCACAGAGAAGGACATTGCAGCCAGTCCTGAAGATGCCTGTTAAGCTAGCGTCAGATGGAAAGGAAGGAGGTCCTCCCCTAGCAGTGGACTTGGAAAGGGGCAGGGAGGAGATGAGGGAAGGAGGGTGGGATTGGGAGGGAATGAAGGAGGGGGCTATGGCTAGGCTACAAAGTAAAGAACCTGTGATTAATATTAAAAAAATAAAAAGTATAAAAAAAGGTAATGCAACAGGAAAAAAAGGTAAAAATTAAAAAAAGAAAAAGATGGAGATGATGGTATGCTCTTGTAAAGCTGGTACTGTAGAGGTGCAGACTAGCAAAAAACCAGAGGTAGTTAGAAAGGGAACCAAGATTATTTGAAGATCTCCAAGACACTGAGAGACCCTGTCTCACAGCCAAAATGTATAGCATCTGAAGAGCAATAGACATTTTTGCAGAGTTCACATGCATGTATACCACATGCACATAAATATGTAAATATATATACACCTACCAAAATAAGTACCATGCTTGGTCTGATAAACATGAAACTAGAACTAATATAGATGATCTTTTGTATATAACTATTGGTATCTATGATTTATCATATCATGAAATCATTGAGTGGTTTGGGAACTTTGGTGGAAAAAATTACCTAAAACACATTATTATAAATGTTTTTTTAAATATATGCTCATTATCATAAACAATGGTTAGTAGTTTGTGAATGTTTGTGTTCTTGTTCTTTGGTATTTACATTTTTATTTTATTTTATTTTTAATCTACTATTTATCTAGCAATAAATACCATGTTATTTATATAGAATCTTTTTCTCCTTATAGGAAATAATTGATAAAGTACATTATTATTTCTTCTAAAACTGTTGGCCACTTTAAAAAATTCTCCTTGCATCTCTGCTAGGGATTTAAATTGCTTTTCTTAACCCAACCAAGTAGATACTGTAAATTTTTCATGCTAAATTAATTATTCATGAAGTGGATTAACTAGTACAAATTTAAAGTCTCTAGATAAATCCTCCTAGTCCCTGAAGGCAGGGTGGAAGGAATGCTCTTTCACACTGAGAACTGAGCAGGGTGCTAACATTAGTTCAGCCGGAGGAATTATGAGGATAGATTAGTTAAATTAACCTGAAAAATAATGTAGCACTAATAGTTTATTAGGACAAAGGTCACTTTTATTAAACCAGGGGCCAAGAATTTCAAATATTTAGTTAGGCTAAATTTATTTGGCTTAACATAAAGATGGAAAGATTGAGGCTATCATGTAGAAAGTGGAAATTTTTGCTCTTTGGAGATTAATTTCCTCCACCAGTGTTGCTCTGCCCTGTTACCTTAAGTTTGCTTAACCATTACCTCTTTTCTTGAATAAAGAAAGCCAATACTTTATTTTTTTTTTGAATTGTGCTTTCACAGTGACTTATGGAGTGAAATCAAATTGTTCTGAATTATGTCTTAGAATTCAAGACATTCTGTATTTTGTTACAACTGAAACAAACCTGGTGGAATATTAAGTTGCTTAAATTCAATTCCTATAGCGTTGTCTCAAATAATAAATTGTGAAATAGGTAATATTTTTTATAGTGAGCATAAAATGTTTTATTTTTCTTGAGCAAAAATGGACATCTGAGCAATTCACAGACTTCTCCATTTGTTCTGATCCTTTGGTTTGGCTCTGATATATTCATTAGAAGATATATAAACAAAATGAATATTAATATTAAAATGGGGGAAGTTTTAGAAAAGTTTAAGAAGTTTTAGCAAAATTTTATCATGATGCAAAAAAAAAATCCCTCTGTGTGGGCCTAAGTGGTGTGTGTGTGTGTGTGTGTGTGTGTGTGTGTGTGTGTGTGTGTGTGT
>NW_026596095.1:3150817-3221433 GCF_907164565.1 Psammomys obesus
TGTGTGTGTGTGTGTGTGTGTGTGTGTGTGTGTGTGTGTGTGTGTGTTTAACTCTATATGGCTATGTGAGTCTTAAGTCTTATTGGGAGCAATGAGTAGCTTTGCCTGACTATTTTTCACTAAATATTTACAAGATAAATTTAGTATCTATGTATTTAATCTTTAGGACTGTGTCTTAGGGTTTTCTGACCATGGCAACGCTTAAAAAGAAAAAAAAATTAATTGGGACTGACTCATAATTAGGAGGTTTAGTCCATAATCATCATGTCGGGAAGTGTGGCGTAAGGCAGGCAGACGTGGTGCTGAAGAAGTCGCTGAGAGTTCTACATCTGGATTATCAGGCTCACGAGGAGAGAGTGACATTTGGCCTGGCTTGAGCACCTGACAGCTCACATCCCACTCCCTACTGACATATTAATGCCAGCAAGGCTGTATCTACTCTAAAAAGTCCACACCTGCTAATAGTGTCACTCTCTATGGGCCTATGGGGAACATTTTCATTCAAACCACGACTGTTGATGATTATTAATATTTATTATTGAATTATCTTTTAGTTAAACAGCGGTTATTTGTAAACCGGCTGTATACCGAATCACCACACAGAGACTAGGATGTATTTAGTTAACCTAGAGCATAATACTGGGCAATAGTTACTCCATCTTTTTTGTTCTTTTATCTATCTATTTATTTATTTATTTTTATTAATTACAGTTTATTCACTTTTTATTTCCCCTGTAACTGCCTCCTTCCTCCCCTCCCAAATTCCACCCTCCCTCCCCCTTCTCAACCTATACCCTCCCCCCTCCCCGCCCCAGTCCACTGATAGGGGAGGACTTCTTCTTCTTCCTTCTGATCCTAGTCTATCAGGTATTATCAGGAATGGCTGCTTTGTCTTCCTCTGTGGCCTGGTAAGGGGGCTCATCCCTCAGGGGGAAGTGAGCAAAAAGCAGGCTAATCAATTTATGTCAGAGACAGTCCCTGTTCCCATAACTAGGGTACCCACTTGGAAACTGAGCTGCCATGGGCTACATCTGTGCAGGGGTGCTGGTTATATCCATGAATGGTCCATGGTTGGAGTATCAGTCTCAGAAAAGACCCCTGTGCCCAAACTTTGGGTAGAGTCCGGTCCGGAGAATCTTATGAAAAAAGGGGAGATAGTAAGACCTGGAGAGGACAGAAGCTCCACAAGGAGAGCAATAGTTACTCTATCTTAAACCTCCAAGCCTGCATAGCTTTCTCATTTAGATTTTCCACATTATACTTGCTTTTAGTCTTACCTTAGTCCAGCTAATCTCTCCTGGTGGTTCCAAGTCCTCTCCTCCCTGATCTCTCTACCCCACTCTCCTCCCACTTGTTCTTTCTCCTCCCCTGTGAACCACAATGTCCCACCCTATTCTCCGTTGCTCAGCATTGAATGTTTGTTTTATTGACAATACAGAGAACAAATGGTGGCATGTTTACACAAACGAGACAGGTGATGCTTAGAAGAAACATCACAGAGCAATGTCTAGATTGAAATGAGATAGTGGGGGAGAGAAATCACCATTTGAATGGACAAGGATAAATTGTATACATTCCACAAGAACATTATACCAACACACCACAGACTACAATAACAATTTACCTGAGCAACGTTTTTTTCAAATATTTATGATATCTCTGATTTTGTTGTTATGTGTCATCTGTTTTAATATTCACTCTGTACTTCAGTTTTCCAAACTGTATTAGTGTAACTTCTGAAATATTGAGTAGTGTGTTCAAATCATTTTAAAAAAATAAGCTCTTTGAGATTACAAATCTAGTTATTTTTAAAATTAGATACACATACGTAAAATCATTTCATTTTGTCTAACCTGATTTTGCTCAAATTAATTAATGCTGACAGTTTTCGTGTATGTCATATGCTCCCTAAATTTTCTGTGCTAGACTATTATTATCCAAATATACAAAATTATGTTATGTATATTTTATAGGTTTTTATGCCAATCATTTATTTTTTTATTTTTTATTGAAAATAGATTCTTCTCAGACAATACATCCCAACCATAGTTTCCCTTCTCTCCATCTTCCTAGCTCCTCGATTATCAACTTTCTTCCTGAGATTCTGTCCCCCTCCATTTCCTGTCATAAAAGAACAGGCCTCAAAGGAGACAACAACCAAACACAACAAAACAATATTCAATACAACAAGGGAAAAGCTCTCATAATGAGGGTGGATGATGCAACCCAGTGAAAAGAAAAGATTATTATTCAACTTTTTCTTTCTGTATTACCTTATTTTGAACCAATAAAATACTGTAATACCATGAAGCCCTTGTTCTTTGATTTTCATATACAATAGATGGATAAAATTCCTTTTTCCTAATCTATCATTTTTTATTTTCCTATGTTTATTGTGCTTTTATAATAAAGTTTATGGAAATTATCACATAATGGAGAAAAATCACCACCTTTCCACTCCATTGTTTTTATCTTAATTATTACATTGCATAATAGTTCATAAAAACATTCATTCCAATGAAATATAGGTTATATTATGGAACTTCAAATTATCTGTAGGTAATTTACAAAAGAGGCTTAAATTCATATATTATATTAACCTTGTTAAGAATAAATTCTAAAATGTTCATTCATGTTCCTCTTCATAATATAATATGATTTTTACTTTATGATACTGAGAGGCTGTAAGGACATTAGATAAGGTTTTGCTGAATAAATTGAAGCTGATTAGAATGAGAAAGTATGGTCTCATTATTAATTGGTAAAAAAAAAAAAAATATTGCCCTGATCTTTTTTTTTTTTTTTTTTTGCAGTGCAGCAAATATACACCAATTTCATGGTATCACACAACGATGATTTTATCTCGCAGGTCTAAGAGTTGATGGGCTTCACATGATGGTACATATGGACTGTTCACCTGGCTATAATCACAGGGAACCTGGAGTTAACCTAGTTGGCTTCTTTCTTTAAGTGTCTGAATCTCAGATATATTACTTGCAACCGTCAGCAACTGGTTTCCTCAATCCAACTCTCTATGTCCTTGAGCTCACTTCTGTGTCCAATCTAATTGAATTTATTTTCATCACTGGGACTCAACCAGGTGTGAAATGCCAAATCTTTATTTGATATACAGACAAAATTTTCACCCTCTACTTAACTGCCAGCTTCCCTTCATTCTAAGACTTGCATGGATCATAACATTTAAGGCAGAAGCTGGGCTTTGCTTGTATAGAACATGCAACTTAAAACTGAAAACGTGTGACCTTAATTTCCTTATTTCTGTCACATGCCTTTCATCTTTCCTCTCCCTCAACTCTCTTTAAATAAAATAGCAAACATCAGCTGGAAAAGAATTATTTCTTATTTCAATTGCGCTCAGGGAAGAAAACTCACACATCCTATTTTGTACAACTGAGCATTACTTTGATCAACTTCAGCTGAAATGTTAAAAAAAGATCAACTGAAGAATTATTATTAATTCTTGGGAAAAACATAGTCTTTAAGAAGTTGCTCCTTTTCTCTTTGGTGGCTGTATATGAATCAAGGGGAAATTGTGATCATTCTATTACCCCAAAGAACAAAAAGCCGAAACTACATTGTTAAGATACATACAGTAAAATATGGAAACTGATCTTTTTTCCTTTGGTGTCTGTATATGAATCAAGGGCACACTGTGACTATTCTATTTATCCAAAAACCTAAAAGCAGAAACTACATTGTTAAGATACAGACAGTGAAATATGGAAACAGTGAATAAAGAAGAGATGAGGCAAACAATTAAAACACAGGAGAATTTTTAGGTTCCAGAAGTACTCTGGATAGACATAGGAAGGCTACCTAAGGAGTCCAGAAATGTAGTCTTTTAGCCCATTGCTGATGTTGTAAAAGAATATTAATCAGTAAATATAGGCTTCCTACTTACTTATAATATTTCTGATAATAATTATATTTTGCAGAAATAATGTTCCAACAAAAAATTGAAAGGGACAATATAGATGAGGAGAGAAAAGAAAAATAGTAGGCATTTATATTTCCCCTTGAAAAGTTAAATGGATTTTCCCCAGTTTCTTGCCTTTTGCTGTTTATTGTTTTTGTGTATGTATGTATATATACATATATATATGAGAGAGATTTATGATAATGATGAATGTATGCTATCTATACTTAAAGACAAACATATTTATGAATATATCCGTTCTTTCTACATGTAACCTGTAACTCAAAAATATAGATCCTTGAGAAATAAAAATGCATTTACATAGTAACATATCTCATCTTATTCATTTGCTGCTCTGGCCTACAGAAAAGGATACTAAACAGTTAAAATAAAATTGAACTTAACAAAGGTGGAAAATCCCAGTAACCTCAACATGTCTTTAGAAGCTGACAGACTGAAAACTGTAATTGAACATTTGAAGGGTATTAGAAGAATTTATCTGACATGTGTTATAGGTAAAGAAGACGGAATTCTGAATACATTTAGAAGTCGGGTGGCTTATAGCACAGTAAGAAATGCCTTAACTTTTTTTTGTGAGTACATTATTTTAGTTTTCCTTTCAAAAGAAAACACTTCTATGTTTTATGTGTGGACAACAAGTAAAGCTGGTAAACATTCAGTTTTTATTTCACCTCGGTTCTTTTGTGATCCAGGTGAAAACACTGACCACAGCTCATTTTTCCATTACAAGATAGATGGCATGCATGCTCTATTCTACTGCAGTGATAACAGGGTCACGGTGGAGTACAACAGGCTGCTACAGGTAACTTCAGGCTCTATGAGCGTCACTGGATACGTCTTCATTGAAGACCCCAGATAAAGAAACCACTACCAAAATCTAGATCCAAGGAATCTATCTAGAAAAATTCTAGGCATCTTCTTTGCAAGATGTATATAGTAAAAACAAAATATCAAAACAGAGAAATGTGACAGCAAAATTTTACTTTCCCATCTGCAGCTCTAGTTTGAAATTCTGACCCCTCAGTGTGTCTTGTAGAAAGGTATAACAGGCACAAGGCAGTAGGCAGGGGAATGTTATCTGTGCTAGGGGTTTGCTCTTTCCTCCACTTTTGTACCTTGTCCTGAGTAAATAGTTTCCAAGACTGTATACCGTCTCTTGGTATCTTAGGGGGTTGGGTGGGGCGCATCTATTTGATAGATTTCAATTTCATCACCAACTAATAGACAATTAATAGCTAATTTTTGGCCCCACAATGCTTTCTGTAGAAATATGCTTCATATAGTTAACAGTTTTGTTTTTCCTAATTATATATTTTATTTACTTTTTTTCATTTTCTTTTATTTATTTTTATTATTGGTTACGTTTTATTAACTCTGTATCCCAGCTGTATCCCCCTCCATCCATCTCTCCCAATCCCACCCTCCCTCCCTGGTCTCCTCCCTGCCCCTTTCCAAGTCCACTGATAGGGGAGGACCTCCTTCCCTTTCATCTGACCCTGTTTTATCAGGTATATTCAGGACTGGCTGCAAAGTCCTCCTCTGTAGCCTTGCAGGACTGCTCCCCCCTCAGGGTGGGTGGGGAGGTCAAAGAGCCTGCCATTGAGTTCATGTCAGAAAATAGTCCCTGTTCTACTTACTAGGAAAAAACCAATTGGTTACTGTGCTATCACAAGCTACATCCGAGCAGAGGTTCTAGGTTATAAACATACATGGTCCTTGGTTGGATAAACAGTCTCATAAAAGACCTTTGTGCCAGATATATTTGGTTTTTGTGATGCTGCTCTTCTCTCCACGTCATATTAACTCCCCCTTCTTTCATATGATTCCCTGCACTCTGCTGAAGGTTTGGTTATGAGTCTTATAATCTGCTTTGATACACTGCTATGTAGAGTCTTTCAGAGGCCCTCTGTGCAGGCTCCTGTCCTGTTACTTGTTTTCTCCTACATCCAATGCCCATCCCATTTGTCTTGCTAAGTGAGGATTTATTATCTTAACACCAACAACACAGGCTCTAAGAGCAGCAATCAATAAATGGGACCTCATGAAACTGAAAAGCTTCTGTAAAGCAAAAGACACTGTTGTCAGAACAAAACGTCAGCCTACAGACTGGGAAAGGATCTTCGCCAACCCTATATCTGACAGAGGGCTGATAGACAGAATATATAAAGAACTAAGAAGTTAAAAAGCAATATCAAGCAATCCAATTTAAAAATGGAGTAAGGAGCTAAACAGAGAATTCTCTGTAGAGGAATATAGAATGGCAGAGAAACACTTAAAGAGATGCTCAACATCCTTAGCCATCAGAAAGATGCAAATCAAAACAACCTTGAGATTTCACCCATCAAAACTGCTAAAATCAAAAACTCAACTGACAACACATGCTGGAGAGGTTGCGGAGAAAGGGGAACCCTTCTCCATTGCTGGTGGGAATGTAAACTGGTACAACCACTTTGGAAATCAATCTGGCACTTTCTCAGACACCTAGGAATAGTGCTTCATCAAGACCCAGCTATAACACTCCTAAGCATATATCCAAAAGTTGCTCAAGTACACAACAAGGGCATTTGCTCAGCCATGTTTGTAGTTTACAGTTTTATAAAGACTTTTATTGTAGTCCAATGCTAGTACCCATTTTATCCCCTTTACATTATAAGCTATTTCTTCTTTTTTAAAGGGCAAGAACAGATATTACTGCTATTTAATCTTTCACAGAGAGGTATGCAGTCTTCAGTTTCATCTGTAAAGTATTATTGCTCACTCTGGATTCTGTAGAAACAGTGAAAAGAATCATTTCCAGGGAATTAGACTAGAAAAAAAAATCACCAGAGATTCTTCAGAGTTTCACTCTCCTTGGCAGCAACCTCTGCTTCTCTGAGTTTGGTTAGACATTTTGTAGTAATGTCTCCTGGCGACTGCATTTGGTCAATGTCATTCAGCACTGTCTAAAGGTTTAGATTACTATCTTCTGCACAAAACATGAAGCACATGTCAAACACACAGTCAACCCTCTCACTGTGTCTCCACATGTCCTGCCAGCTTTATGGAACTGTTATCAGGGCAGAAATAATAGCCCTCTATGTTTCCCGAGTTTCACAGGAGCACAAAATTCTGTCATTTAGACAGACACAGCTACAGGATCAGGACACTGCAATGATTATGCTTGCACAGACATGTCATTTTTTTTTCTAGGCATCTTCAGTTGTTTTAATCTAAGATATATGAATATTTTATGTTTGTGTATATAAAATATAGGTATGTTAGAATTAGCAGAACACATATAAACTTAAATATATATATATATATATATCCATAACTCACATATATAAGCAATAACAGTAAGAGTGAAAACAAATTAACACATAGCTTAGATACAACATTTCTGAAAATCAGATTAGGCACTCAGTATTTATATTTAATTTAATATAGTGGCCTTCCTAGCAGCATTATACTAACATTCATAACATTCACATATATATTTGTACATGTACACTTGATGCTATTATATATATATATGTATATAATATACACACATATACTTATATGTCGTTTACCTCTTAACTATCTTTCATGTTTGGCATATAAAGACAAATGAAATTATATTGTCTAGTATGAATTTTCTTGAGGTTTGTAAGGAAATTTGCAATCAGTGTGGAAAGTTAGTAAGTTTTGCACATAATCAATAGAATGTAAATTTAGACAAAACCCATAAAAACAGAGGGGGTTTCTTCCAGCAGACAATCTGAATGCTTATTGTATTTACTGCTCTTTTTAAAATGCCATATTTTAGAAGATAGAAAATAGAGATTTAAAAAAAATACACTATACCATTATTATATTTATAATAAGAGGGAGGGAGCTACAGGTGGAATACAAAGTGAATAAACTATAATTAATAAAAATATAAAATTAGATTCCAAAAAATACAGTTTAGTGGAGCTTGATGTTTTATGGCTTTTAAAATCGCATTAGAGATGCATCTGATTCTGTGTTTATTTAGGAAACATTAAATACTTTTACCAAGTAATCATTTATCAGTGTTCCTTAAATTAAAATTTTCTGAATACATCATATGCACTGGTTATTCAGAATTTTTTATTGAAAAGAAATTCTATCAGGCTATAGTTAAATCCAGACTTGTATATAAATCAACATTTGTTATGTAAATTAGTAATATTTCAGCCATGACATAAGATAAATGAAATAGATTTGGAACCAAGACTTAATATGCTGTATCAAAAGGCAAAACAACTCATTAAGTACAAGTTAGACATATAAAATGCTGACAAAAATCATTGTACTTTATAAAGAAAGATAAAATAGCAAGAGTATAACATCACAGAATTTACCATACATCAAAGCAGCTACAGTCTTCGATTAAAAGATTATTATTTTATTATTAATTTTATTTTGAAGAATATTTCCCCATTTGTTTGAGGTGCAGATGCCACCAAAGAGATGAAGAACTGTGGATTAATATGGAAACATCATTTAAACTATATAGTAGTCAAAAGCATGCACAGAAAACTCTGCAAAACTGCTACCGAAAGGAAGACTAAAGTGATTAATTCCTAAGCCTCAAGTCACATTTTCTGGCTTTTAGACAAAATAAGATTCTCATTAGTCCTTGATAAAAGAATTGTGCCATAATCCAGTAGTACTTGAATCTGCCTTCCGGAGAAGTTGCACAGTTCTTTATGACTTCATTAGAATATTAAGGCTAAAGTGAGGCTATGTTTCTACGATACTATGCCTTGCACGTGTTTATTTTCATGGGGAGATTCACACTGGAAAAGCTCCCTAGGGAATATCCTGATGAAACGAGCTCATATTTGCCAGCTACAGCATCAGTGTGTAACACCTAATACTGCAACACGTAGTCTATAGCCACTAATGCAGTAACACGGTATAAGAAACCCTCTACATCTCTTTTTTTCAGAAACAATTTCTCTGACGGTGCCTCGAAACACAGGCTTGAAACTTTCCAAAGACACACATTTCTCACAGTTTCCTGTAACTACACTGGAAGGAAAGCCATGGTGTTCCGCTGTGCTTTCTCCAAGCCTTGCACTTTGTAAAGCACTTAATTCAATTCTTTGTGCTTCAATATCGTGTGCATGAAGTCCTCTCAGCTCCAGAAGTGTATCCACAGCAAGGCCACCTTCTTTGAATACCTGTGCCATCATTATCAGACAGTAAAATCTTACCCAGCCCACTCTGGGGGAATCTGAAGAACAACACTAAATTTTTATCACAGTGTTGGTAAATGTCAACTTAAATGAAAAATGTATAATAAACTCTGAAAAATATTTCACTAAAGCTAAATGCCAAGTGTCATGTAGCCAACTAATTTATGTTCAAATGCTAACAAAAATACCATTTTTTATAAGACTGTACATATAAAATTTACCTCTACCAGTTATTAAAGAGTGAGTGTATTTTAAATAAAGTATACATTTTGATTATGTATCATTTCTTATTAATATTACAAATGTTTAGACATCATTTTCTTACAGTCATTAACATACACAATGATAATCCTTATGCTGCTATGCTGCTATCATGTCATATATATAATATTGTTCTTGACTTACTTTCCTTAAAAAAAAATAGTTTCTGATACTTAAATAAAACCTGAGTATGTTTGATCAGAAAAAAAAATTCTACTTTTATCTTCTGGTCTCAGATTTGGAAACTAAAGGTCAATAGGTTTAAACCACATTCAGGAGGTCGTTTGCGGGAGAAGAAGTAGTAGATAGATGAAGAAGAATCTGGTTTTGTACACAAAATACTGATGGTGTCAATCTTAGACATATTTTTGAAATGAATGTCAAGTCAGAGATTGCAAGGCTCGACTCTAGGATGATGCAAACGATCAACAAAGAAAACATAACAGTGTCTTGTGATATTACTTTCAATATGGTAACCACCGATATGCTTAGCACTTAATCTTAGCACATTACTATCTTCTGCCAACAGGTTTATTTCAAATATTATGTGAGTAGGTTGTGCTTTCCTTTGTTGTTTATAAACTGAAACTTTTACACAACCAACACAGGCCCATGACTCAGTATTGCTTTCAGGTGATATTTAAAGGAAGGATAAATGGTTTTCTAAAATTTTAGCCATAAAAAATTAAAGGAGGGTGACAAGAAAATCTGAACATAGGAAATATGAAAAAGAGCACAACATGCTAAATGAATAATTATCTAAATTAAGGTTTTAATGTGAAAATTACTATTTAGTTTGGTTAAGCTTAAACTGACTTCTGTCTGAATATAAATATGTACAAAGCTGAGAAAAAAGCTAGATTGATTTGACAGATCCTTGAAACTTGTGTTTGCAGCACTTATAATAGCCCTTCTTCAGACTGAGAGCTGGAGACAACTTTCAAAGTATTTTGGAGGGTAGACCTTTGTGAGGTGGCCAGAATCCATCATTTCCATGAAGGAGCTCTTTTCCTGATAACTTGAGATTTATGTTATGAAAGAGGGGACTTGAAAAGCCAACCATCCTTTGGCACTATTGCCTTCTGGCATCTGTCAACTCCCACCGCTTTTCTCAGCACTCTAAGGCTGCCCTGAGCAGGTGGCTCCTGTTGTAAAAAGACAGTTTCAGATACTGTTCATGAATTGAATATTTATGAATGGTCCCAATCTTCATTTTAAGCATAAGAGGAAGATAAATTTTAAAGAGAGAACCTTAGGAATTACTGATCTGAGGCATCATCTCTTAAATATTTACAACCATGCTGTGTTACTTCCCAAGTCCTTCTAATTGGAAGTATGGTAAATAAATTAAGAGAGCAAAACTGAATCTGTCAGAGAATTCTGATAAATTTTCTCTTAGCAGAAAAAAATTAATCACTCATGCAAACGGTTTCTCTATTCTTCCTAACAAAGCTAAATCATGTCGTTATTTAACTGAAACCTAGTGTTTTTGGTACTGATTTACATGAAGATATTGAAATCTTTCTATGCAATTGTTTCAAATTGGCACAGCCGTTCTAAACATATTCCCAAGACATAAGTGAGAGCATTGTGACATTTGCAATTTTGTTTATACATATATTTGTGGGGATTTTTTTCTATGGCTTTAACTTTGGGGACAGTGCTTTGATGACAAACGAAACAATATTAAAAAGCATGCTGTTATGATAACGACTATGCAGAATCATTTCTTGAATGCAACTTATAGCCGTTCATTTAACCCACTGTGTGTCTTAGAATATGGGATTATTTTTTAAAGTTAAAAGCCTTTATTGTGTGTGTAGCAGCTTTATTTGTAATAGCCAGAAGCTGGAAACAGCCCAGATGCCGCTCAACTGAAGAATGGATGCAGAAACTGTGGTACATCTATACAATGGAGTATTACTCTGCAATGAAAAATAAGGAAATCATGAAATTTGCAGGTAAATGGTGGGACCTGGAAAGGATCATCCTGAGTGAGTTGTCCCAGAAGCAAAAAGACACACACGGTATATACTCACTCATATAGACATACAACATAGGACAAACCCACTAAAATCTGTGCATCTAAAGAAACCAAGCAAGAGAGAGGACCCTAACTAAAATGTTCAATCCCCACCTGAAAGACAAAGAGGATGGACATCAGAAGAAGAAGAAAACAGGAAACAACCTAGAAACCTGCTACAGAGGGCCTCTGAAAGCCAGAAGAAGAAAACAGGAAACAAACTAGGAACCTACCACAGAGGGCCTCTGAAAGCCTCTGCCCTGCAGACTATCAAAGCAGATGCTGAGCCTGATGGCCAACTGTCAGGCAGAGTTCATGGAATTTTATGTAAGAAGTGGAAATAGTAAGAGCTGGAGAGGACAGGAACTCCACAAGGAAAGCAACAGAACAAGAAAATTTGAACACAGGGAACTTCCCAGAGACTCATACTCCAACCAAGGACTATTCATGGAGATAACTAGAACCCTGCACAGATGTAGCCCATGGCAGGTCAGTGTCCAAATGGGTTACCTAGTAATGGGAAGAGGGACTGCCTCTGACATAATCTGATTGGCCTGCTCTTTGATCACCTCCCCCTGAGGGGGGAGCAGCCCTGCCAGGCCACAGAAGAGGACAATGCAGCCATTTTTGACGCGAACTGATAGACTAAGATCAGAAAGGAGAGGAGAACCTCCCGTATCAGTGGACTTGGGGAGGGGCCTGCAAGCAGAAACAGGAGGGAGGGTGGGATCGGGAGGGGAGGAGGGAGGGGCTTATGGGGGGATACAAAATGAATAAAGTGTAATTAATAAAAAATAAAAAAGTAAAAAAAAAAAAGCCTTTATTGTAAAAGCAGTTTTCAATGCTTGAAACTAGTGAGTCCTTCTAGCTTGCATGCTTTTGGCTTGTGTATTAATATGGTACATTTGTTCCAAAGATGAACAAATACTAGTGTAGTATTAACTGAAGGCTACATCTGACATTGGAGTTCACTGTAGTGTGATTTATTCCATCTAGTCTGAATAAGATATAATCTGTATAACCGCCACTACAGTATCATAGAAAAGAGCTTGAAAGCCTTAATAGAGATGCATTTAATTGCTTTTCCATGTCATTTATAATCATCTCAGCCTTCTGCCTTCTAGGCTAGGAGAGATTGTTTAAAAATTCTGGTGGATACAGTAGCGTTCTATTTTTCTTCATTCTCTGTGAATTTAATTACTTTTTTCATAAACTAATTTCTTTAAATGGATTTTACTTAGTACTTCAGGTTCAGAAATAATTCTGCTTAATGAAATTGTTAGTCATGAGGCATTCCTAGTCATTGTAACTCAGATGGCCTATTTTGTAAACAAGAGGTGTAGGGATTTAAAGTTCTACAATGACTGTGGGTATTATATTAGCTCTTTATTTAAATCAGTATGGAAAGTTTCCAACAAGATAATTGGCAGCTACTTAAACACTTAAAGAAGGCAACACAGGATCCACATTCATACTTGATGAAGTTTAACCATTCCTCCTTCCATTTAATACCTAACACATTATCACAATATGGAAGAGTACTTGTAACACATACTGTGGTCCCATGACCACAGTTTCCATTTTGGCATTAACATTATTGTTAATTATTAACAGTATTGTATCTGAGTATATACATGTAATTCTATGCATGAAAGAATATTTATTGATAAAAGAGGCCAAGAATTTAAAAGAGAGCAAGGAGGGGTGTATAGGAAATTTGGAGGGAAGAAAGGGAAGGAAGAAATATTGTAATTATATAATAATCTGAAGAAAATAAAAGAATTTAAAACATAAATATTTTCCTGTCAAAGTGAATACTCAAAATGGCATGCATGATTAATTAAAATAGTTATAATTTTCTTTAACTTTAATATAAAACTTAGTGGTTTATTAGCCTATCATTTTAAAAAGAAAATTTCTTCTATACAAAACAAATATAATGTTAACCAACTTTTGGAATTCCCTTGATGCTGCTCTTTTCTCCTACAGCCTGTCAGTTAATTCACATTTACAGATGGAAGAGAAGTTGAAAGCAAGCCTCCAATAAATGGCCACTTTTCTTTTGCTCAAATTTTATTCTCATAGACAATGAAGCCATTTAGAACTGTGTTATGTTCATTCCCACTAAAGTAGTTATACTTTCGTGTAATACATTGAACAGACCTAATACAATTTTATCAGTACTGTTACTCTGTGAAAATCTCATCTAAATTCTCATTGATGTACTACTTTTAAGCTCATAGTTTTAAAGCATTCTTCCTGTCTCCAAGAGGCACCCATAGCATTATGGTAATTAAATTTGCCCTTTTCAAAAGATTCTGAAAATCAATACTTTTTTTCTTTCATGTTTTTCTGGAACTTGTTTGGCCTTACATCAAACTTATTAAGCTAGTGAGAAATAATAGAATTTTCACTCAAGTGAAAAATGATAGAGAAAGGCTTTGGAAGTAACAAGAATATCAAAATGTTCATCTCAACTCCTAAGAAATAGTAATCATATTTTTAAAAGTATGCTCATTCTATTTTGCCTAGTTCATTGATGCCAAATTTAAGTTTTATTACAGGATAATTATTCATCATTTAGCTTGGAAAATCTCACCTCTAAATAAATGAGATTAAATTAGAATAATTGAGATCTTGAGCAAAGACAAATAAGTATGTTTTACATACACCATTTAAAAGGTGAAAAGTAATCTGTTAATCTCATTTTCACCAACAAATTCCCTCTAAGGAAAAGCATATCACCTAACTTCAGACAAACACATACTTAGTTAAGCTGACTTATTCAAATGGGATAATGAGGTATGTTGTAAATGCTATAATATCTGAAATACTCAAATGCTTATAATTGCCAAAAGAATGCCTCAGATATAGTTTAACTGCATCTGGCTTTGCCCATGATCTCTTCCAGAAATGAAATTTAACAATGCCATCACCTACTGATGACTTCATGAGCTACTAAATCCCCACAACTTTAACAAATGACTCTTCTGGGCTGGGAATCCTTTTCTAGCCTCCTCTATCTGCCGCTGTGTCTTCTGCTTGTGCAGATTTGAAGATCACACTAGCCCTCATGCTCTGTCTGTGACAACGTGTGTATTTTCTTTCTCTAACAGTTTCTTAGGGGTGCGCATCATTCTCCTAGTGACAGTGTTTAAATCTCTTGCTTCACTAGCATCCCAAACCTCTACCTCACATTTCTCAGATGAAGCAGTTATACTTGGTTATTGATTTTCTTCTGAATTACTGCCATGAACATATTACTGATTACAAATCCACTCTCAACTCAGCTTTTGGATTCTTGACCGAGATAAATAAATAAATTTAATTGTGCCACTGTCATTATAAACATCTTTGAGCCACACTTATTGTGAGCCACTTTAATTCAAATACAATCGGGATTCCCTACAGATCATTCCAATTCTAAATTCCTTCCAATGGAGCTGTAAGTTTCACTTCTGAATGTTGTGAAGACATTGAGTGTCTCACTTTCTCTCTGTGTGTTCTGTCTGAACTGATGTTTTCATCTCTGGAACCAGTTCATTCTCCCTCAGACACCAGAAATGATATCTGAACTATCATTTCACTGATGCATTTCATAACTACTCTCCGCAAAGCAAATCCTTTCTTCAGAGAGCCCCCAACAAAGATTCATTCTTCAGTAGCAGGGCTTCTCTTACTATCTTGCACATGCAGAATCCCATTGCTCGGTGCACTGCTCAAGTTCTTCTGCAAAACAGGCTAAAATATCTTATTTTTAAAAAATGGTTCTAGAGATTACACCATACTCTACTGAGCTCTAACCACAGCTGCAAAATGATTGTAATGTAAATTAGGCTTTTGACATATGCTCAGTACTTAGCAATGCATACTCATCTATGCTTTTTAATGTATTGTTTTCAATGTTTCTCTGGGCTTTGTGGCGGGGGGGGGGTGATGCTTATGCAATATTGCAGTTATGCATATCACAAGACAACTAGCAGGAGACTGTTCTTTCTTTCCAGTACATAAGTTCTACAGCTTTATACTTTCTTTCCTTGTCAGTAGGAACCTTTTTCTGCAGAGCCATCTTCCTGCCCCTTTTTGAGCATTTTTTGAGGGACAGTCATACTCTGTAGCCCAAGAGCACCAAGAATTTACTATGTACCTGAGGATCTTTAAAATTCACAATTCTCCCACCTTGGCATCCTTAGTGTGCAGATAGATTAAAGGTGTGAGCTACATGCCATGCTTTTCCCACTGTTTTTTTTTTCTTTTTCTTTTTAATAATTTACTGTTTAGATGTAGTTTAACTTGTAATAAATACAGGTTTTGGGTGTTTTGTTTTGTCTCTGTTGTTCTTGAGTGACATGTGCAAGGAGATGTTTTGCTTTTTTAGAATCTGTGTCTATCTTGGTGTTATGTCTACTGATAGCCTGTTAATTCTTAATGTAGATGGCAAATCTTTCTGCAAATGGTACCAACCAAAACCACACATTTTAAACTCAGTTTACTGTGAGAACAAAAGAAAAACAATCTTATTACCTTATGTTTTACTTTTTATTTTCATAGTATCACTCACAGTGAAAGTAAGCGATAACCAGTTACTGTGTGATAAAGCAAAATATCTTACCTATTTCTTTTTCTTTTGGATTGTAGTTTCTTATTTTTATTAATTACAGTTTATTCACTTTGTATCCCCCCCTGTAGCTCCCGCTTTCCTCCCCTTTCAATCCTATCTTCCCTCCCCCTTCTCCACCATGTCCCTCTCTAAGTCCACTGATAGGGGAGGTCCTCCTCTCCTTCCTTCTGATCCTAGTCTATCAGGTCTCATCAGGGGTGGCTGCATTGTCTTCCTCTGGGCCTGGTAAGACAACTACCCCTTCAGGTAGAGAGCCAAAGAGCCAGCCACTGAGTTGATGTCAAAGACAGTTCCTGTTCTCCTTACTAGGGAACCCACTTGGAGACTGAGCTGCCATGGGCTACATCTGTGCAGGGGTTCTAGGTTATCTCTTTACGGTTGTTTACACTGCCTGAAAAACAATAACAACAAGGCATGCATTCTTTCTTCCATCCTAGATTTCTAGTTAAGTGGCAATAGTTTACGGACTATGATGCTAAAATATATCCATTCATTTATGCACCTATATAAAAATACACTGATTTCCATCCATCAGGTTTTTGGTACCATAATTTTTGTAATTAAAAGAACATAAAACTCCTGCCATCAAAGAATTCAGAAATGATGACAAACACAGAAATAATTACAGAGTAATGTGACTTATGCTAGCCAGGTAGATTTAAGAAATGCAAAATCAAGATCAGGAGTCCTCTATAAGGTCCTGGAAAAAATATTGAGTGTGCTATTAAATGAACACGGGGAAAGTTTCATATTATATGCTTTTAGACTCAGCACATGTGGCTCAAAAACACTTCAAATAAATATGATCATTTTCACGTAAGTCTCCAAAAGAATCCAAATGAATTTCTTAGGGCATAGATGCAGCAGGTCAATGGGATCTGGGTGTGACTTACATTGAAATGGGAAGAAGGGAGTAGGAAGGCGAGAGCCAGGCAAAGAATGCAAGCATTCTGGGAATGAGTGGCAAGCTCACATCCTGGTACCATGAGGGATCTATGGTTTCTGTAGCCAATTAGAAACTGGGTAATTTCACACGTGCTGCTCACAGTGGTGCCAGCCGGGGGGCACGACACCAGCACTCAGGGCCAAGCACTGTAGCTGCAGCCCTGCCTAGGGATCATCATGAGGGACAGACATGAGCACGGTGTTGATGAATTACAGGACACTGTGAAGGTAATAAACAACATCCCTGGAGCTGCTGATGTCTCCTGAGGCCTTTCAAATGTCAAGGCGCAAAGAGACAATATCTACACGGCAAGGCAATTGTTTTATAATGACCAAGAACTATTTTCATAATTATCCCTTAGATGAAGTTCTGTCTAAGTGTACCATTTTCTTGCTGTCAGCACCTGATATTACTTCAAAATAGCAACTCAGAACTTTCTGCCAGCAATGAGCTAAGGATTGATATTATCATTTGTTTTATTATTTATCTATTGTGTTTGTTTCATATAAAATCAGATAATATAAATTTAATTTGTTATCTATATTATTTCCTCTTGATTCTCCTCTGGCACAATGTTGAGTAAACAATCAAGTACAGATTATATTATAAATCACTCTCAAAAAAAATAAAGTTAATTAAGCCAAACTTCATTACTAAGCCATGGTAATAATAAAATTAAAAATAATTTTATATATTTGAATAAATAAGTGATCATTCCATGTTGCATTTCAGTTATCATATAACTTGTAAAAATTATCCCAAATGCATGTACTAACACAATATGAAAATATGGATTTTTAGTTGCATAATTGGCTAAATTTATTAAGTACTATTAAATATTTTTAATTTTCTATCTTCATTTATAGCTACTTTTAATTAACGTTAGCCATCTATTACATTGCAAATTACGTTTCCTATATACTATAGCAATTAACAAACTACTTATCATTTTATGAAAGCAAACATTTAAATCAAGGTTCTTTTAGCTATAAAGTAAAATATGTGCATGAGGTACTTTATAAAATAAAATATGTTTATGATGTGTTTTATAGGTCTATTTTCTATTTATTCAACATTTATACTGTTCTATTTTCTATTTATTCAATATGGAAAGTACGTTATTTTTGGTAAAATACAGAATGGATAGATTTAAAGAAATTTTATCCAATTTAAAAATATCATGCAATTGTGTTTCATCTAAAATGATTCTATTGGCTAATATGGGGTCATGATCTTGCTGCTGGAGAGATGGCTAAGAGCACCTGAGTGTCTGACAGAAGACCTAGGTTCTGTCTCCAGTAGCCCTACAGAAGTTCCCAACTCCTTGGAACTCTAGTTCCAGAGAATATGAAGCTATCCCCTTTCCTCCATAGACACAAGACATGTGCATGGTGCACATATATACATTCAGGCAAAAAAAAAATCACACACAAAGAAGTTTTCCTCGAGTGTAATAATTTAATTGTGGCAGATCAGTAGATTTTCTAAGGTATAAATAATTACGGTTACTTATTAACCAAAAACTGTTTCCATAAATACTTTCGGGTGGAGAAACAACTTTTTAGAAAACACAGACGTTTAATTTTGTCTGTATTTTAAACAGACAAAATGAATGGTCATCGGAACAGTACATACTGGTAGACTCCCTCAGCCAATGAAACAGGATATTTGCTCTTTTGTGTGCTCTGGGAAGGCAAACACCTGCGTTTCATTGACTATCTCACTAAATCATTAGACTAAGTTCCTCTTTGAGAAAATAAACATTCGGCAAAATAAAAATTTTATATTCTTATTAAAGGTGTTAATGGAAATCTTTCCTTTCAAGATCAATCAATTACAGATAAATAGCATCTATTCTCACATTGCATGAACTCTGCTCAGTCTTTAGACTTGTCCACTGTGACTTAGTGTGGGCATTACCTGCCTTGAATTTAAGACCCTGCATCAAGAGTGCCCTGGATCCATCCAAACTGTCACCTAATCCTAATCCATTGAAATGAATCCATTGATCCATCCAAACCCTCACCTAATCCATTGAAAGGCAGAGTCCTCCTCGTTACTATCTGACCCTGCCCTATCAAGTCTCATAAGGACTGCTTGGATCCTCTTCCTCTGTGGGCTGACAAGGTTGCCCCAAGAGTGATCAAAGAGAGGCAACAATTCCTCAGCTGAGGAATTTTTACATAAGTACCTTGAGACAGCAAGTAGGGTCAGGTGAGTTAAAACTGTGTAGGAACTGTGCTGGCTACATTAAGCTCTCATAGTACACCGGCTTCTACTTACTTAGGTATAAAATTTTATTGACTTGAAATAATGTGTATTTAATAGTATAAATCTACCTACATTAGCATCATTTTCCAGTAAGCCAATTGTGGATGAACTGATTCAGCATGCTGGACACTGTCAGCACAAGAAAAGAGCTGAATTTGAAACTGAGTTTAAATCTGCAAGCACAACAAAGAGCAGCACTGGTGGCTTCTAAACTGTGCTTTTCACAGAGTCACAGTCATTCCTAAAGCAATTTTTCAGACATTAATTCAAGAAGACACTCAACTATGTAGACATCAACAGCTGTGTGGGAAATCCTGGTGTAGTAGATATTTAATGAGACGTAAAAAGTACCGTGTATCTTCAGTCATTGAGCATAGTGACCAGAATATTTTAATCAACCGAATCATGGAATACATATTATCATAAATGAAAGCAGCTGAACTTCTCAGTAATAGCCATCCTTTGTTCAGAAAGAACAGAAAAGTTTCCTGTGTGTCAGAGTTTTAATTGTCTAGGGCAAGAGTGGTGTATTTAATTTGTGGTGATGGTCATTTAACCCTAAAAAAGTAAATGCATATTGCCACATTTGGGAGTGAACTTGCATACTTACCTGAATCAAGCTATGTAGACAAATCTCAGGTATGTGGAAGAATTCATCCTGTTCTAAGCATTGCAATACTGACCAGTGGTAGTGGCTCTGACAAGAAAAACAAAGATGGGTGAGACTTTGGAGCATCTAGTCCACTGACAGGGAAGTCCTCTTCCCCTACTGTCTGACTCTAGCCTATCAGGTCCCATTAGGACTGTCTGGATCCTCCTTTTATTTGGGCTGGCTAGGTCACCCCACCAGGATGACGTGATCGAGGAACAGGCAACAGAGTTCATGTCAGAGACTGTCTCATCTCCTCTTATTAGGGAAACCACATGGAGAAGTAGTTTGTGGGCTACTTCTGAGCAGGAGCTCTAGGTCCTGTCTATGTAGGGATAGGGGAGAAAGAGAGATGGAGGGTGGGACAAGGAAGAGATGAGGGAGGCGTCTACAACTGGGATTCAAAGAATAAATTGTAAATATTAATAAAAAAAAGCATCTACTCAGAAAGAGAGTCAAATTGGGGCATGCCCTTCACAGGAATGGGAACTTTTAGAGATCTTGATACCTAAAGGATAATTATAGAACAGAGAAATATAACTTTGGGTGGCCCACCAGAAACCAGGATTAGGGCAGAAAATGGAGGATGAGTTAAAAAAAGACCATGGTTATGAATGCAAACATCCAATAGCCAAGCATTCAATTGAATAGTGTTGAGGTCTGCTATCATGGAAAGTATTCAAGTTGAAAATTATTATATCAGAAATGTCACAAAGAGCATTCAGTGTCAAATGAAATCTTTCCTAGAAAGCCTTTAAGCCAGTCTGATAAAAATTTCTCCTCATTTGTGAACAGCAGCTGGGTCCTATAATGTTTCTGAATGCCTCTTTGGGTATAGTGGTATCCTGAAATTTGGTTGCAGGTAAAAATCCAGACCTTGTGAAAGTCGTAAATGGTATGTCACACTACAAGCCTATTAACTGGATAACATTTCTGGTAAAATGTGGCCAAGGAATCTCTATTATCAAAAGCAAAAGTGGTTGTGCTATTGTCAAACCACTGTTCAAAGCATGGGGTTCCCTTTACTGGGTGGTTAGGTATCAAAAATTGTGCTTTGAACTATGGAAAGACTGAGCACTGCCCCTTAGCTATACATATACATACATATATATATATATAGATAGATAGATATATCTATATATATCTATATATAAAAATACACACACATATATGTATATGTAAATATATATATTTATAAACATATATATATGTGTATTATAGGTGATTTTTAGTGAAAGGACAGACAGGTAGTCAGAACAATATCAACACTTGCCAATGAGATAGGCATGGTATAAAACCCATCATCTATATCACCCCTTTTCATCTGTAAATCAGCATATGAGGTTAACCTCTACATATTACTTTTGTTACTTTGTCAGAGATGGAGAACTAAGGTACTTTGTTCTCTAAAATTACAGATTATTCCCCTTTTGCCTGCAGGATTTGAGTCACATTGACACCAAGAAGAAGCCTCAATTTTCAATTCAGGTGCAAACCTTTAGAAAAGGGTTTTCAGACACAATATTCAACATTCATCTTAACTTTGTAGTTGCCAAGGAAACAGAATCCAGAGTCCACTTTGCACCTCAGACCTGATGTTAAATGCTGTGCATAGAGCATTGCTCATTTTGAGCTCTATCAAGATTCCCTTTTAACTACTGTCTAAACATACCCTCCGCCCCGTGCCATGTTTTCAACCTTGTTTCTTTTGTTGTTTGAGAACGTACTTTCTGGTTCCTCTGATGTACACCACAATTACCTGATGCAATGAGTTCATAACACTTAACTTATTTCATCTGTCTTTCTCTTAATTCCTACCCAAGTATTGACACAGCTGCCTAACTGCTCTCTCAGCTGTGATTCTTGCATTTTAGTTATCCTTCACTATTTACTTTGATACTTCTTGACTTTTGTCTAGTAAACTTACCTGGTAGCATCCCTTTAATTAGTCAGATTTGTGTTGTAGTGAATATATAGAGATAGATAGATAGATAGATAGATAGATAGATAGATAGATAGATAGATATAGATATAGATATAGATATAGATATAGATATAGATATAGATATAGATATAGATATATGAAAACAACTTTTATAATGACAGGCAGATTTTGTCAAAACTTTCCCCTAATTATTTATTCATCAATTTACTTCTCTTTGTCACCAGCATGGTCTTAGATGAATATTCACAAGGGGAATTGTTTTTAAGTTATGTTACTTTGAAATCCGAAGAGAAACTCAAAGGCAAGCTCACACATTTTCATCTGTATGGTATTGTTATAACAGCCTGGTCTTAACTATTTTAATGAACTTTTGCAAAACTGTACAACTCTCATGATACTTTCAATGACAGTCTGTCTAACTTACTCCAAGATCAGGTCTTTAGACATTCAGATTTAACTGTGTTTACCTACCCAGAGCTTTCAAAGCACAACACAACCTTGGCTATGCATATTGATGAAGGGACAATAATGACAGACACCACAGCTGGAGCCAATACACAGAACCAACTCAGCAGAGCTTTTGCTATTTATGCAAATTTGATAAATGCAGCTACAAATGTAATTCCCTTTCTTATTTTGATGTTTGGGGCTGTTTACCGCCATCCGACTTTTAGTTCCTGCTAAACACGTATTTCAAATCTCCATGAGGGAGATAAGCTTTATGAAACAACTTGTAACAACTTTTCAGAAAATTGCACACTTGAAGATCCAATTTTGTTCTTTCACGCTTGCCCTGAAACAGTCCCCTTTTTGATCACCAGGCAATTTCCCAAACTCTTTGAGATTTCTCTTCCTAAACAATTTTTTTGAGAGAGGCTTTTGGCAATAATTTAACACTTCAGTATGCCCTGTTGAGTTGGGTGAATTAGAAAAACTTGAAATTAGAATCCAATGAAAATGAGGAAGAAATTAAACCCTTACCTGAGACCCAGAGCCTTCCTAGTGAGAGCTTCGCTCTACCGTATGCAAAAAGATAAACTCACAAAGAGAAGACACGTTGCTTTCGATACGTTCTGTGCTCAGATGAGAGCATGGAGATGACTGGACTGCAGTGCTTTCCTCAAGTGATTCTACTTATTTTCAAAAGGAAAGTTTTAAATCTAGCACAGGTTACAATATTGTTGTTAAGCTCGCTCGGTCTGATAAGACGCATTTCCGTGAACATGTCCCACACAATGCAGTTGCCTTCTGACTTGGCATGTCTGTGCTGCTTGTGCTTTAAGATGACTGCCTCTCTGTGCTTCGATTCATGTTGGTAACTAAGTTATACTAGCGGTCACCTTCCACAGTGTTTCTGTCGCATAGAATACTCGGTTCTCAACACATGTGTTACAGCCTGTTTGGGTGTCAAGCAGCCTTTCTCGTAGGAGTCACATATCATACACCCTGCATATCAGATATTTAAACTATGACTCATGGGAAACTACAGTTATGAAGTACCACACGAAACAATTTTACGGTCGGACGTCACGACAACATGAGGAACTGTATTCACATGTAGCAGCATTAGGAAGTAAAGAACCACTGCCCCAAAGAAAAGCTTGTAAAGTAGGTGACTTTCCTGTAGTTGCAGGGATAATATCCTTAAACACAGACCATACTAGAAAGATGAATATTTTGAATGTCAAAAGTAGAGATAACCTAGAACCCCTGCACAGATGTAGCCCATGGCAGTTCAGTGTCCAAGTGGGTTACATAGTAATGGGAAGAGGGACTGCCTCTGACATAATCTGATTGGCCTGCTCTTTGATCACCTCTCCCTGAGGGGGGAGCAGCCTTACCAGGCCACAGTAGAGGACAATGCAGCCACTTTTGATGAGAACTGATAGACTAAGATCAGAAAGGAGAGGAGAACCTCCCCTATCAGTGGACTTGGGGAGTGGCATGCATGCAGAAAGGGGAAGGAGGGTGGGATCAGGAGGGGAGGAGGGAGGGACTTATGGGGGGATACAAAATGAATAAAGTGTAATTAATAAAAAATTTAAAAAAATTACTTGAAAAAAATAGATTTTCAAACTTTTAAAATGAAAAAAAAATCTTTGTATTGCCCACTTTTCATAAATCAATATACATACATATATATTTAAAATAGAAACATACCAATATTTTTTTCTTTCTTCATGATGGCCTAAAGATGGAACTTAAAGTTTTCCTTGGAATGCCTATGAAAAAACTTTACTGACAGCTTAGTATGTTGCAGGCCCTGTGGTGAGTGCTTTATATGCAAAGTTTATTTTACCCTCACAAACACTAAAGGCTTTGGAGGCTCCTGATATCTCAAGCTACACATAAGGCAACTGTGATTTGAGAGGTTTAACAGTGGGGAGATTTAAACTTAGCACTCTGTTATGGAAGGGACTTAATTCAGATTAATAGCCTCATCTCCTAGATGAAGGACCCAAGACCCAGAGCAAAACAGTGACAACTGCTGTCTCCCTGTTACACCACTTTGCCTTTCCTTTCCTCCTAGCATAATCCTGAATTTATATTTTCCTCACTTCTTTGATTTTGTGAACAAAGTCATACTTTAAAAAAAAAAAAGAAGAAGAAGAAGTCCAGAATATATTCCTCCCTCACACACCCATTTTCTTCTTCTCTGAAGTAGCAACAGCAGCTTCGAGCGGAAGATCCCTTGGTCTTGTGAAGCATCAGTCAGCTTCACAAATGAAGGCAAAGATGAGAAGACAGAAACTCCTCCTCTAAAGAACCTCACTAATATTTTCCATCTAAATTCACTCTTTCATTACTTAATGGCTTTAAAACAATACTGAAACTCAGGACAGGAAAGACAGTGAGTGACCTTCTAGAAACAAAGTATTGCCTCTAACTGTTTGTCAAGGCACAGCTTTCCAAGAGCAGATTGTGGCCTCTGATTGGTTGCTAAGGATGGTTTCCAGGAGCAAAGTGTGGCCTCTGGCTGCCAAGGGCCAATGTGAATAAGACCTTGATGATTAAGCACTCATATTTGTATTTTCAATATATTATTCTACTTTTTCTTAAATATTTGAGCATGCATGTTTAAGATATAGATTATATTGTGATACACATACAGATGATAATCCATGACTTACAGTCTCTCCCATATTCACTATGGTAGAGGAAATGTGACAGGCCAAAAGCAAGAGTCAGAGTAGATGGTTCTAACTCCTACTTACGTCTCTTGTAGCTTGAGGCTTATCAACAGAAAATGGAACAAGAGTTGGGATTAGTACTTTTTTGATTGGAACACAATTGCTTGTATTTTACATTTGTAATCTGAAAGAAGAAAAATAGCACTTGTAACTAATGTTTGATTCTTTAACTATTTTAAACACAAATACACATCATTACTATCATCCATTCAAAAACACATATATAGTGATATACTTAAATATTTTCAATTGGTTTGCTTTGATAATGATAAACTCTACTGTCAACTAGCTCTAAAATTATCTCCTTTTAAATCAAAATGAAAATGTATTGATATATTTTCACAGCTAATAATATTATATTGAGAATAAACTATATGCATGACATTGTCCTATACATCAAGAATTCTCCAAGAATTAAAACAAAAGTGACAGCATCTTTGCCCTCATGGAACTTGATTTTTCAGGGGAGAAAACAGACAATAATAAATAAACAGAAAAGATACATAACACTTTACTAGCCCTACAGAGAATGGGAAAATACCAAAAGGTGGAAGAAAGCAAGTGGATGGAAGAAGAAGATATTACAGCCATAAAACCCTGACCTTTGAGCCAAAACCAAAAAGTGAGTGGGGTGATAATGGAAAAAAATGCATCCCAGCAGAGAAAAAGAAGGGAGGAGACTGAAGTAGAGGATGACCTTATATCCCTGGAGACCAGCAAGGGAGCCTTCCAAAGGCAGGCTAACAGATGTAAGGGGTCATTTTATACATAACCTTTCAGTTTAAATATTTACTCTGAGTCAAGTGGAGATTTATTGAGTTTTTAGAAGAATAATGCTGTTCAACTTATATTTTCATAGAATTATATTGATTGGGCAGTTATAAATGCACAAAGTAGTTTTGGTTCAATGAGAGACAATGTGATTGTAGTGAGAACGACAGCAGTAGGAACTGTATAAGAGGTTAAATTCTAGTTATGTTTAGAAGGTAACTAATATGCCAATAAAACTTTTAAGAAAAATAGGTTGGAAAAAGTCACAGTTGAAAAGTGAAAAGAAATTTAATTAGTGTTTTCTTTGGCAACTTCATGCATTTATCTAATACATTCTAGTCACTCTTATTCCCTCACCCTCTCTTTTCAACATTCCATATTCAACATCCACCTCCCCCTCACCCAACCAAGTTCTCATCCCATTTTCACATGAGACCTGATGGGTTTAACCAGGGAACTGAACAGGGGCAGGAATGGGAAACCATCTACCACAGCATACATTCATTCTCAATTAAACACCTATGAAAGAGGAGTTCGCAGCACTGCCAACTAACTGAAAAGGGAAAGGTTGCAGAAACGGCTGCATAAGTCGAGCATTGTTGTTTATTTGGGCAAGTTTTGTTTTGTTCCTATAGTTTTGTTTGCTCAGCATTGGGGAGTCAGATCAGGGGCTCATTTATAACATGCTCAATTAAAGATGCCTATTAAACATCGAAAGTGGAGGTGTCAAGTAGATAATTGGAAATTCAAGTCTGAATTGATAGGAGAGGTCTTTGAGGAAGAAATGAATTTGGGAGTCATTAGCATATAGATGAGGAAGAATCAGCAAAGGCAATATAAAGAGAGGTCAGGAAGTTAGAGGAAAACTAGGTGAGTGTTGTATTCTGGAAGCCAAGTGAAGAAATCACTCCAAGGAGAAAAAAGTAATATTGATGAAGGTCAAGGAAGTTGAAGTACAGAATTGCCTGCTACATTGCAATGTGGGGTCATAGATTTGAGATGAGTAGTATCGGTGCAAGAGAAAAATGTCAACAATGTATCTGATTAGGGAGACCGAGATTGAAGATGATGAATAAAAATAATTATCTCAAGAAGATACACTTAAAAAGATAAAATAGAAAGGGAGTACTGGAGAAAAACTAGGCTCAATAGTGATAAAGTGATCGGGACATAGCTCAGTGGTAGAACACTTGTCTAGCTTGCATAGGCCCTTTGTACATAAATTAAGAGATGTAAAATAGTCTGTGTTTGCCTCTAGGAATGAAGCATTAAGGTAGGAAAAAACTGATATTGCAAAAAGGAGGATAGAATCAAAATAGTTGTCTTTAAACAAGATGAAAGGAATAAGAGCTATGGTAGTTACCAAAGCAGTGGACCAGGAACAGAGCACCAACATTGTCCAGGAGTTTGTAAGAGATACAAGTTATTTTGCTCTTGCTAAAGCTAAGACAGACTCTGCTGTTAAGACCTAGGAATCTGAAACTCAGCAAGTTGCTGAGAAATTATGACAATATTCAGAAAGGAATTGAAGGACTTCATGAATAAGGGGGAGCAGTCAGTCTAATGTAAGAGCACAAAAATGTATCTTTGACAGCAGAGGAAAAGGTAGAGTATGTGGAGAAAGATGAGGCAGGTGGGCATCTCGGACACGAAAGTATATAGAATTGTTTCTTAATTGCTACAAGTTCTCAGCTTTGGAAGAATCATGTCGTTTAGTTCCTCTCTTCTCCTTGCTGCTCAGATATTAACACTACATCAGCAGGGGAACATGATGGCACTCAGGAAAGTTGTATTGTTATCTTTACCAACAGTGACTGAAACGCGTGACAGCGTGTCCTAAAGCTCAACTCAGCTATTCTGCAAAGTTGTACAGTTTTAATTTCTTAAAAAGCATTGTCCATTTAGCTGTTCTTTCAGCCAATCCTAATGTTGTCATTTCATACCAGTGTAGGGCTACCACGTATTGAGTTCCTGGCATGGTACAAATACTGCCAAACAGATTTTTTTTTTTTAAATTTCAGTCTCTTGAATAACCGTTCCACATAGCCATTCTCCATTTTGCAGATGAAATAGGTAGATTCAGAGACACTGTTAATGTCACCACTCTAACAAGGAGCAATTCAAAGAAAGACCCTCTAAACTGCCTCTCTGTTCTGAAATAAAAGGAGGGCTGCTTCCTGTCCTGCTACCCATAGCTCTCCCTATCTTAATTCTTCTACTTGATGCTACTTCTTCTGGTATTCTAGTTTAACTTGCTTATTCCTTGAAGATGCCTCACAGTTTATCTAGAGTTCATTCTAGCATTGTTCTTTATTTTTTTTTTTACACCAGTTAACATGCACTTTTAGTATCTGCCTAGGCTGTATTGCCCAGAAACACACAGAGACACAGAGAAACACATTCACAGTAGCACACAATGGCTCCCAAGCTAGGAGGTATATTTTGTGATTTAAAACAATGCTAAACTTTTACAGTACAAATCAAAGGAAAAACTTCCAGTGATAATGCATGCCAGAGTTATATGATATTGGCTACAAATCTTTTCCATTAATATATAATTACTTATTAATTATTTATTACATAGTTCTTTCATTAAAATCTCTGAAAATAACAAGGCAGGCTAACATATAAACTAAACATTTCAGTCAATAAGGTTCAGCATCCCATGTGACATAATTCATGGGTCTAGATTTTATAGTTATTGATTCACTATGATATTATAAAAAGAAAATAAATTTGTACTCAGATTGCATCTTCTGAAAAACTGTTGGGTTGGAAATTATACTTACTAGTTATATGAAATAGAGGCTATTTTGTTTGTTAAGTTTTAACGAAGTGCATAGGTAATAAATTGGGTGACTATCTTTAAGTAAAGTCTAAATAAAAGCTCCATGTAGTTTTGAGACACCGATTCATTAAAATATTTTAAAGCTATGCAGTCTTCTCACAACATACAGGTTTTGTGGCCTTGGTAACCCTTTTCCTGAACTTCAAATGTGGACACATCATCATGCGGTAACTCCGTATGCCACAGGTGACTCAAGCTGCGTGTGGGACAAGGAATTCAGTCTCTTATACCTGAAGTTGTGATACTGTCTCTGCCTCTCATCCTGACGAATCACGCCAATATCCACTTTCAAACCCACCACTGCTGGTGGTCATTTTTCCTTCACCTTGCACATCTATTGCATAACTAAAGAAAATCTTAATGGACTCAGTCCGCATCCATTCCACTGGCAGTTTCTTCTTCCAGAATCTCACCATCACTTACCTAAGTGATTTTTTTTTCCTGTCTCCTGTTCTGCAACCCCTGTGTGTCTATCCTGAATCCTAAACATATCAGTGATACCTCACCACATGAAACTAACAGCATCATACCGCTGCATCAAACCATAACATTTAATACCAGATAAAGTTTAGACATATTTGGGTGGTCCTGAAGCCTTGGATCTGGTCACAGTTGGTGTTTCCAGATGCAGTTCTGGCTATTTATTCCATTACCACTCACTCTGTGCTGTGAAAATTCTAAAACCAGGGGGTTCTTTTGAACACAGGCTGCTAACTTCTGCACCGAACAAAAAAAAAAAAAAAAAAAAAAAAAACACCCGAGCATTTATGGAAACAAGAAATCAACTTTTAAAATGGAAATAACTTTAACAGTTTATGAGATTACTAAAAACTTTTTAAGTTTTTGAAAATTGAATTTTTTTTTTTATATTTCTTACAACTAATAATCATTTTAATTTAAGCTTTTCTATTTCAATGTGGCACTTAAACCTCTTGTAATAACAACACACTTCAGCTATTATGTTGTTCACAAACACGGCTGAATCATACACTTGGACTATTGCTCCTTTCCAGTATGCTGGCTCACTTATTTGCATCTCTGAGGAATTAAAAGCAGTGTTCTATGTGTGCTGCTTTTCTTGTTTTCCCTTTCTTTGTAATTTGCAAATAAGAGTCCTATTCTTCTCTGACATTCCATCCTATATTCTTGTAAAGATGCTATTATTTTGTTGAGTGATAGTTCATTAACAAGTACAATTACCATCTGCCACATTGCTTCATAAATTATCTCATAATTGCATGTATATTAATTTTCAATTGTGGATATTAGGCTTTGCTAAAGACACACTCTCCTTTCCTTTATAAAAACTGGTTGGGTTCCAGGTATATTTTCAAAACATTTGGATTTCTAGAGTTACTCCGTATTCTTGCATTATGCCTAAAGATAATTGATTTCTCATATGACATGTTTGTTTGCTTGTTTTAAACAAAAAGAAATTGTATGTGGTTTTCTGGGTGTGACTTTTAAAACATAAATACCAAAGAAAATTTGTATGTATTTTAAAGGGAAATGAATGTAGCCTAGATTCCAGTCTAGTGGATACAAGGAACACTTGAAGGCTCTTTGCATCCAACCTTCTTCAAAATTCTTTAAGGATAAAGCATGCACGCTGTAAATCATCATCTCATTCAACTTGATTATTTTTATTTGTCCTGTTAACACCGTTAAAGGTGTATACACACACACACACACACACACACACACGCACACACACACATATACACACACACACAGGAGTGAAAAATCTTAGATACAAACAAAAGAATTATCCCAGGGAATGACAATGATGTTTTTTCTTTCCTGACTCAATTTTTCCATTTAATTTTAAATCATCCATATTTCTTTTGATACATTTTACTACATGTTTTCTTTTAAAATGCACATATCAATAAAAACAAATCAACAACAAAACAGCAGCCTCTGATTTGTTCCATCTGGAACCTGAGATTTAGATGTAGCCTGTTTGTCATATCTGCAGAAAAAAAAGAATAATGAAGTTTTACAGAACTAAGTTTTAGAGCTGGAAGAGGCTTCAGTCTGGAACCCACTCCACGTGTTTTATAGAAAAACACTAAAACCAAGGAAGATTATGGAGCTGGCATGAAGGGAACAAGAATCAGATCCCCACAGTTCCTGCACCCACACAATACCACAGGTCACAGTTTCAGTACCGTTCAGTGATTCCTCACAATGTGAAAATAGAGTTAACCAGGTCTGATGAAGGACTGAGAACCTCCAACGGGGAATGGAGAACATTTGCTCTCAAAGGCAAAACTCTGAACAAGGAATTTCTGCAAGAGAAGTTTCTTAAGGCCAGCTCTACTGTCTATTCCAGTAGGAGGTACCTAGAGGCGACATTCGCACAGGCGGTAGCTGTTAATCTCTGGCCGTGGTTTTAAAGTGATGACATTAATTTTAGGTTACTGTTTGAACAAGTGATCTCCTGTTCACACTGCATGAACATCTTGGAAATCATTCGCAGATTGTTTTTGTGCTCTTCTGAAGGCACTCTGGTCTTGCCCAGAGAAATCTGTTTAAATTAAGTTTGGCATTTGGAATATGCTCTTTGGCAGATCCCCATTTAGAAGCTTTCGACTTTGCTAGGAACGATAAAGAAAAACTGATTATACGCAAAACCCAAAGGAGACAGACCCTGTTCATGGTAATAGTGCCGTGGGGCTGGAAAAGCTCCTCACCCACTTACTGCCTCCGATCTCTGCTCTGTGCGTTACCAACCAAGCCCTGGCAAGAGTATTTTGTCTAGAAAAGTGTACTAGAAGAGAGGGAAAGGAGGGCAAGGCACTTGCCAGGAAGGTGGGGGAAGGAGGTTTCCCAGATCTGCCTGGTGATTAGAGCTGGGCTGTTGATCTCTTTTCATGATGTAGATGTGGCTTGCTGCAGTCACCACGCCTCCCGCTGCCAGCCGGGCTCAGGGATCCTAATCAGTCACTATGAAAACTCATTAGCTCTACAGCAATGAGCGCTCCACTGCTGAAGCTTGGCGTTGTGCTCAGTACCGTGGCAATGATCTCAAACTGGATGTCCCAAACTCTCCCATCCCTGGTAGGACTGAACACCACAGGGCTGTCGGCGCCAGACACCTTAGTAAGTCATTCTGATGGATTTGGCTGTCTTGTGTTAAAACAGTGGGCATTGTTAAGTTTTAAGGGCCGAGAGTCAGCTGCACTCTCTATTTGTGAACTTCAAAGGTGAAATATCTGTGTGATAACTTTACTCATGGATATTTATGAACACTTTAAAGTTACACACACAAAAAAAAAAAAAAAGTGGGAGAGGGGAATTAGCTTTGAAAAGGAAGGCTGGTCTTATTAAATTTCTAAGAATGATACGTTCTAACTAAATTAACTTGAAATCTGAAAGGATTCTTTATTATTCATTGTTTCTATTATATTTCTTGTAATGTCTGAAACCTTTGTAATTTCTTACAAAATAGACTATAGAGAATGTTCTTCCTAATCTGTTTTTACCACAGCAGGCTCTTCTTTTGGAATGCATTGCCTATGGCTGTGTGTAATTAATTCAGTCAGAGAAGCCAACATCTTTTAAGCATAAGTGAATCATAAAACAACCTCAGCAATTTAAAGCATGCCAAAAAGACATTTAAAACAACTATGGAGTGTGAACCACAGAAAACATACCTGATAAAGAAAAAAAAAAAAAACTCATACTATGTTACTTAATATTTACACAGGCTTTTTCCTGGCGTAAATCAGTCTTGTATAGTCTTCACCCATGTAAAGTTAATTCTTTCTGCATTTTAATAAAGTCTTCTCTGGTGTTTTGAAATTAGGTGTGTTTATCCACACTCAAATGTTTTAAGAAAAGTATAAATTTCTAGTTTTTCAAATGAAAATGTAAAATAAAAGGCATATTCTAAAAAAATGTCCTGCTATCAATAAAACATTCAAAAAATAACATTTGAAGTTTTTTTTCTTATATGTCATTCTAGTGGACCATGCAAAGAAAAGAAACCTTCCATTTTATTGGTTGTTTACTGTTTCTAATAATAACTTATCAATCAATGTACAATTAACCATGTAGTTTGGCTGAATGAATTATATAATTTGCCAGTTTCTCACAGTGTGTATGTTCCAACAGAGTACATGGTAGTCAGATTTGACCTGCATTCCCCATACTACTTTCCTTGAGTACTTCATAGTACCTTAGTGACTTGTCTATGGATTCTCTTTAAAACCTTCATGGCAAGACCTGCCTGGCAGCAGAGTTTTCAAGGAGAACTTCAGTCATACAGAAAGTATGATATTAGCTCATTAATGCACATTTATACAACAAAGAATTCTGAGTTATATTACTTGCTGAGCCAAATGTTTCCAAGGTCCAAGTACTTAATTTTAAAAATAGTTGTAGAATTAACACTTTTAGAAAGATGGTGTTTAATTAATAATGACTTATTTATCAAATGTGTTATGTTAACTGTGGGATGTACACTCTTTTGTATATACAGGCATCAACTTGTCTGTTTCCAACTGTTATTAAGGGAAGAGAATCAAATTTCCAAGGATCATTCATGCCTCTTTCCGGATATTAGCTATGTTTTTAAGTTCAAAATGAAAGATGTCTGGTTGACAATTTATCAATCAAAATATGCAGCATTGCTATAGATACGCATCTATCCCAACACATAAGTTTTTACTGTAGCTGGTCCTCCTTAGCAAACAAACACAAACTTAGAAAACCTTAGTGAATTCTGAAGGTCTCATTATGGTCCATGATCACATATCAGTAAATGGTATTCGGGTATTTTTTCTGAAATAAAGAAACATTAGGTAACAAAACCTTTATTTTTTTTTCTTATTTAATTCTTCAAAGAGAACTAGTGTCTATTACCTAATTATGCAAGATATTTGCTCATATCCTAAAATCTCTATGGTGAAGAAGGAGTTGATCAGTAGAGGAATGTAAAATGTTGATGCTGGAAGGTTATATCAGACCTTAGAGATTGTGGGGTCGAGCCATGCTCACACTACCGTTGGCAATATCACTTAATTTTTTTTACTTGTTTATTTACGTTGCAAATTAAGTTGATCACGGGATAATGTTTTAAAAAATAAAGTTGGAGAGGAGATACAATATGTGAGACAAGTTACAGGTCAAATAACTGGCAGGAGAAAACATTTGCTGGGCATCAACCATCTGCTTGCTTCCCACACAAGCAAACCCTTGCCCCAGCCAATACATTCCGCAGAAGCCTAGAGCCCTGAATTTAATTTGGGTTCTGAGTGAGATAATCAAACATCCTCACTCTACAAGTGGGACAGCTGACCCAAATGTGTACCCATTGAATTTTTTTTTTACTATTGTTAACATTTATTACAATGTATTCACTTTGTATCCCTGCTGTGGCCCCCTCCCTTCTCTCCTCCTAATCCCACCCTCCCTCTTTCTTCTCCCACTATGTCCCTCCTCTAGTCCACTGATAGGGGAGGTCCTCTTTCCCTTCTATTTGACCCTAACCTATCAGGACTCATCAGGACTGGTTGCATTGTCTTCCTCTGTGAACTGGCAAGGCTGCATCCCCCAGGGGAAGGTGATCAGAGAGCTTGCCACAGAGTTCATGCCAGACAAAGTCCCTGTTCCCCTTACTAAGGACCCCACATGGAGATTGAGTCTATGAGATACCTCTGAGTCAGGATTTTAGGTCCGTGCATTATTGTCCTTGGTTTGGTTATCATTCCCTTCAGGGGCCCCAGAGCTCAGGTTTAATGACTCTGTTGGTCTCTTTTTTGAGCTCCTGTCTCCTCCAGGTCTTTCTATCTCCCCCTTCGTTCATAAGATTCCCTGCACTCTGCCCTAAGTTTGGCTATGAGTCTCAGCCTCTGCTTCAATACCTTCATCAGAAGAGTATTTCAGAGTTCGTATGAGGTAGGTCCTGTCCTGTTCCCTGTCTTCTCCTGCCTCCGATGTCTATTGCATTTGCCTTTCTGAATGAGGATTGTGCATATTCCCTAGGGTCTTCCTTGTTGTTTAGCTTCTTTAGGACTATAGATTTTAGTATGTTTGTCCTATATTATGTGGCTAATATCCACTTATGAGTGAGTATATACTATGCGTGTCTTTCTGCTTCTGGGTTACCTCACACAAGATGATCTTTTCTAGTTTCCACCATTTGTCCAAAATTTCATGATTTCCTTGTTTTTAATAGATGAGTGGCATTCCATTGTATAAATGTACCACACTTTCTGTATCCATTCCACCGTCAAGGGAAATCTAGGTTATTTCCAGCTTCTGGCTATTACAAATAGAGCTGCTATGAACATGGGTGAGCAAATGTTCTTGTTGTATAGTTGAGCATCTTTTGGATATATATGCCTACGAGTGGTATAGCTGGATCTTGAGGTAGCACTATTCCTAATTTTCTGAGACTATTCCAGATTGATTTCCAAAGTGGTTGAGGGATAATATCCAAAATATATAAAGAACTTAAGAAGTTAAATACCAACAAACCAAGTAATCCAATGAAAGACTGTACCCAACAGCGTATCAAGTCAGATGCTGAGACTTATAGCCAAACTTTGGGCAGAGTGCAGGGAATCTAATAAAAGAAGGGGGAGATAGAGAGACCTGGAAAGGACAGGAGCACCACAAGGAAATCAACAGAACCAAGAAATCTGGGCCCACGAGACTTTTCAGAGACTGATACTCCAACCAAGGACCATGCATGGAGATAACCTAAGACCCCTGCACAGATGTGGCCCATGGCATTTCAGTGTCAAAGTGGGTTCCCTAGTAAGGGGAACAAGGACTGTCTCTGACATGAGCTCAGTGGCTGGCTCTTACCAGGTCACAGAGGAAGACAATGCAGTCAGTCCTGATGAGACCTGATAGGCTAGGGTCAGATGGAGGAGGAAGAGGCCCTCCCCTAGCAGTGGACTTGGAGAGGGGCATGGGAGGAGATGACGGAGGAAAAGTGGGATTGGGCAGGCATGAGGGAGAGGGCTACAGCTGGGATACAAAATGAATAAACTGTAGTTAATACAAAACAATAAAAATAAAAATTTATTTAAAAAATGGGGTACAGAGCTAAACAGAGATTTCTCAATAGAGGAATATCAAATGGCAGAGAAACACTTAAAGAAATGCTCAAGGTCCTTATTCATCAGGAGATACAAATCAAAACAATCCTGAGATTTCACCTTACAGCCATCAGAATGGCCAAGATCAAAAATTCAAGTGGCAACACATACTGGAGAGGATGTGGAGAAAGGGGAACCCTCCTCCAATGTTGGTGGGAGTGTACACTTGTACAAACAATTGGATTTTTAAAAGTAGCTATATAAAAACAATTTGCTAGCCCTTAACCTTCATGGCTTTTGGTGTCCACTGGGTTCACCGTGTCTTACTCAAACTGTTTTTCATGCTCCTGTACTCTTCTTTATCCCTTTCCTACATACCTATATTTTCACCCTTTAAATTTTGTTTCTTCATATCCTGAGCCTCAAAGAGTAAGACAAAATCTTTGTAACTCAATACCTACCCTTCTCAATGTCCTTGCAATAAAATAGGAATGAAACTCCTAAGTGATATCATAGATACCACGGAAATAGGAAATAGTGAAGGGATCTTCCTGACCAAGGGACTTTTCCCTGCTTTCTTTAAAATAATTGCATAAGGGATCATTAATTCCATCTCCACATACCTTTCTATCCAGACAATTAATTAGATGAAGGAGGCACACTTTGTTGGTGCAGTGATATTAGGCCAGCTGTCCTCATCAGTTTTTCCTCTCCTGATTTCTATCTCTCTGTTAATCAGTGTACATGAGATGAACCTACAACTGTGCATGAGACACAATGAAACACACACACGCACAAACATGTACATCTCAAAATAGGTTTCATGTTTGTACATCATTGTAACAGAAAAAAACAAAACAAAATGTATAGTTATGCAAATATTATTATAGCTGTAAAAAAAAAAACAAGAGTTTTAATTGAACTAAAAAATGAAGCTAGAAAGACAGTTTGAAATGTTAAGAGATCTCTAAACTGGCTTACAGCAGGTGCCTCAGAAATAGCAGTACGTAGTTATTTCAAGAACTAAGGGAGGTTATGATTCACAGGACACTGTCTACCAGGAACTAATTCAATCTACCTTTTTATTAATGATAAAGTCCCTCATATTTTTCTTCACTGTTGATATCACTTATTTTTCTTGTTTGGGTTTGTTTTTTCTTCTGCATGCTGGAGTGGGCTCATGGCCTTTGTAGAAGCTGGGAGAGTCAGCTTCAGGTCTCTGCAGGCTCAGGCCCCCTCTGGCACTTCTTTCTGATGCAGAGTCACTTCCCCTGGAGGTTGAGCTTCTGAAAAATCCCTCATGCTGTGGAAGCCTTACCAAGAATAACCTGGAAAAGAGCAATTAAAAAAGCAGAGAGTGCTCAGCAGACACTGTTTCCAAATAGCCAGCCCTACTGCTGTGGTAGGAAGGGGCCTTGAAGGGACCCGTAAGCATAAGCCATTTATTTTGCAACATTTTCAGACATCGGTCTGGCATCTACTCATATGCAACCATCCTGATGCATTAGTCAGTTTAAAGTTCTATAACATTCCGAAGCACACTATTGGTACCCTCCGGGAACCCCACCATCAATGACAGATGTGGTTTTATAGTTACGAATGGTGATGTTTAAGTTTACCAGCTATTATTGACTTGGGGGCATTTGGGGTTTGTTTTGCTGTGGTAAGAAAGAAGCCCATGCTACCTTTCCATCACATCGCCTTTTTTCCTGACTGTTTTCTCATTCAAAACCTTAGGCAATGTCCACTATGTGAAAGGACAGCTAAGAAAATTAATAAGCGATGGGTGTAAGCTCAGAATAGCAACTCTCAAGAATAACAGAAAATGTGATAATTGCGTTTTTATAGAAGCATCATCTGAGAGGGTTTTTTTTTTTTTTTTTTTTTTTTTTTGTGGGGGGACTCTGAGGCAGAAGAAGAGACTAATAAGAAAATTTCCAGAGAGAGAATTTCAGGTCACAAATCTCAGTTTTTCACAGTGGGAGGGCTGCGCATGAAGCATGTAGCCCTGACCATGCAGAAGTCAAAGGTAAGCACAAAAACCTGTACATAATGTTCCACTGACTAGACAGACATGGGACTAAATACAATTTCTATGGCCCTTCCTGACTCCCAACTCATTTGGATTTTCAAACAATGTGAACAGAGATGACCACCCTGAAGTTGATACTTTTGTTGTATTTATTGTTGGTTTTGTTTTCATAGCTATTTTCTCCCTCAAATCCTTGAGGTTTGCTTGAATGAAGAATACTTATTTATTCAGGTCCTAAAGATTCTTGTAAATAATAGCAAAAAATCTGTTACAGAGCAATGACATCTTCATTAACACATCTTCCAAAGCAAAGCTTTTTTGCATGATCTCTTAACCGCTCTCTAATTCCTGTCCTCACATTTTCCCTTTATCTGAAACCACAGCCATTAATATGTTCCACCCCTCTTAACTCTCTAGAAACAGACACATTCTAGACAGGAATTTTATAGGGTTTTTTTTTTTCACTAAGATAAGTGACACTCTGAATCTAGGTTTTAATAAAAGTATATTTTCCTACTTTACATCTCCTATGTTGAACACCATTTCTTTCTGCTTGGGTCTTTATTTTTTGTGAAATACCCTCAAATTGAACATGGAAAGTAAAATCTAGGAATGTTCAACCTATCAACTTTCTTCTATTCAAAGATCTGGAATTATTTCCTTTGCCTTCTAAGCTGTCTGGGTTCTGGGAAATTATGGCAGTTTCTTCTGCAGGAATACAGCATTTGCCTAGCCCTTACCTTGCTGCTTTTTTGAGGTCACAGTGGCCAAGTGTTTCCACACAAGGTAATGCCCCTGCCTGCTGAGAATCAGCTGCTGGGTGGTCAATTTTCTCTACAGTCCTGCTTAAGTCTGTCACTTAATAGACTTAGATGATCTATCTGCAGAGGATGAACATAAAGAACTCTGGGTTGAAAATTGTAAAAAACAGGTACAAGTTTGTACTAAATGGTGGCTTGGAAAAATGCTTTAAGTTTGTTATATTGTCGGTTCTTTGTAAGTAACACAAAACATTGCCTGTTTCTAAAGGCAATTGGTTTCAAAGAAATGAATCCAATTACAAGAGAAGGGATGTTATAAGGAAACCCTACTGAAATGCAATGTCTTCTGATTTTTTTTTCTTCTTCTCAAGATACATCTTCCCTGACACAAAACCCCCGTGGTTCAGAATTCTCAGGTGGTAGCTTAATGTTTACAAAGCATAGGTCTGCAATTAAATTATAATCAAGGAATTCAGACCAGATATAATTGTTAAAAATGATTGTTTTAATTCTCTTATTTAGAGCATTCTTAAATATTTCATGAGTGCTGGAATATTAAAAACTGCTAAATAGTTCATTTAGTTCTTCTAATTAACACAAAGAGTTCAAAGAGAACTGCATCAGTAATGGCTGTTCTATGTGGGAGCTGTGGGCCATTCATAATCAAATGTACTCACTTTTCAGATCCAAGTACTGTTCTTCACCATACAGATAAACGCTCTTTCAGGGTTACAGCATCAAGTATTAAGGGAGACAGATATAATTAACAGTTTAATGTGGTGTTTAAGCTTCATGGTTTGTTATCAGACTGCACAAGTTCAAAACCCAATTCTAGTGATTATTTTATGTATGACTGTGGGACAGTTACTTCTTGTTGCAAGTTTGGTCAGAACGGTGTCACCAGGAACTCAAAAATATCAGGATATTAAGTTACACAATCTTCCCAACAGCAGCTAGCGATCCACAAACGCTTGATCTTCCTGGTATATGAGTTTTATTGACATTGAACAATTGTTGTTGTAAATCAGAATTGGAGCAGGTCTTTCTTTTGTCCTGTATATCCAAAAATATCTAAATATGTCTTTCCACCTGAGATCATAGTTGGTCTTATTTTGGTTGTCTTTTCAGTGCTTGTTGGGAACCCTAGAAGAAAGTGCTAGAAATAGTTACAAGACTTCCTTATTTGGCATTGTTCCCAATACAGGGTTTTGTATTAAAATCTACAGAACTGCTAGGCACTTTGGTTTTCTTGACAAAAAGGTGAGATTTTGTACTTTCAGTCATTCAAAGAAAATGCAGTCCTGAAGGGCATGACTCCTCAATAATTCTTAGAAAACGTCAATTAAAATTGTAACTATAAATGGAGTCTTTACTGTTATTAAGCAGGATGCTCCAAGAAATGCTATATGAGCATCAAACCCTGCTCATCTTTGACATTTCCATCAACATAGATGGCTGACAACTCTCCCTGTAATGACAAGCTGCACAGTAGCCACGAAACACTCAACAAGTACGCATCAATATGAACGCTGGCAGCCTTAAGATAACCAGTGTTTGCATTGCTCTTAAAATAGTTTAATATGATAATTGAGTGGCCCTATTCCTTTATTTAAAAGTTAATTTTATTCTAGAGCCAAGCCTTAATTTTCTGGCATATTTCAGATTTGTGTACAATGTTAACAGGAAGCCCAAAGGGCCTATGTTCAGAGAAATTAATCTAAAACTGTTGCTCAGTTTAAACCTTCAAGTAAATCATAGAAAACTACTCTGCTAAGTCATTTCTGTTTTCATTTTGCAGATCATCTCTGAATTATTTCTTTGTAACTAGAATGGATAATCTTACCTAATTTTAATAATATATAATTCTAAGAACATCTTTTTTTTTTTAAACTAGATACACAGGAATAAGAACTAGATATAAAGAGAGGTTATGTTAAGAAGTCTATCCCCTCAAGAATAACAACAAAATAACAGGATTTGTTTAAGTTCAGCTAGCTAGGAAAAGATAGGTCTGGTGGCATATTCTTTCCATTAAAAAGCAAAGGCCAGACTTCTAATATCTTAATGTGCCTCTTATACTGTATGACTCTCGCAGTGTATGTTCACAATATACCCTGAGTGTTGGTTATTGTATGAGGTGACTGAAGCCTATGGCAAGGAATGTATGAGATTGGAAATGAAATCTGCATCCCATTTCTGTGAAAAGAATAACAACAATATTACTTCCTGCTCCTTTGTGGAATATTTTTGTAGTTGTATTATTAAGTCAGTGGATGTGAGCTTCCCAGTGGAATTGACCAAGGCATGCTCCTAAACTTAAGGGACTCCTCAAAGAAAAGCTCCAATAGAGAAGAAACATTAGTCTCTGAGCAGGTGGGCAACAAGTGCCTAGAAGCTACATGAAGCCATTGGTGAAACTTCTCTTGTACAATGGGAAGAAATTAAAGTAGAACAATAAGGTGTTTCTATTTGTTAACAGAGAAACTTCCAGTTTATACAGCTTCAGGCTTAGCCATGGAAAAGCTTCCATTACCCTAGAATGAAAAGGTGTGTCTTCTGTGGACGCCATTTGAAAATCTACTGAGGTTTGTCTTGAAAACAAAGACAATAGTGAGGCAAAACTAGGGATGATTTTCTTCACACCTTTATATATAAAAAGGAAGATAGGAGATGTTCACATTTCTATCTAAACAAGCTAACTGTAGTATGAATAGCAATACTATTTGATACAGCTCAATGTGTGATGAATAGATCAGACACCCAGAAGCCAACTTAGCTGGAGTGAAGGCTCCTATTGGACAGCTTAAGAGGCAAAGCTGTAAACATAAAGAGAAAGCAAAGTGCACAGGACTGCAAGCAGAACTGAGATGCTGCTTTTACAGTTAGGAGCCCAGTGATTAAGGATGTAAGATGCAGAAGTTATTGAAAGATCATTTGGGGCTTTATTTCAGAATATCAGACATGACTAATCATCAGGAAAGTGTATACTATTAATTACCTTCTTCCTGTGTAAGAAAAACGAGCAGGCCTAATTAGAAGGACCAGTAAGATGTGAGGAAATGGTTAGTACAAGTGTCTAAACATAGAGATCAAATGTGAAACTGTGCAAAGCATGAGAAGTGATCTGAGATCAACGGAAAGTAAATAATGTAGACTCTGGAGATCATGAAACTCATTTATGACAGTTGCAAAGGAGGTGAAACAGAATAACGTTGCTACCAATGTAAATTTGTTTAAATTTTCTTGTCCAGCTTCGAAGGATTAAAGGCTAAGGAGGTAAGTGGGTATGTAAACTGATTACTATACAGCCATGATGACCGGAAGTTGATCTTCAGTGCTTACTTAGAAAGCCGAGTGTGGTGGCATGCGTTTATAACCCCGTTATTGGAGAGGCTGAAAATAACAGATCACTGCAGAATGCTGTCCAGACAGCTTTGGGACATTCCCAGCCAATGAGAAACCTCGTCTCAAACACAAGGTGGAAAGATCCGGAGGACACAAGAGATTGTCTTCAGGACTGCACATACACACATAAACATACACTCACAAGACAACAATAAAAATAAAACCCACAAAGACTTGATAAAATTTTAAAAAGTTCTTTTTATGATACTACAAATCTGTCTCCTCCTTACCCTATGGTGAAAGTCGCTTTTGTGTTTGCTGTTGGTTTTCCCCAGACTCAGATTAGCCCAAAAGAAGGGTGGCAGGTGTACAGCTCGGCCCAGGACCCTGATGGGCGATGCATTTGTACTGTCGTGGCTCCAGAACAAAACCTGTGTTCCAGAGATGCCAAAAGCAGGCAGCTCCGCCAGCTGCTGGAAAAGGTACGTGGCTTTTGTTCTCTACGCATGTTTTTATTGAAATCAGTTTTTCTCTAGAAAGGAAATATGATTGATTAATAACATAGAGTTTACCTGGTTTTTGCTCTCTTTTAGCTGAAAACTCTCCTGTTCTCTGAAAAAGGAATCTTAAGTTTCTGGCTATATCATTCCTTTTCTGTGACTTTTTTTTTTTTTTAAACTTTCACAAACTTTCTTTTTTTTATTTTAATTCTGTTATTTTCTTTATTTTATTTTTTTAATTACAGTTTATTCACTTTGTATCCCAGCTGTAGCCCACTCTCCCAACCCCCTCCCAATCCCACCCACTCTCCCTCTTCTTCTCCTATGCCCCTCCCCAAATCCAATATAGGGGATGTCCTCCCCTTCCATCTGACCTTAGTCTATCAAGTCTCATTAGGACTGGTTTCTTTGTCTTCCTCTGTGGACTAGTAAGGTTGCTCTCCCCTCAGGTGAAGGGGATCAAAGAGCCAGCCCATGAGTTCATGTCTTAGACAGTCCCTGTTCCCCTCACTAGGGAACCCACTTGGATACTGAGCTGCCATGGACTACATCTGTGCATGGGTTCTAGGTAATCTCCATGAATGGTCCTTGTCTGGAGTATCAGTCTCAGAAAAGACCCCAGGGCCCAGATTTTTGGTTCTGTTGCTCTCCTTGTGGAGCTCCTGTTCCCTCCAGGTCTTTCTATCTCCCGCTTCTTTCATAAGATTCCCTGCGCTCTGCCCAAAGTTTGGCTATGAGTCTCAGCATATGTTTTGGTACCATGCTCAGTAGAGTCTTTCAGAGGCCCTCCACAATCTTTCTTTCTTAAAACAGATTCTATACTATATGCTTGATATACAGCCAGCATCTCTCTTACAGGTCTTAGGAAGCAGTGAGTCTTCTTCCGATGCTGACAATTCAGCCTCAACTCTCAGGACCACACAAAGCTCTTTGAGCTCATACGTTAGGCTCTTATTAACAATCTTGCGAGGAAGTTAAAATAATGACATAAAATATGCAAGCTATCTGGACAGATAATGAATAATTCCAAGTATTTATCATCATTTTCTAAATCATTCCTTTGAACATTAAGCTCTTCAGTTTCACTCAATGGCATTCTCTCCATAATTTACTTAAGCTGGATCCATAACAATCAAATGCAGAATGCCCTTGATTTGTTCCCTTTTACAGATGAAAGTCAGCTCATGAAAGGTTGTTTATATGTAGTTAGGAGAGGGAAAGGCAATGAATGGTTCTCTCAATGATCCCCATTCAGACTTCCACTGTGCAGGGCTCTGAATACAGTAGGACAGCTGGGGTGCCCAGAGTGATGTAAGGCTGGCAACATGTTTGAATTCTAAGTATCTTGGAAAGAAAGAGATGAATTAGGTAGTATGTGTTGTAGAGGACACCGTGCTCTCCACTTCACTCTGTGTTGTGTAATTTTTGTGATTATACACTCCAGACACTAAATAGGAAGTTTTCACATAAGATTAAGATAGCTAGGAGAATGAAAGCACCTAGATTACTAATATAAACAAACGTTTACTACCTTCAGCCGAGCTAACACAGCTCTCTTCCACCTGTCATAAGGGTTTCTTTGTGAGCATCATTTGGAAATCCCTTGATAAACAAGATTTTAAAAAGTTGGCTCTCTTGTTTTAGTACAAAGCTTAGTCCATTGTTTCCCCCCCCCGGCTTTTTTTCTTTCTCGTATAAAATTGTGTCTCTACTCAGATTACTAACATTCTGCACCAGTCTTTTTACTTCTACATAAAATGCACAAAGATAGATTTTCTTAGATGACATAACTTCATATTATGTTTTAGTATCTTTCACTACAGCATTACAGAAACAAATTTACACTGTTTCTTCAAGAACGGCTTAAAAATTCAATGAAATATAAATTCAATAGGTCAAAACAAACGTCATGGAATGGGATTATAATTATTGTTCTTATTGTTATTATTACTTTTCTGTTTTACATTTCTTTTTTTCTTTTTATCAATGCTTCTTTCTTTTTTTATTAATTACATTTTATTCATCTTGTATCCCCCCATAAGCCCCTCCCTCCCCTTTCTGCATGTCTGCCCCTCCCCAAGTCCACTGATAGGGGAGGTTCTCCTCTCCTTTCTGATCTTAGTCTATCAGATCTCATCAGGGTGGCTGCATTGTCCTCTTCTGTGGCCTGGTAAGGCTGCTCCCCCCTCAGGGGGAGGTGATCAACGAGCAGGCCAATCAGATTATGTCAGAGGCAATCCCTCTTCCCATTATTAGGTAACCCACTTGGACACTGAACTGCCATGGGCTACATCTGTGCAGGAGTTCTAGGTTATGCAGACTATCAAAGCAGATGCTGAGCCTGATGGGCAGAGTGAATGGAATTTTGTGTAAGAAGTGGGAAATAGTAAGAGCTGGAGAGGACAGGAACTCCACAAGGAGAGCAACAGAACAAGAAAATTTGAACACAGGGAACTTCCTAGAGACTCATGCTCCAACCAAGGACTATTCATGGAGATAACCTGCTTTACATTTCTAACCTACTGCATTCAACATCTCAAAGGTGTGGTTCATTTTTTTAAAATTTATCTAAAAGCAATCTGGCTCTTTCTGAGTCTGTATCAAGTCTCTTTTAGCCAATAAGCTGTGGAGTTATATTGGCTTTGTATCGTTCTCGATGTCACTTGTGGTCTCCGCAATTAATTAAAAGATGCTATCTCTTCTCAATACTTCAGCAAATATGTATGCTGCTGAATAATAGAAAATGCAACTAATTTAATAGCTCAGGTCTTAGTGCACCAAATATAAAATTGTTAGCCTAAAAATCTACTTTTTAGCTTTATAGCCTTTGTGTATTGCTATATGTGACCTGCATTGCCTAGATCAATATTTCTTAAAAAATGATTTGGACTAGGATGAGGGAAACATTTTCGTCAATAAAATCAATTCAGGGACTCTATACAGAGTACTTCACCTTGAAGACTTCAAAAGCATTTATACCAAACTTCCTACAAAGTCCCAGAGTCAAGGAACTGCTCTTCTTTTTGTTAAGCCAAAGCTAGCCAAACACATTGAGCCACAGGCTTTTTAACATAAAGTGGTCTGAGTAATAACTACTTAGAAAAGTTTGATTTTCAGATAATAGCACTATTTTGAGACGTAACTGAGAATAAAAATACATTCATTTGTGTTCATTCTGAAAGACCGCATGCATTTTATTTATTAAAAGGAAAAAAAATAGGATAAACGGTTCAAAAAGATTATCAGAGATGGAAGATAACAACTTTTCCAAATGTTGTAGATGTCTGTTAGGTAGATTTTTATACTTGTGACAAATATCGAGGAAAAACAACTTAAAAGACAACGAATTTATGTTGACTTATGGTTTTAGAGATTTCGTTTCATTGTCAATTGGCCGTGGTATTCCTTGACTGTGTCATGAAAGGGGCCATGTGGTTTAAAAAAAAAAATCAGCAAACTGAAAGCATGGAGAGAGGACATTGAAATGATATAGGCATGAAACACTCCTTGGCGACATACACCTACAAACTTAATGTCCTCCATCTAGGCCCCACCTCTTATGTTTCCAGGCTGTCTTAAAATAGTTGCTATCATCTGAAAATCAAGCCTTCATTACATGAGATTGTTGGGTGACAGCTAATGTTCAAAACATAACAGAATACCAAACAAATACTAAAAGCTGATCTTCGGAATGACCTCAGAGAGAAGGAGAGTGTAAGAAGAAACACAGGTCTCCTTCCTATGAACCACACAATGGAGAGTCAATGTCCTGTATCATCAGGAATCTTTTGCTCAAGTTGAGTCTCCATCAACAGGAGGAAGCTCTGCCTAGGAAGAGCTAAAGGCAACTCAGAGCCAAATTCTTTCCATTTAGACACTAGTACTGTTACCTATATCCCAGATACAGTTCCTGCAGTTATCCAAGGTCATGTAATATAGAAGATCTCAAGTAAGTCTCATCAAAAATTATCTCAGAGAAAGTAGGAGCAGAGGTGGGTATGAGAGGTCTTGGCACCATGAGGAGGGAGGAGCAGAAAACCCAAAGGAAAGGACTTGGAACCACGTGGAGAGATGGACCGGACCTAAGGTATTACTAGGTATGGAACTCTAAACTTATCAAGATAGGCTAGGTCATCAAACACTTTCTCCTAAGTTTCCAAGTGCACATGGACTGGGCATTGCACATATAAATTTTAGCTAATAGTTTTCATAATTTTATTATTATTATTACATTGAAAGAAAAGGAGCCTTTTATTGGACTTAAAGGGAGACATGTTGGTATAATGTCCTTTAGGTATATATACAACTTATCCTTGTTCATTCAAATGCTGATTTCTCTACCCCACTATCCAGTTTAAATCCAGACATTGCACTGTGATGCTTATTGTAAACATCACCTGTCTCAAGTTTGTATAAACATGCCACCATTTGTTCTCTGCATTGCCAATAAAACAACGAGCCTCACTGCTGAGCAATGGAAAGAATAGGGTGGGACATCCTGGTTCATAGAGGAAGAGAAAGAAGCAAGAGGGGAGGAGGAGGAGAAAGTAGGGGCAGAGGTGGGCAGAAGAGGTCTTGGAACCATGAGGAGGGAGGAGCAGAGAATCCGGAGGATAGGACTTGGAACTATGTGGAGAGACGTCCAGACCTAAGATATGACTAAAAGCAAGTATAATGGGTGAAATATGAATAGTAGGAAACTATTGGGCTTGGAGGTTTAGGATGGAATAGCTATTACCCAGCATTGTTCTCTAGGATAATTAAATAATTAAAAAAAAATCTCAGTGCATTTTCCCACGTTAAGGGACACTCTTTTTAAGTCTAGAATATTTCCTCTTACCCATCATCTTCTAATTATCTGGAATATTACTAGGTATAGAAAAATTTAAGAGGATATCAACTATGCTAATAACAGGGTATCTTCACAGACTGTTACATATTTAAATAGGTAGCCAGTTTCTTTAATGCAAATACTTTCCCTAATTCACTATATTAGTTAATTCCCTAATTAACTATAAATGAGGTTAGAAATTTATTTTGAAAGCAATGCTTTTATCCATAATAAAGTTTCCATGAGTTCGCTGTTGTCTCTGATTTTGTACTACACTAAATTTTTTATATGAAGCTATCTGAATATAATAATCATTTCAAACTGAGCAATATTTGTAGTCTTATACTTCTGTGTGTAACAATTATTAGAGAGAAAAACCCTCCCTAAAATAATAAGATCCTAATTACCTGTTATATTGTTTGAAACTCAAGATTATTTCACTCAGGAAATATTTATCAAGCACTTATTCTGTGTCTGGTTCTGTGGAACATCTTGCAAGTAAAAGCTGTGAGACACAGCCTATGATGAGGATCACAGAACAAGGGCTTCTGCTGACACCATACAAGTACATATTCCAAAATTACCTTTTCTATTTTTATTAATTACAGTTTATTCACTTTGTAGCCCCCCTGTACCTCCCTGTCTCCTCCCCTCCTAATCCCACTCTCTTTCTTCCCCACATGTGTCCCTCTCTCAGTCCACTGAAAAGGGAGGTCCTCCTCCCCTTCCCTCTGATCCTAGTCTATCAGGTCTCATTAGGAGTGGCTGCATTGTCTACTTCTGACAGGTGCCTACCACAGAGAGCATCTGAAAGGCTCTACACTGCAGGGTATCGAGGCAGATGTTGAGACTCATAGCCATACTTTGGGCAGAGTACAGGGAATCTTACGAAAGAACTGAGAGATGGTAAGACCTGGAGAGGACAGGAGCTCCACAAGGACAGCAACAGATCCTAAAGTCTGGGTACAGGGGTCTTTTCTGAAACTGATACTCCAGCCAAGGACCACTCATGAAGATGGCCTGGAACCCCTGCACAGATGTAGCCTATGGCAGTTCAGTATCCAAGTGACCTCCATAGTAATGGGGACAAGGACTGTCTCTGACATGAACTGATTGGCCTGCTCTTTGATCACCTTCTGCCAAGGGGAGAGCAGTCTTACCAGGCCAAAATTACTTTTAATGTAACCCAGACTGTGACATTCTTGAAACAGACAGGTTGGACATGAAGGAGGACTAAATATCAAAACAGCAAAGGAAAAGGATATAGGAAAATTGGCTTGTCTGGCAAGAGGTAAAGAACTGAGGCAGGGAGTTCTGACCAATGTATCAACCATGGTTTATAGCTAACTGCTATGTGCATTAATTATTGTAATTTTTCCTGTTGGAAAAGTCTGTCTCTAAACAAATTATCAATTTGTAGTTCATTTGTGTTTTTTTTCAATGAAAATAGCTTTTGTTTTTACTAATTACTAAGTAATACATACTTATTTAAAAATAAATGAAAGTGCACATTCATTTATCTCAAACAAAGAAATACTTGCAGCCTTATCACCTATTTTGCGCTCATTCTTTGTGTATTACCTAATGCAAAAACAAAAAACAATCCATTTAATTAAAATGGATTCATTGTATACATTGTATACAATGTATACATTGTATACATACACACAGGTCTTTCCTCTTTCAGAAATCTAATATTAACAGCCTATATAAATATATGTATATTTCTAATTCTTCCTTGTGCATTTCTTCACGATGTTTTTTAATACATTATATTTTATTATATTTTGCATGTGTGACTGTGTTTGATTTATGACAAAGGATTAAATTTTGTAAGAATGTTATGCTTAACTCTTACCAAAAAACAACCCTTCCCAGAAAAATGGTGCCTCTCAAGCTTTAAAAGTCAGTTGCAGCAATCACTTGGGAATCTTGATAAATATGCCAACTAATTGGGATGATGCCGGGATGCAACATTTTTGACAGGCTTCCAGGTGAAGACAAAGTTGTCATTCTGAAGTACCAGAAGTGTGGAGATCCATCTTAGTTTTTAGAATAATTTGTAGTTATACTATTCTTCATTCAAGTGCTTCCTTCTATTAGAGGCTTCACCTTTATTTTCAGGGTTTTGCTACCACAAAAATCACAGCAGCCTTTCTTTAATTTCTGAGCTCTTTCTAGGTCACCTATTTCCTACTTCTAAACAGCCTGGGGCTCAATGAACCTGGGCTGGTGCCATCAGCTTAACATGTGTTTCTGCCTGTCCATAAGGTACTTTGTGGTCGCCATTTCCCAAGTCCCTCGAACATAAGTGTTGCAACTTAGAAGGTATTTCAACACCTCCAGCACTTGTCTCGGTCAACTCACTGTCACCCTCCGAGTACTTTAGAACCATCACGATGTAACTGCATCGAAATCAACATGAATTGATAACAGTTTTCAGTGATCTCATCTGGGGGACGTGTAGTCCAGGTTCCTTTCTTCTAGAACAACAGAACTGAGCAGAGACACTTTGATATAGCAGAGGCAGAATACAGTTTGTTAGGAAACAATATATTTCTGAGGAGAATGAGGGTTGGAGTAAAGAGCGGCAGTTTAGTAGCTCGGTGCTCCATTGAACAAAGGATACAGGCTTTTTTTGCTACACAGACACTGGGCTTTTTGGAGTCATTTGCGTTTTGGGTTCATTTGCACCTGTATAGGTTTTCTTTCAAATGTTCTGTGACACTTAGCTCTGCAAAATAGTTCACGCATTGTACAGCTCTTAGCGTTTTAAAGCTCTACTCTGGGGTGTATATTAGTATTATTACAAACAATAGATCAGCTTCACACAGTCTGACGATGTTCTGCACCTGCTGTGATGGTGGAATTGAGAGGTAGAGAATAAGGGACCCAGCCTTTCTCTCTGCCAAGGGTTTTTTTCTTCCTTTTTTTCACATACTTTTGTTCATTATTTATGAAGTCTCCACGTCACTTTCCTCCTCAGTCTTCTGCCTCAAAATGCTTGAACTCTAACTCTGTTGGACTTGTAAGTATCATATATTGTTGCTAAGTACTCCTGATATTTCAGAGGTAAGAAACAGCTTTTACAGGCACATTTTATCTGAACACTCGTTATCTTGGGATATTATATGCTTATGAAGCCTAGAAATGAAAAAAAAATTAATTTTTTTCTAATCTACTGTCTTCTTGCTTATTTGGTCATTTCTAATGTTGCATAGCCAGTTGCTATAACATGCATAGGTATTTCTTCGCTGGATTCTTTGAACATTTATTGTAAGGAATCTTGTTGAAAATGTGACAGGCAGACATTCATTTATAGATTTGGCACTTCTATTCTTTGTGCCAATGACATTTGGATATTTTATTAAAGATTGCAAGGATCCATAAACTGAGAATAACACACAACCAATTGACATTTTTTTTGACAGGTGCAGAATATGTCCCAGTCTATAGAAGTCTTAAACTTGAGAACTCAGAGAGACTTCCAATATGTATTAAAAATGGAAACCCAAATGAAAGGGCTGAAGGCCAAGTTTCGGCAGATTGAAGATGATCGGAAGACACTAATGACCAAGCATTTTCAAGTAGGTGTGAACACTGCAATCTTGGCAGTCCAGCGCAATAGGCAGTTAGCTAGCATGTAACTCAGCTGGAAATAATATTACACCTTGGTCCATGTTTACAATGTTCAAGACTTGCTGGGGCCACAACGATGTCATCACCAAGAAGTGACCGTGAGCAGTCAGGAACACATAGAAGATGATTAAAATTAATAAAGAAAATAAAGGTGTTGCCCATCTTGAGACATGTGGGTTTCCGGGTAGAATTACAGGTACTTTACTTTACTACCTAAGACAAGGGGGAATCCCCAGAAAACATTAATAATTTAGTCATCAAAGCTTTTTCTAATGAATTTATGCTCTGCTGAAGTGAGAACTTCTGCAGGATATAAATTATTGAAAAAGGCAATAATACCATTGATAAAAGGATTTTTTAAAGGATGGTTTTCTCACTTTATACAAATGAGTTCTTTTATAAAGCCTGTAGGTGGTTTAATGCCAATTATCTAGAAACTAGAAATGAGAACATGTGTTGAGCTTGGCATACTTTATTAATGATATGTGACAAAGTCACTCATTTAAAATAATTTATTAGTCTGATAATGTCAACTTGAGCCTCTATTAAAGATTATTTATCTGTCTTAAAAAGCATAGCACAGAATTTCAAAAACCTTAAGGTTGTCCATAGATAGCATCTTTTTCCCTCTGTCAATTAGAGAATGAGGTTCAACCCTAATGTGAAAGGAGTGAACTGAATTTAAGCTTGTGTTCAAGGATTTGAATACATTGGAAACATGTAGATTTAGTTAGTTGAATTAATCAGAGACAAACAGAATCCATGCAAGGCACATTTTAGTGAAATAGAAGTCTTCATGGTTTGGATTTTTTTTTTTCTGTGGCCTCTGGAATATAAGGACAAAGGTATAGATGACAGACATCAATACAGAATGAGTTTCAAATGAAGAAAAATAAAATGAAATTTGAAAATATTGACAAGAGAGAAAGTTGAAGTGATAATCCATGGAATTTGAGCTGCAAAGAGACTTAAGCAAAATCAAAAGGCTTTTTAAAAAAGGAATGAATTAGAGCCAGTCCTAGAAAACATAACACACTTGAAAATTATAGGGAAAAAATGTGAGCTGGATTAATGAAAAATATGGGAAAATTATAAACAGGGAGAAATATAAAGTTTTAGATAGTCAACAAGAACTCACTTTGCACATAGACTCTGTGAGGAAGGGCCAGGCCCTTCTTGGAAAAATGAAACACAATGTCCTTCCTTGAAAGTCAACTAAGAGGGAAACAGACTAGGCTCAATGGATGCAGTGGCATCATTTAAGAGCACAGAGGGAAGAGTGATTGATTGTTCACTGAAGATCTATAGAATAGTTAAGAGATTTGACAGTGTTCAGGAAAACCATGTTGGGTATGGCCTCTTCTCCCAAAATACTAAATTCCAGAGAAGAACTAGAATTTCAAATGAGTTCCAGTGTCAGCTTTCAATGATCAGAATTATGGTGTATATGGTCAAGCAACAATGTGAACTTGAAGCTGTGTCATTATCAAAGGTTGTAAACACTAAGCGTGGGAGAGAAGAGAAGCACTTCCAGAAAGGACAGCAAGAGAGGGCTGGAGCTCATATTTTTTGTCAGAGGACAAAGTAGTAAATTCCTGATAAAAAACCAAGGGACTGTGTAAGCTTCCCTGGGTCAGCAGGAGAGGATTAATATCCAGGACACACACACACACACACACAAAGAAAGCTGAGAGAAGCCAAAATTTTTTTTGTTCTAGTATATAGAATTTTGTGTAGAAAAAGTCATGATGTCAATAAGAAAACTGACTTTTCAGAAAATTATATGATCATGATTTTGAATGTCATAGTTCACATAATCCAAGAATATTCTGGAAATAACAAAATCTAACTATTAGCATTAATAATGATAATTACACATATCCACAGAAGAGTTAAGAACACTTTTATATATTATTTAGTTCAATCATCATAACTATCCATAAGGCAAGCAATGTTTTACTGTTTTTATCCCTATCAATTAAACTAAAGCACAAACTATGAGTAGATTTTCAAGTACCTGATTATAGATTCAAATCAACAAACTCTAGCTCCAAACCTGTAGGACTGAACTGATAAGCTAGTTTCCTGAATTAAGTGATGGCAACTGGAGTATTGGTTTAGTTGGTAAATTACTTGCAATGCATGCATAAGTACTTGATTTCAGATCCCCAGTACACCATGAAACTGTGGCAGGGCTTGAAAGGAGACACACCTGTATCCTTAGCATTGGGGAAGTAAAAACAGACCTGAAGCTTGTTAGCTAGATAATTTAGCCTAACAGTGAGACATATGCAGGAAATGATTGAGGAAGACACTTGACAGCCACATCTGGTCTCCACAATGGTACATCTCACACACACAGACACACACATATATACACACATACACATGCAAAGTCACACACATGCATACCCACACATATGCCACACACATCTACACACAGAGACACACACACATACAAACATATGTGCGCACATACATGTATACAGCAATATACATGCCAAAATTCTCACATTTGTGAGCTCACCCCACTGCACCCAAATCACACTAATAATCAGATGTCGAACACGTTCTTGTAAAACACATTTCTTCACTGAGTTACATCATAAATCATATTTCTCTCTAGATGCTGAAATAATATATGCTAGATGTAGACCATCCTAAATCCAAGTGTACGTGGAAAGTTTACTCTATAAAAAACTCTCTGTTGCTGTAAAACTTTCATCTCTTGACAAATACTGTCAACTTTTCTTTCTATGATCTTTCAGGTAGAAAGCTAAGTTAGCCCTTGTAGTGAGACCAAGATACTCAGGTAATTGTCAGGGCTACACAGTAGAAAGTAAAATTCCAGAAGGTAGTAGCAAAGTCATATCTATGGAATTATATTTTTATTTTCATATATATGATATTTACCAAGCCCTGCTAATAAATTTCCAAAGTTTCAAAATTGATTGTCAGAAGTCTAGTAATTTTTGAAAGAGTAAACATACTTTTTAATTCATCAGAGAAAAGGAACTTCCAAAAGTTTAACATTAGATTGCTCCTTTGAATACACACGCAGTAAAATGTAAAGGGTTTCACAGTGGCAATTGCTATAATTTTCAGCAAATGGTATGAACAGAACTCTTATCATTAAAATTCTAATGAAACAATTGTGTCTCCCTTTAGGCATACCACAAGATGCTTAAACTGATAAGCCTATTTAAGATGATCCTTAAAATAAGCAAGGCTCTGCAGTTCTGCTTTTTGACTTCAATAGTTACAAACCTTTCTCATTAATAAGATCTTTTATATCCTCCAATTCAAAATGTACATGCAGAAAAATTCAGATTCCAAGGTTTGTAGAGCACATAGAAATCCCCCACCAGAAACACAAGCCCATTAATCATGGCAGCAATGGGATCTCCTGCTACTCAAATGTATTTATAGAAATAACATTTTCTAAGTGTACTTTAAAAATGAAATTTTCAATTCCTTAAATAATTAAGCACTATGCCTTCTGATAGCACCTATGGGTTATCCTCAAATGATCACACGTTTGGAACTCCTTCAACAGATTTTATCATGTGCAATATATTCACAGTTAAATCAAACTCCTACAATATTTTTGTTGTTCACATCTACCAAATTAAAGGGAAAGAACTATGGGTGACAAATGCAAAAGTTGCAAATGAAAGTGTAGGTAACTGCCCTATCCTTTGATGATTAGGACTAGGGGACATTGATTGACAACATACACGCTTGGTCTCTTGACATAAAAAAAAAAAAAAAAAAAAAAAAATCACTGTTTGAGTCTTGAACAGCACTGTGCAACTAACCCAGCTGCTGTGTAAGCTATGCACTCTGTTCTGTTAAGGAGTTAATTCACTACATTGGTGGATAAGCTATTCTGCCTTTTGTAATAACATCTAAATTATCTCTGCTTTAAGACAAATGGAGACAAGAGTGTAGCTAATGATTCAAAATGGAAACAACAGCGTATATCTCTCTCCTCGAGCTTTGGGAAGTTTTGTATGATTTATCATGCAGTTGAACTTACCTTTCTAATGAGGTTGTCCTAAGATGAATATTCCAAAGGACAAGGGACACATGAGCACAAATAATAGAAACAGTCTTAAATTAAAAAAAAAAATCAAAAAGGTGGTCTAGAATCCAAAAACAGTCCTTTATGGAGTTCTACGGCATAGATATTGTGGAATAATATACTTTCACTACGCCTCATAAAAAGGCTGATCTCTTTCCAGTATTACTATTCACTACATCACTACAGAGTGGATCATATCTCTGTTCCCTAACTAGATGATATATTATTCATTTTATAAAACACTAGCAGAAAGTAAGATAATACAAAAAAGCATAATTACTATGATAAGAGGGCTTTTCTAATTATGATAAAGAGCAATTTATTTTAAAGCAATGCATGTAACCTTTTAAAGAGAGGTTGCTGTGTTGACAAGCTGAGATAGTAAAATTTATTAGCAAGGATCACATGGCCTCTTACATTATCAAAACCTACCTCATGTCAACCAAAAAAAAAAAAAAAAGAAATCAATGAAGAACTTTGAAGCTATTTCCATAAGTTACTTTTCATGTCAAAATGCGAAGAACATAGCTCTTTTTTCTGTTTTAAATGACACTTAGAAACATTCTGCTGCTTTCTCCAGGAGTTGAAAGAGAAAATGGATGAGCTACTGCCCCTGATCCCAGTGTTGGAGCAGTACAAAACAGATGCAAAGCTCATCACACAGTTCAAGGAGGAAATTCGGAACCTGTCTTCAGTCCTCACTGGGATCCAGGAAGAAATCGGTGCCTATGACTATGAAGAACTGCACCAGCGGGTCCTCAGCTTGGAAACCAGGCTTCGTGACTGCATGAAAAAGCTAAGTGAGTAGGGGTTGTTTATTCGCTTAAGTCAGGAAGGCTGGTTTCCATGAAGACTGTATCCTTACAAGGAAGGAAGTCAGAGTGAATGACATAGTTACAGAGAGTCAGGCCTGAATTACAGGGCCATGGGTACCTTAGTCACTTAAGCATGGCTGAGAAATGTTGTTTAAGCTTCTGTCATGCCAAGGCTATGAAGTTTCAGAAATGCAAGGAAATGCCTGTTGAACATAGGCAACTGTGTTTGCAACAGTACTGGATGGAAGTTTTCTTTTCCTAAATATGAGATGACCAGCCTTGCTTGGCTGGGGAAGGAAAAACTTTCTTCTATTTTTTGTTGTTCTTATGTTTTGTTTTAATGGATTTTTTTTTGGGGGGGGGTGTTGTTTGTTTGATTGTTCTATATTTGTTTGTTTTAGTTGTTGACAGTAAGGAAAATGATCAGGAGAGAAATTCAAAACCAAGCTTTCTCAAAGTAAATAAAATCTTTCCTGCAACAGTTAAAAGTCAAGAGGGGTAAAATACTTTAGGTAGGTTATTTGAAGCTAAGGAGTCCTCAGTGGATAAGTATAAATGTTTAAAATAAAATCTGAATGGTCACAAAAATCATTTGGACACCATTTAAAATGTAATTCAGATGATTAAAAATAAGCCTAAATACAGAATGTTTCATTAAGTGAAAGTTACAACAATCACCAAATTAAAAACAAAACAAAACAAAAAAAACCAGGCATTCCCACATCAGAGGATGCACTATAGTCATCTCAGTTTTCCCCAGGGAATCACAGAAGATTAATTAAGAAAAAAATAATGTGAATCCAAAGGCTACATAAATGCATAGAAATTGTTTCTAATTGAAAATTATTTGCTTTCATGCAATATATTCTGATGACACTTTTCTCCTTTCCGAACTCCTCTCAGATCTTCTCCATCTCCCTGCTTACCCAACTCTGTGATCTTTAAAACAAACAAACAAACAACACACAAACACTCAAGAAACACATACACAAACACAAACCCATAACACTGGAAACCGAAATATATACACAAAAGACCAACGAGACAAAAGAAAAACCCCAAATACACTATATACTATAAGAAGACTACACAATTATCATTGAGTTAGTTTTGTGTTAGTCAACTCCACCTGGTCTTAGGACCTGTCTTGAAGTGTGCTTAATATGCCCAGTAAGACTCCATTGGTGAAGACTAATTTTTCTTTTGCAAGTGGATAACAAGTTTAGATAACTTCTTGGTTAGCTGTGAGAGCCCATGTCTACATCTCCCTAAAACTTTCTTAGATATCCTGGCATCTTACCATCTGGTTCACAACTCATGAGCGCCTTCCAGTGCATTTCTCGTATCCCACCATTTCCTCCCTACCCAAGCAAGGACACTGAGCTCGTAAAGGTTTACATCTTAAAGTATGTCAGTGGTGTTCTTGAGCAATTAATAGATAAATCATGATTCATTCGATTTTAGGAATCAGTTCTCTGTGTACTCTCCGATGTTACTGAGATAGGTAAATAAAATAGCCTACTGTGATTAAATAATGCTGCACATCTCCCAGAATATGCAGCTTAAAAAAAAAAGAACAATCCATATATAGCTCTCTACTCTCCTCTGCTTCTAATGTTTCAATTGTATTTGAGTAAAAGAATGTTAATCTAAGAAAATAAAAGTTCCTCCTTTTTATTATTCTTAAAATATGCATATTTTTTCATGGTATCCTAAGACATAAGGACTTGATCTAATACATACATATATATATATATATATATATAATATTGTATTATATATGTTATGTTATATATGCTATATATATTATAATTTAATATACAGATATATCTTAAATACACTAGATATACCATTGCATAATGGTGGTATATCATATAATCATGTATGCCATCATACATATAATATTATTTACTATCATAAATCATTTTATTCATTTCTCTCATAGACCACAAGGTCTGAGACAAATGCAATGAATAAGTTTCATTAATTAATGTTCCTTTTCTTTTCTTTATTTGTGTGCAGTTATTTAGTTTGCAGTCCTGGAAATCAAAAGCAGGGCATTGTCTATGTTGAATTTTACTATGCTGATGAATGTTCTCTAGCAGTCACTAGGCTAAATGACATCAGTATTCATGTCTCTTCCTTAATAAGATATTTGCACTTTGCTTTAGCTGAGATGTACCTACAAAGCATTGAAAATGAAGCAGTACCTTAGTATGCGTGTGGCACTGGTTCCAGAGCTCTCACGAATACCCAAACTCAAGATTGTAAATCCTCTTTTCTCTCTCTCTCTTTTCCCAGATGGAAGGCTCTTTTAAAAAATATTTTTTATTAATTACAGTTTATTCACTTTTGTATCCCAGCTGTAGCCCCCTCCCTCAGCCCCTCCCAATCCCACACTCCCTCCATCCTTTATTTCCTCCCATGACTTTTTCCCAGTCCACTGATAGGAGACCACCTCCTCCCCTTTCATCTGACCCTAGCCTATCAGGTCTCATCAGGACTGGCTGCATTGTCTTCCTCTGTGGCCTGGTAAGGATGCTCCTGCCTCAAGGGGAAGTGATCAGAGAGCCTGTGACTGAGTTCATGTCAGAGGCAGTCCCTGTTCCCATTACTAGGGAACCCACTTGTACACTGACCTGCCATGGGTTACATCTATGCAGAGGTTCTAGTTAATCTCCACAAATGATCCTTGGTTGGAGTATCAGACATCAGACTCAAAAAAAAAAAAAAACAAAAAAACAAAAAAAAAAAAAACCTGGGCCCAGATTTCTTGGTTCTGTTGCTCTCCTTGTGAAGCTCCTGTCCCCTCCAGGTGTTTCTATCTCCTCCTACTTTCATAAGATTCCTTACACTCTGCCCAAAGTTTGGCTATGAGTCTCAGCATCTACTTTGATACCCTGCTGGGAATTGCACTGAAACTGTAGATTGCTTTTGGCAGGACGGCCATTTTCACTATGTTAATCCTACCGATATATGAACATGGGAGATGTTTCCATCTTGTGATATTTTCTTCAATTTCTTTCTTCAGAGACTTTTTTTGGAAACAGGTCTTTTACATACTTGGTTAGAGTCACTTTATGTTATTAGTGGCTGTAAATCCTCTTATATGAAATAGTATGATACTTAACTATAACCTATGCATTCCTTCCCGTATGCTTTACAGAATTTCAAAATTCTTTAACAAATTCAGTGCAATTCAAATGCAATACAGATATGATTTAGGAAAAAAATGACTTATGCATGCTTTCTACAAATGAAATTGTTTTCCAAATACTTTTCATTTTTGGTTGGTTGAACTGGAAGATGTGTAACTTATGAAATTTAAGAACAGGAGGTAGTTATTTTATACTACCTCATGAACTCTTTCTAATTGTCAGCGGTATTGTCTCCTAGTCACTTAACATAAAGACCAGTGCTACTAGAAAAAATAATCTAATTTTTTTGGGTTTGTCTTAAAAAGAATGTGATTCTTTCCTTTCCACTATTTAGATCAATTAACCACTTAGTGGTCATCTCTGGACAAATAATTTTTAAACAGAGAGTTGAATTTGTAGATGGAAGGTAGATATATGTTATATGACTGATGATAGATAGGCAAATAAATAGATGGTAGATAGATAGACAGACTGACCGACAGGCAGACAGATACATAGATGATAGGGACATTGAGAAAAAAAGATACAGATAGATGGTAGAAGTGTACATATGGGTATGTTATTGATAGGTGGATAAATGGATATCATGTATATATACATATCTGTAGATAGAGATAGAAACAGAAAATACAGTGTATAATTTCAATGTGTCACTGGGTTAGGATTTGATTAAAATATATTTGATTTAGAATCTGCATTTCTCAACGTTGGTACAAGATGGATGAATTCATCTCTGAGAATCCATTTAACTGTATTACCATTGTTATTGTACAAGCACCAGAATATTAACACATCAGACCATAAAATCTTGGGATGGAGGAAAAACAGTAATTAATTATCAATGTGACCATTAACACAAAGGGTAGAGGGGAAAATACCATGAGTTCAACATTCCAATGAATCTAAAATCAACATGCTATAATGCTAAGACAGAGAGAGGCCACAAATAATTTATACTCTAGTGTAACAAGCAAGAAGGCTCATTCATCAGTCGTATCTTCACTCTTCACAAAAGCTTCTCAACACACATCTGATTAGCAAGGGTAGAAATGAAATGGAGAGTGAAAAAAATGGCAACAATTGTGAGTACATTTCTCTCAATTTTCTACCCTAGTGGAGTTAGTTATAAGTAAATGTCACAGGGCACATCACAGAAATCTAAAGACTGAAAATTAAACCAGCTTGCCTGACTTCAAGGACCCTCCCAAGCAGTAAACAAGGCCCCCAGGGAATCACAAATCCTGCAAAGTACTAAGGCACTATTCAGCGAAGAATTAGAGGTTGGGAGAGAGTGGAAATTAGACAAATGCTTCCACAGCAATGCACCCTGGTGGCCTGAGTAAAATACAATGATGCCTTTTCCAAAGTATTTCACTTTCCTCTGAGAGACTGAATAGAATGAAGTCCCTTGCGCTTAATTAAATTGTATCAGATTTCTCGAAATGCAGAATATAATTATATGCATGTGAAAAATTTTCAGAGAAAGCCTGGTTAAAACTCTCACACACCCTCTGAGACCACCAACAGATATTTAATGGAGATTATAACCTGGCTTTTCAGCTTGCCAGGCCCCCACCGCACCCTATTCCCTCTTGATGCTTTTATTTTTAGGGCAATGATTTGGTGCCCTCTAGTGGAGTCATTTGAGGTCAAGGTGATGTCTTACTATGGAGAATTTGTTTCTAACAATGAAAACCAAATTTTCAGCACATATGTTTGTCTCCATCATATGTTCTGGCACTTTGTAAGAGACCATATCTCTGTGGTCAACAAGCTCAGCTGTAAGCAGGAACAGCAAGCACATAAGTACGTACTTCATCAAGACAGAGTGCCAGCTGCTTTGACAGTCAATATGCCAGCTGCTTTACTTTTGGTTTAATCCCTGAAAGAGCTCTGGGTTAGGCATCAGTACTGATGATTTACAAGAAAAGCACAAAACTTCCATATACTGTTAGGATTGTAAAACCTTTAAGGCCAAGCCACTCTTAATTGAAACACAGATTTCTTTCCCATATGTAATGTCTTTTCTATAACAGCTAAGAAATTGTTTACGTAGCTCAGAAGATGTAATTTAATGATTAAACTGCTATCTATCCATCCATCCATGCAATTTATTGATTAAACTACTATCTATCCATCTATCCATCCATCTATCCACTTGTTGTGATACTTTCTGGAGTGAGTCTTTCTGAAGTCTGAGAGTCATTCATTTCATTATTTCCTGTAGCTCACTTCTCGCACACAATCACATCTTCTTGCTCCCTCTTTACACATTTCCCAAAACTGCCCCTTTTTGCATCCTCATTTTCACCACCCAAATCCAGAGCAGCATTGATCATGTTTCATGGAAACTGCAATGATTAGGTTCCTTCTTACTTGGTTCAAGTGAAGACAGTCCTACTCCATCGCTCTCAGTGTTTATTCACATCATTCCCAAACACAAATTGAGGCACATTGCAGTTGTATTTGAGGGGTTTATCTTTAAAGTGAATCCAGACACTTCTGCATGACCTGTGCTAGTGGTGTGGATACAACGTGATTCCCCTCTCCTCTCCTCTCAACTCCTCAGCATACACCAGTCTCCTGCCCAAGCTTTAACCATTCTTGTGTTTTAGTTCCCTTGTTGTGTCTATTTTCACACTCCTGGACACTGAAATTCTTCATGTTACCTCAAAGCACTCTTTCTAATTTACTACTGAAATCCTAAAACTTTTCATTACACACAAAGACATCAGCCTTAACTGATCGCACCTGCAAGAATTTGCATTCCTTTGGCATGGTTTTCTCGATCCTTTCTTCATTACCACAGAGCACTAAGCCTATTCCTAAGTTATACAGGAAAAAGAATGCATTTCTTTTGTGGTGTGCTGTGGTGTGTGTGTGTGTGTGTGTGTGTGTGTCTGTGTGTCTGTGTGTCTGTGTGTGTGCGCACGCACATGTATGTACCTTTAAGGAGTGTTGTTCACACACTGAAAGTACTGCTTTTGTTAAGGACTTGCCTTGCTTTAGTTACTTTTTGGAGACACAAACAACATATCTCAAACAATATATGGAAAACCAGTTTATGCAAAGGTTTGATGAGAGAATTTTTTATTAAAATAATTTCTTTTCAACTCACATTACAAATATGGTGTGTGTGTGTGTGTGTGTGTGTGTGTGTGTGGTGTGTTTTTACAAGCCAAAGAGTTCTTGAGGAAAGGCAGATTACAGAAGCATTTCATTGATTCCCACCTGATTTTGTATTGTGTTGTTATTGACTCCTTTTATTTCTACAATGGCAATTTCAGCATTTCACTGTAAAATACCTAATAGTTTGCTCTATGTAACATTTAAAGGAAAAAAACACCAAAAATCTCAGATACTGTAGACATTTTAAGAAAGTTAAACTTTGGCTCACTTGGGTTAAAAAGCATGATTTTTCTAATCCAAAATCTAATGCAGACGATTTTTTTGAAATTTAATTTTTATTATTTATATTGATTAGTGTTTACTTACATTGTATCCCAGCTGTAGCCCCCTCCCTCATCCCCTTCCAATCCCACACTCCTTCCCTCATCTCCTCGCATATGCCTCTCTAAGTCCACTGATAAAGGAGGTCCTCCTCCCCTTCCATCTGACCCTAGCTTATCAGGTCTCTTCAGAAATGTCTTTCATAGTCTTCCTCTGTGGCCTGGTAAGGCTGCTCCCCTCTCAGAGGGAGGTGTTCAAAGAACCAGCCACTGAGTTCATATTAGAGACAGTCCCTGTTCTTCTTACTAGAGAATCCACTTGGAGATTGAGCTGCACATGGGCTACATCTGTGCAAGGGTTCTAGGTTATCTCCATGCATGTTCCTTGGTTGGAGTATCAGTCTCAGAAGACACCCCTGGGCCCAGATTTTTTGGTTCTGTCGCTCTTCTTCTGGAGCTCCTGTCCCATCCAGGTCTTTCCACCTTCCATTTCTTTCATAAGATTCCTTACACTCTGCCCAAAGTTTGGCTATGAGCCTCAGCATCTGCTTTGATACCCTGCTGGATAGAGTCTTTCAGAGGCCCTCTATTGTAGGCTCCTGTCCTGTTTCCTCTTTTCTCTCTCTTCAGATGTCTGTCCTATTTGCCTTTCTCAGTGAGGACTGGTCATCTTACCCTGGGTCCTCCTTCTTGCTTAGCTTCTGAGAATATGTTTCTAGGTTAAATGTAAATAATGTCAAATAAGTGACCTGCAGTCATTTGCCAGAATCTACCATACATACTCTAAAATTGTAAGTTTTGTCATGAAATTATCTGGGATTTTATTATACTATTCATTCAGTTTTAAGTTTAAGTAAATTTCTCCTTTAAGATATATTTTAAATTCAAGCTTATATTAGAAAAGATAAATGAAAGAGTTGAAGTACTTTCTTAAACAACTAAGGTGATGTAGCGTTTTCTGAGAAAATGAGTTATTAAACACACATGTGTTTGTTCTTATCCTCACCCAAGGTTTATTGTAGCTACTCCAGTTCTTTCCACTAGCAGCACAATTGACATGCACAGACATAAGAATAAACTTGAAATAATATAAGTAGTCTTTACAGGGCTTCCAAAGTATGATCAAAATAAACTCTTTATGAGAGTTTTAATAGACTGTAATATCAAGTCATGTGTATTTCTTAGTACATTAGTTTTTCACTGGCCTTAAAAAGAAAAAATATTTTATATCCATGGATATATTTTCTGCTCTATCTAAGTTATATGTGTGGCTTTTGCTTAAAAAACTAAAGCTATAAGATCTTAGACTAACCTAAAATAAAGCACATTCACATGCTAAAGAAATAAGAAAGGAGAACAGATATTTGTGCGTCAATGATTCCAACAGCTTCTTCATGCTGCATCCTGAATAGCATGCAGGATCCTTTTCCTCAATGAATGATTGATAATTATCGATGGTAACTGATATTGGAAAGATGAATGCATAAAAGTCACCAGAAGAAAGAAAATGGCCACTTTCCTCAATAGCCTATTCAGTGTATTTTCTAAATGTTATCAGTGCTGATATTTCCATGGGTCTCACTGCAGACAGAGGGGAATAACAGAAAAGAATCAATGAAGCAAGACTCCACCTCCCTTTTCTTGCCATGCACCTTTATGGGAACATTTGTCTTCCAGGCATTTGGGGAAAATTATCTTTCCTGTCTAACTTCCCTTGTTCTCTAGAAAGTGAGAGGAATGTGAGAAAGACAATGATTCATTTGAACAAAAGCTAGTTTGGGAAACTCATGAAACAAAAGTGACTGTTATTTTCCCCCACTGTCTCTGTTCCTTTAGATTGTGAAGATGCTTATGTTTCTTGACACCAAAACCCACAAAATTATAACCGGGAAAGCAGCCAGTTTCATAAATTCCTGCCGTTTTAATTCTACTGACTTCATTTGACAAGATAAATTTTACCCTAGGAAATCAATGACCAATTTAAAGGAAGTTTCTCTTGGGAAGTAATCAACACGGAGAGCTCATCCCAAGCCGAGTTGTTTGCTTCCTGTGGTGGTGACTACTGCATGGCCACAGTGGTGACTTGTCATTTATTTAATTTTTGTTGGTTGGATGGGCCATGACCACAGACACCACTTTCTCCTCCTCAGCATATAAAAGCTTCTTGACCCCAAATCAATGTAATGCCTGCCCTTAGCTAAAATAAGGAGATATCAGACTTTAGAACATCTTCTCCAGAAAGTAAGTACATTACCCGCCATTATACAGTGATTTCAGCACGTGACCTGCATGAAAAACCAGAGTTGGCAGCTTCTGCCTTAGTGTCCGAAGTACACAGGCAGAGGCTTTGTTTCTGTGTTTGATTTTAATTAATTCAAACACACATTAAGGGGTAAATGTAGGCATGGCTACTCATAGACTAAGTAAAATCAATCAATATCTACTTGTAGATTTCATTTATTTCATTATGGTCTTTTACAACTTTCGTACTTCCTCTCTACCAGATGGCCCCTGACTTTAGTAAATGACAACAGAAATACTAGGATCTCATGACAACAGAAATTACTAGGATCTCATGCTTCCCCCCCCTTCTTTTTCCTGAAATGACTTGTCTGTTGCTGAAATTTGGTTTATAGTGTTTCTCAAACAACTATCATTCAAATTATGATTCATCACTTTCTGCATGTCACATGACTTCTAGAGATTTCTTTGCACTAAATACCATAGCAATTTCTTTGAAAGTGTTAGCCATCAAGATGAGATTCTGCACAGGTCAGGACCACAGTCTTCTGAATAAATGTTTCACTTGGTCCAGTGGTGGCTTTTTTTCTTGATTAAACTTTTATTTGTTTATATTAATTGCAGTTTATTCACTTTGTATCCAGCTATAGCCCCTTCCCTCCCTCATCTCCTCCCATTCCCCTCTCCAAGTTCACTGATAGGGGAAGTCCTCCTCTCCTTCCATTTGACCATAGCCTTTCAGGTCTCATCAGGACTGTCTACATTGTCCTCCTCTGTGGCCTCACAAGGCTGCTCCCCTCTTGGGGGGTGAGGAGGTGTCAAAGAGCCAGCCACTGAGATCATGTCAGTGAGAGTCCCTGTTCCCCTTACTAAAGAACCCACTTGGATACTGAGCTGCCATGGGCTACATCTAAGCAGGGATTCTAGGTTATCTCCATGAATGGTCCTTGATTGGAGTATCAGTCTCAGAAAAGACCCCTGTGCCCAGATATTTGGGCACAGTGGTGGGTTTTTAAAGAAAGATTCTTCTTAGAATTTTGACCAAGAGTAAACCCAAATTTTAATTCTTCACTTATTTCCGTTCATCTTTCATTTGTCCCTAACAGGGGGCTTTGCTCTATCCTGAATGCATAGCACAGAAAGTATAGTATATGAAAAGAATGAGAAATTTCTTGTTTTCATTAATTTTTTAACAAAGTTTATAAGGGTCATCTTTACTTTATTGACTCAGAAAAGCACTCAAAACTGTAAGTAGGTGCTTCCAAACCATATCCGCATGCTGCTTTCATCAGTTTATGTTGATTTTTTTTTTCTAGGTTGCCTTCAGCTTCATGAGTGCTTTCAGTGAACAGTGAACAAGTATCACAACACAGACACAGACACACACACAGACACACACACACACACACACACACACACACACAATTCTGGGCCAGGGGCATGGAGGTGTACTTTTTATCAGACTGAAGCTATACATTTAGCTCAACCTGAAAAACAAACAAAACAAAAATTGATTAATGAGAAGATCAAGGCATAGTAAGGTTGCTTACACGGGTTTCGTAAAGACAATTTAAACAGGCTGAACACATGGTAGGAAAACAGATTGAGTACATAGTTTTAAAGGTCTCAAGGCATGTTATTAACTCAGTTGCATGACTGTGAAAAAGTTTATTTTCTCAAGTCAAGAAGTGTTTTCAGGAAAGGCTACTCCCACAGCTAAGAATTCATAATATATTTTTCCATATTCCTGATAGCTTCTTCCAGAGATCCTCTGCCCGGACCCCTAGGTGCTTATTTGTAAAGTTCTGTTATGTCTTTCTTTGTGTATCTCCCTCACAAATATAATATATCTTCAGGCCTTCACTATCATCACAACACTTACAAATGTCCAAACTGCTTCTCATAGGGGCATCTGCTATTATCTATCTATCTATCTATCTATCTATCTATCTATCTATCTATCTATGTACTTTCTCACCAGATACTGTGTCAAGTCATGCACAGTTTAAAACCACCTTCACTGGAGTACTACTGACACATTTTTCCTCTTCTTCCTTCTTGTCTCTTTACCTGAGTAAGTGGCAGTAAATTCTGCCCAAGTGGGCAAGCCCCACATTTGCATGCTACACAAGATCATTTTTTGTGGGGGAGGAGAGAGTTGGGGAGGTGATTGTCTTTTTTTATTTAAATTCATTTTTTTTACAGTTTGTTCTCATTACATCCTGATTGTAGCTCCCTCCCTTGTCTCCTCCCAGTCCTACCCACTCCTCTTTTCTCCTACTCCTCTCCTCTCATCTTCAGAAAGAGGGAGCCCTCCTCCCCTACCATCTGACTCCAGCCTATCAAGGCTCATCAGGACTACCTGGATTCTTATCATCTGTGGCCTGGCAACCTCCATGCCCCCCAAACCAGTGGGAAGTGATCAACAGAATCCATGTCAAAGACAGCCCCTGATCTCCTTACTAAGAGACCCACCTGGTGACTGACCTGTCTATTGGCTACATCTAAGCAGGGGGTCTAGGTCCTCCTCATGCATGCTCCTTGGTTGGCACATCAGTTGCTGCAGACCCACATGGGCCTATATTTTTTTGGATCTTTAGGTCTTCTTATGCAACTCCTGTCTGCTCTAGGTCTTTCTATTTCCCCACCTTTTCCTACGACTCCTTGTACTCTGCCCAAAGTTTGGCTGTGAGTCTTGGCATCGGCTTTAATCCTATGCTGGGGTGGAGTTTTTCAGAAGATGTTTATGGTTGGCTCCCATCCTGTCTCTCTCTTCAATAACTTCCTAGATAAGATCATCCCGAGTGAGGTAACCAAAGGCCAAAGGCCAGAAAGACAAGCATGGAATATACTCACTTTGGATATTTAACCATATTATACAGGATAGTCATACTACAATCTGCAAACCTAAAGAAGCCAAAAAACAAGGAGGACCTTAGGGAGGATGATTAATTCTCATTCAGAAGGGAAAATAGAATAGACACTAGATCATTCTTAATTTATTTTGGTTTTCTACTTTCACATCTAACCCAAAATCTGTTCCTATCTACTCTACCCTCAAAATCAGACACCCAATATACTCAGTTCCCTCTGTCTGTCACTGCTTTATATCCCTCACCCAAACAATGCAATAACTCATAATGTTTCCCATAAAGTAGATAGAGTTTTCTTTTAAAATTATAGTTCACAAATATTTTGATTTGTTAATGCTCCCTTTAAAAATATTCTCTGATTTTAGATCATATCTACAAAAAGATTACCAATGTTCATGTTGGTTTTACAACTTTCATGATATGGACTGTTCTTTAGTCAATCTCAGATCCCTTGGCAGGAACACATGCAATAGTTAATTTGTCTAAAGTATCTATCTGAGTACTGAATACCATTCTAAACATTTAGCATGTATTCCTTATTTAATCTTTTTAACTGTGCAGTGAAAGTTATTTGATCACCTCTGTTAGCCATGAGACAATAAGAAATTAAATTGCTCAAGGTCTGCAAAGAGTAAAGATACTCCAGATCAAAATGTGGTAGTTCCTGTAACCTACAATCTCCTATGCACCATTTTAAGATACTGCCAACACATGCTGCAGAAGATGTGGAGAAAGGGGACCCTCCTTCATTGCTGTTGGGAATGTAAACTTGTACAACCACTTTGGAAAGCAATCTGGTGCTTTCTACAACAATTAGGAGTAGTGCTTCCTCAAGATCCAGCTATAGCACTCCTAGGCATATATCCAAAATATGCTCAAGTATAAAACAAAGACATTTGCACAACCATGTTCACAGCAGCTTTATTTGTAATAGCCAGAATCTGGAAACAACCCAGATACTCCTCAACTGAGGAATGGATACAGCAATTGTGGTACATTTATAGAATGTACCACAGGAATACTACTCAGCAATTAAAAATAAGGAAATCATGAAATTTGCAGGCAAATGATCATCCTGAGTGAGGCATCATAGAAGCAGAAAGATACACATGGTATATACTCACTTATAAGTGGGTATTAGATATATAATATAGGATAAACATACTAAAATCTGTACACCTAAAGAAGCTAAGCAAGAAGGAGGACCCTGGGTAAGATAATCAATTCTTACTCAGAAAGGCAAACGGGAGGGACATTGAAAAAGGAAGAAAACAGGGAACAGGACAGCAGCTTACCACAGAGTGCCTTTGAAAGACTCTACTGTGAAAGGTATCAAAGCAGATGCTGAGACCCTTAGCCAAACTTTGGGCAGAATGCGGGGACTCTTATGAAAGAAGGGGGAGATAGAAAGACCAGGAGGGGTCAGGAGCTCCAGAAGAAGAGCAACAGAAAGAAAAATTCTGGGCACATGGGTCTTTTCTGAGACTGATATTCCAACCAAGGACCATGCATGGAGATAACCTAGAGCCCCTACACAGATATAGTCCATGGCAGCTCAGTCCCCAGGTGGGCTCCCTAGTAATGGGAACAGGAACTGTCTCTGACATGAACTCAGTATCTGGCTCTTTGCTCACCTTCCCTTGATAGGGGAGTATCCTTACCAGGCCACAGAAGAAGACAATGCAGCCAGTCCTGATGAGACCTGATAGGCTAGGTTCAGAGGAAAGGGGAGGAGGACCTCCCCTATCAGTGGAATTGGGGAGGAACATGGGAGGAGATGAGAGCAGAGAAGGTGGGATTGGGAGGAATTGAAAGAGGGGACTACAGCTGGGATACAAAGTGAATAAAATGTAATTAATAAAAAATTAATTAATTAATTAAAAAAATAAAATACTGCTTTTTCAAACTGGCCTTCTAAATGTTTGAGCCACTAAATCGGTAATATGCTAACTAAACTAAAGCCCTAAGTAAACTTCCCTTTAATTCATGAGTGGATGTCAATTTATTTCAGGTTACATATCAAGCTAGACATCTTCCCTACCTTGGTGGAGTTTAAAATTTTAAATTTATGCACTTATTTGAGATTAGGAGACTTAAAGACACACGAAAATTCAGTTATACTCTATTTAAAGTGTGCCTCATAAATTAATACTACAAAATTAGTTTCCTCAAGAAATGTCTCTCTGGATGAAAAATTATGGTGAACTGAGGTCAAAAAAGGGAAGACAGAATCAAATATTGCATATTTTGAATCACTAGAAAGACGGGAAACAGTGAGTAGATGCTGAACATGCAAGTTGATGATAAAGAGAAAATAACCCAGAGAAGAACCAGGTAGCAAAGAATACATTTTGTGAGTGCCCATGGAGCTTCCTTGGTGAAAGAATTGATTTGAAATATCGGTCAGGATGTTTATCCCAGCAACAGAAACCTACAGCTCTGAGAGGAAAGGGCTTGTTAATTTTACAGCTTTCAGTCTATCACTGAAGAAACCAGCACTTCAGTTGTAGACAGGAACCTGGAAGCAGGAACCGATTCAGAGACCATGAAGGAATGCAGCTTACTGGCTTGCTCCCCATGGCTTTCTTAGCCTGATTTCTTACACACAGGACCATCTGTCTAAGGGTGGCACCACCCACAACAATCACTAATGAAGAAATGCCCCACAGGTTTGCCTGTCAGAGCCAGTAGGATGTGCGCATTTTCCCATTTGAGGTTCCCACTTCTCAGAGGACACTAGCTTATTTCAAGTTGACAAAAATAACTAACTAACTAACTAAATAAATAAATAAATAAACAAATAAATAAACAAATAAATAAAATAACAACAATAACAACTAACCAGCACACTTGTTGATGTCTGAATGGTTACCACCTGGGGATGTGAAAGGTTCTTCCATACCATAAAGCAGAGATTAGAGAACTGTTTGTACAATGCTCACTTAAGAGAGTTTTGTGGAACTCTGACTTTTTGAGAGCTGATCTTTTTGTTGTTGTTGTTCTCTGTGTAGTCCTAGATGTCCTGAAACTTGCTCTGCAGACCATGCTGGCCTCAAACTCAGAGATTCACCTGCCTCTGCCTCCCAAGTGCTGAGATTCCTAAAAAAAAAAAAAAAATAGATAGATAGATAGATAGATAGATAGATAGATAGATAGATAGATA
>NW_026596095.1:3221443-3252138 GCF_907164565.1 Psammomys obesus
ATAGATAGATAGATAGATAGATAGATAGATAGATAGATAGATAGATAGATAGATAGGTTTGAGGCCACAGTTCACAAACATTGATTTACACTTGTTGAAAATGATTTTAATATAACCAGAATGACTAAGTAAACATAGAGTAATAAAATTTTCAAAATCAATTTGATTTCTTTATGTAACAGCAAATAAGCTTTTCTCAGACAAACCATTTATTAAACTGATAAGACTAGATTCTAGTCTGTAGGCTGTCGTTTTATTCAGACGACAGTGTCCTTTGCTTTACAGAGGCTTTTCAGTTTCATGAGGTCCCATTTATTGATTGTTGCTCTTAGAGCCTGTGCTGTTGGTGTTCTGTTTAGGAAGTTGTCTCCTGTGCCAATGAGTTCTAGGCTCTTCTCCACTTTTTCTTCTAACTGATTTACTGTATCTGGTTTTATGTTGAGGTCTTTGATTCACTTGGACTTTAGTTTTGTGCAGGGTGATAAATATGGATCTATTTTCATTTTTCTGCATGTAGACATCCAGTTGGATGTCTACAGCACCATTTGTTGAAGATGCTGTCTTTTTTCCATTGAATGGTTTTGGCTTCTTTGTCAAAAATCAAGTATTCATAGGTGTGTGGGTTTCTTTCTGGGTCTTCTATTCAGTTCCACTGATCCTCCTTTTTTGCTTCTATGCCAATACCATGCAGTTTTTATTACTATTGCTCTGTAATACAGCTTGAGAAAGGGGAACAGGAACTACTTGTGACATGAACTCAATGGCTGGTTCTTTGACAACCCCTCCTCCGCTCAGGGAGGAGCAGCCTTGCTAGGCCACAGAGGAGGACATTGCAGCCAGTCCTGAAGATACCTGATAAGCTAGGGTCAGATGGAAGGGGAGGAGTACCTCCCCTGTGAGTAGACTTGGAAAGGAGCAGGGAGGAGACAAGGGAGGGAGGGTGGGACTGGGAGGGCACGAGGAAGGGAGTAAGGCTGGGATACAAAGTAAATAACCTGTGATTAATATATATTAATTTATAGAATATATATTAATTTATATAATATTAATTTATATATAATACATATTATATATTAATTTATATAATACATATTATATATAAATTAAGATATATATATTATATATATATATAATATATATATATTAGCTGGCTGGCTAATCAGCTCAACTGCCATCCAGGCTAAGACCCAGGGCTCTCAATTGGGCCACACCCAAAGCTACATCATTTATGGATGGTAAATGTTTGAAAGGGCCAGTCACGGTGTTCCAAAGGTGTAAGATCTCTATGACACAGAGCAACAACTGATAACTGGGAGGAGTCTCAGTGAGTATCTAATATTGATGGTGTCGCAGAAGTCAGAGATCTCAACCAATGACTTACTGCAATGAAGTAAGGAGAGAGGAACATACTGTGAGACACGCTGTGACATAATACAGCTTCCACAATGAGATGTGTTTCATGCTTTGTTTTTGTTAGCATTGTTTGTATGTGCATGTGTTTCATGTTGGGTGGAGTTTGCAAAAGTGAGGAGTGGATCTGAGGGGAGAGGGAGATGAATGGGACTGGGGTACAACATATGACCACACCCCCAAAATCAATAAAACATTTTTTAAAAAGACATATACAGGAGGAGTATACAGTGAGAACTCACCAGAAATGCAATTATAAAAACCCATGTGCAGGGCCATGCTGTCATAACTTGTTAAAAATATAACTCTATTCAGTTTATCTTTTTTTATAATTTTTAATTTTTTTATAATTTTCAATTTTTGATTTAAATATAATTACACCATTTCTCCCTTTCCATTTCCTCCTAGGAAATGTTACCCATGCTTATTTCCTCTCAGTTTCATGGTTTCTTTTTCTCTGATTATCATTACTAAATATGTACACGTATATTCATAAATATATATTCATATAATCATAAATGAAAAAATACAACCAGCTAAGTCTATTTAGTGTTGGTTGATGTATGTGATTTCAGGACAGATCATTTGACATTGCATATCCAATTATGGCATTCATCCTAGGGAAGACAAATTTTCACTCTCTCAGCAACCATTAGTTGTCTATAGTATATATATATATATATATATATATATATATATATATATATATATATATACACACACATATAGAGAGAGAGAGACATACACACACACACACACACACACACATATACATTATATTCATGAGATTTTCTCTTCTATGTCTGTTGGTGTTTTCATTGTTCAAGTCTTGCTTAGACAGCCATGTCAATGATGTTAACATGGATGTAGCTTCCTTATTCTTTAGAAAATACCATCTCACATGTGACTTCCTGGTCATATGGCTCTTACAATCTGTTCATGATATTCTTGTGATGTTTCCTGAGCCCTAGGTGCAGGAATTTTGTTATAGATTATCCACTGGAATTGGGTACTCCATAATCAGGTGGGTTGTTTGTTTTGTTTTGTTTTGTTTTTTTATTTGAATCAAGTTGTAGTTTTCTGTAGTGGTCTCCTTATGTTGCCAAAAGAAGCTTTCTTGATGAGGAGTGAAGGCTGTGTTTATCTGTGCCTATATGGATTGGTGTTTTGAAAGCAGTAATTAAGCTGGTCTACTAAGGCAGCACTAGCAAGTTCTACAATAAAATCTATAACCTTGTTAGCTTTGGGTATTGGTTGGGTTTATGGTACCAGGCATGATTTTTCTTTTGTTGAGTAAGGTTTGCATTGAATTAGAGAGCTGCTGGTTTCCAACAAGATATGCCCATTTAGGGACACCTTACCATGCTGATCATTGTGATTCATAAATATCAGCTAGATGGGACAATTGATTGCTTCTCTCCCATTGGTATTTTGCGTACTACTTCTGACGCTATGAAAACTAGTCCCAGGGAAGAGGCTTTTGGTCATATTCAGGTCTATGTTCTTAATACTGAGGTCAAACTACATGATAGCTTTGTAATAGGAACTTACCCTCAACGTCTAAGAGGTAGCTCAAGAAAACAATAATATCCTGTACTGTTTTGAGAGGCTCTTGGACTCCCTGACCTACAGCTCAAAATGTGGGTTCTCACGCCTGGTGCTGGGCTTTCATTAGATGTGGTATAACTTTATTCAAGCTATCAGTGTGTGGGCACACATACACTCGTGTGTATTTTATGCTAATTTAGTTAATATCAATAATATGATTCCGTAAGGCTGCTGAAACAATCTTAATATTATTTATATCCTTCCCTCTCTTCTGGTATATTCTTCATGTCCTTCTGTATGCTCTCCCTCCTCATTTTTCACTTTTAAAAAATTATCACATTTGTTGCTATAGAAAATATATGGATAAATGTTATAATTCATATTATTCTCATTTTTTGAAGTTTATAGAGGTAAAGACAGAACTTGCTAAGTCAACTGTAAAATGCTGGAAGCTTAAAGCATTCAATTTCAGTCTAAGACTCATAGGATTCAAAATATTAAAATGAAGGCTATTCATGAGTTTCATTTTTTTCAGTCTGTGACCCTTTCTTTTTTCTATCAATTTCTTAGCTATGCATGGCACATAAAACCTGGAAATAATTTTTCAGCAGGCAATGTATAAATGCACTCTTTAACTTTTCAAACTTAGTGGCTATGAGGTTTTTGAACTTACTTTAACATTTTAAATCACAATGTAAATATTACATACATATGGCAAAAATAGAATGCTTAAAATTTTAAAGGGCTTGGAATAAAGAACAACAGTCTGTTTTAGTTTTTCTCACCAGAGTTTAACACATTTAAGTTTAATTTTAGGGCATTAGATTGGTTAAATTAGAAGTCTAAATAAAAACATTTATTTTCTACTTTTAAAACTCAATCATAGACATTATTTAATGAGTCCCTGCTTGTTAACTGAAAATTAATATAACATCTCCTGCTTGAGTTTCTTTTAAAAAAATAGATCTACATAGTATGTTTTTATGACAAGGCAGATAGTTATCAAAATCAGACTACTTGCATCTTTAAGACACAGTTTTTTTTCATCTTCATTTCAAAAATATTTAATAATTTTATTTTTTTAAAGATAGAGAGTTACCCTCCTATACTCTATCTACTCTCACAATTGCATGTCTTAACAATAAAACCTTTATCTTTGTCTGCTCTTTAGATAAATTTTGTGTTTCCATAATCAGAGAGCAGTTAGAGTACCATTCAAACAATTTGACTATAAGCTGATTAATTGTGGGTTAAATGTGAATATTTATAATATTACGATCATATTTATATTCTTTCCTGGAAGCTAAGTGGTGGAATTAGACATACTTTTTTTTTCCTCTCTAAATCTAGTACCATAATATCCGAGCCAGACAATGGAATTTCCTTTAATATGTATCAGGAAGCCAGATGGGATGGTTCACACCCTTAATCCCAGCACTGGGGAGAAAGAAGCATGGGAATCTCTGTGAGTTCAAGTCTAGCCTAATGTACATAGTGAATTTCAGGTCAGACTGAACTACATAGTGAGACATAGTCTCAAAATATTAAAAATTAAGTGATGCTGTTCACATATTCATATATTGCTTAGAAAGCCTCAATATCATGCTGGAGAGTTACCTCAGCAGTTAAAGATACATATTGCTCTTAAAGAGGACACAGGCTCAGCTTTCAACTCCCAATATTTCCTCACAACCATCTTTAACTCCAGTTCTCCGGGATCCAGTATCTTCTCTGGCTTCTGTGGATACACCACATGTGGTGTACATGGACACACAGGCAAATTCACAGACACGTAAAGTAGAAGTATCTTCTTTTAAAGTCTAAATCTATCTGAAAATCGAATACATTCAGCATTTAAAAATAGTTTAACTGGTATAAAAAAAATCTTCAAATGGAGCATGGTGGGAACATGATGTTTCCATGTATATGTATGTGTGTGTATTACAGATGGATAGATGGATAGATAGATAGATAGATAGATAGATAGATAGATAGATAGATAAGTGGGTAGATAGATTAGATAGGCAGATGATAGATAGATGATAGAGATAGATAGCTCACAGAGATTCCCTAATATATATATATACACAGAGACAGAGAGAGAGAGAGAGAGAGAGAGAGAGAGAAAGAGTCTGACAGACAAACAGATGAAGAAAGAGAGAGAGAGTATGTGTTTTACTGGTCTCACATCTGCTTCTGTTGAGTTTCTAACTTGAACACTGAAATATATTTTCCAGTGATTTCTTGAAATGAGGAAATCATGAAATTTGCAGGCAAATGGAGGGACCTAGAAACGAGCATCCTGAGTGAGGTATCACAAAAGGAAAAAGACACACATGGTATATACTCACTTATATAGACTGATAAGATAGGATAAACATACTGAAATCTATACACCTAAAGAAGATAAACAAGAAAGAGGACCCGGGGTATGATGATCAATCCTCACTTGGAAAGACAAATGGGATGGACATTGGACGTAAGAGCAAACAAGTAACAGGTCAGGAGCCTACCACAGAGAGCCTCTGAAAGACTCTACCTAGCAGTGTATCAAAACAGATATTAAGACTCATAACCAAAGTAGAGTGCAGGGAATAAAAAAAAAGGGGGGGTAACATGATCTGGAGAGGACAGGAGTTCCACAAGGACCAAATATATCTGGGCACAGGGGTCTTTTATGAGACTGTTTCTCCAAACAAGAACCATGTATGGATGCAACCTAGAGCCTCTGCTCAGAGGTAGCCCTTGGTAGCTCAGTATCCAAGTGGGTACCCTAATAAGGGGAACAGGGACTGTTTCTGACATGAACTCAATGGTGGGCTCTTTGAACTCTTCTCCTGCCCCCCCCCACATCCCCCAGGGAGGAGCAACCCTGCTAGGCCACAGAGGAGGACTTTGCAGCCAGTCCTGAAGACACCTTATAAACCAGTATCAGATGAAAGGGGAGGAGGTTCTCCCATATCAGTGGACTTGGAAAGGAGCAGGGAAGAGATGAGGGTGGGAGGGTGGGATTGGGAGGGAAAGAGGGAGAAGGATACAGCAGAGATACAAAGTTAAAAAACTGTAACTAATATTAAAAAAATAAAAATTAAAAAAAAGCATGTCCAGAAAAAAGAAAACTGCAGCAAATAAGCACATCAGAAAAGATCCTACATCATCTTCTTTGGATTTTTCTTCTTCAGTACAGGAGCATAGGGCCTTATTGCATTCCAGTGTCCAGCATAGTGCTAAAAAGCTCAATTCCTACTTGTAAGTAGCTTAGGTGCCTTCAAAAATTTCAGCTTCAGGGGCAGCCTCTAACATGAACTTGGTTGCCTGCTCTTTGATCACTTCGCCCTGGTGGGACGACCTGGCCAGCCCACAGAGGAAGAGGATCCAGGCAGTTCACGTTGTCCTTAACTATCCTATATCACATCACACAGAAACTTTGTTACGGTCACTTCTCTACATAATTTGAACAATTTCCCCTACTCTTTTTGTGTTACATCCTATTCTAGAAACTTTATTGAAACACTGGAATCAATTACTTTATATCTCACCCTCCTTTTTACAATGCCATCATTTTTCAGCTTAGGGAAAATATTTTTTATCTTCTATCTGTTGTTATAAAAAGTGATCATATTTTTCATTTTCAAATGGATTTTTTAATGTTTTTCTCTCACTATCCAAATGCACAATACAAAAGTGTCTAAACAGAGAAAGGGTCTTGTCTACTCTCTGGATTCTCTTTTATAACAATACTGTCTTAATCTAATTGCTGTTATTGCAATTCTTAAGCTATCTGTATTATCCACTAACTCAATTTTAAGCAATTAAACAAATTGAATATTTACATAGAGCTTGGCATTTTCTCCCTGTGAATAACAGGCAAGTCGACTGTATCATTAAGCGGTAGGAGCCTTTGCTGAGTATCCAAAATTCCATTATCCACTTTACTTTTTTCAAGGTACCGAAGACATAATTTTGAAGATGTGTTGTACTGTTTTTGGAGCCCTACATCTAAGGATGAAAATGGGATCAATTGCTCTTAACATGCTTTCAGTAGTGCCCATGCTTTCAGGTCACTAGACCACTCCAAATGCTCTCTCCACACTTTTCTGAGCCCGTATTTCACATCTTCAAGGTAACGCCTCTTCTTCTTCAGTCACCGCCTCTTCTACACGAACTGAAACATCTTAGCCTGGATCTCTCAGGACCACTCTTCATCACCCGCCTTCGAGAAATTCATTGAAACTTTTCTACAAGTAGCTCTTGGTATTCTTTTCCTTGTCTTTTGGATTTAAAACCTACTTTTATTGCTATACTTCTCCACTGTAATTTTATTGAAATCAGAAAATAGAGGAGATAAAAGCAAACATTATTCTGTCATTTTAAGCCAGAATCATTTTTCATCTTTCAGGAAAAAAAAAAAAACCCACATATATTGTTCTGCAGTTTAATTGGAGAGGGGGATTCTTTCATTCCAATCTGTGTATATTGCAAATTTTCATGGTCTCATTTATTTACTTATAAATGTTTCTGTGTGGCATCATTAAACATCGCTTCCACATATCATATAGTCATATCATCTACTCAATTAGGTCACTCAAATTACGTAAATATATCTCTAGTTCAGATTGACACTTACTTTGCACATTTATTTTCATGTGTTTATAACAAATTGAACTTCCTTATTCCAAATAGGCTTAACACAAGATAGATGACAGACAGACAGACAGATAGATGGCATGGAGTCTCATGAATCACTAGCTCAGTCTTGATAAACTGGGTTTCTGGAATCCATAAAATAATTCAGAGAAATCTATAAAATGTACAAAGATGACATCATGTAAATTTCTTTCAAAGAAATGGAAAATGATTTCAATTCAAGTATCCTGAAATACTGGGGACTATAGAATGTGTAGTTACTGTTTTAATAACAGAGTAAAATATTGTCCCATTTATCATCTTCCTAACTATGCAGCTTGGTAGCCTGCCAATTACAAATTATTCCTATGAGGAACATATATAGAGAAATATGAGCCAAAACAAGCTCCAAGCTAGATTGCTTTGTTCATGATTTGCCTTGAGCATTTCTTATTTTCACCCAAACATACAGACACCAGCAGTAATGACCTAGACATTTATCATTTTTACACTGGCAAATGAAGATAAAGAAACATGAAATAAGACTCAGAAAAAAAAATAGAGAAATAGTAGAATGAATGGAAAGGAATGTTATTTCTTTGTTGAGACCAAAGACAAGCATTTACAGGTATACTGTTTTTTAAAAATGTGTAAGGTAAATTACTTCTAAGTTCTGCTATTTTAAAATCTACATACGTTGTTTGCCCTTTGGTTTTAGCTCTGGCATTTATGAAACTTTAGCTATGCTGAAGATCTATTCTCAGTCAAAATGACTTCATATATGTATAAAATAATAATAAATATATATGTATGTATATACATATATTTTTATGAAAATAAAGTTGTTCATTATATGTTGGGTTTTTGAAACTTTCATTAAATGTTCTCTTGGAGTCTGCGGATCTGACATTTTAAGGTTTTATTCTTTGCATGTTCATGGCTGCTCTACCAAGCTCTTTTATCTGCATAGTGGGCCCTCATAATTCTATACCTTTCAGGCACTCTGTGATTGAACTTTTGTTGTTATGTTATATAAAGACATATATTTTTATTTTTTTAACTTTTATTAATTACACTTTATTCACTTTGTATTCCCCCATAAACCCCTCCCTTCTCCCTTCTAAATCCCACCTTCCGTCCCCCTTCTTCACGCATGCCCCTCCCCAAGTCCATTGATAGGGGAGGTCTCCCTCTCCTTCCTTCTGATCTTAGTTTCTCAGATCCCATGAGGAGTAGCAGCATTGTCATCTTCTGTGGCCTGGTAAAGCTGCTCCCCCCTCAGGGGAGGTGATCAAAGAGCAGGCCAATCAGTTTATGTCAGAGGCAGTCCCTCTTCCCATTACTATGTAACCCACTTGGACACTAAACTGCCATGGGCAATATCTGTGCAGGGGTTCTAGGTTATCTCCATGCATGGAACTTGGTTAGAGTATGAATCTCTGGAAAGACCCCTGTGTTCAAGTTTTTTGGTTCTGTTGCTCTCCTTGTGGAGTTCCCGTTATCTCCAGATCTTGTTATTTCCTTCCCACTTCTTATATAAGATTCCATACACTCTGCCCAACAGTTGGCCTTAAGTCTCAGCGTCTGCATTGATAGTCTGCAGGGCAGAGCTTTTCAGAGGCCTTCTGTGGCAGGTTCCTAGGTTGTTTCCTGTTTTCTTCTTCTTCTGATGTCCATCCTCTTTGCCTTTCGGGATGGGGATTGAACATTTTAGTCAGGGTCCTCTCTCTTGATTAGTTTCTTTAGATGTACATATTTAGTAGGTTTATCCTACATTATATGTCTATATAAGTGAGTATATGCCGTGTGTGTCTTTCTGCTTCTGGGATAGCTCACTCAGGATGATCCTTTCCAGTTCCCACCATTTACCTGCAAATTTCATGATTTCCTTTTTTTTTTTCATTGCTGAGTAATATTCCATGGTGTAGATGTACCACAATTTCTTTTTTTAAATTTAATTTTATTTTTTTCTTATCAGTTACATTTTATTAACTCTGTATCCCAGCCATGTCCCGCTCCCACACTCCCTCCCAATCCCTCATCTCCACCGTGCCCCTTTCCAAGTCCACTGATGGGGGGGACCTCCTCCCCATTCATCCGATCCTGTTTTATAAGGTATCTTCAGGACTGGCTGCAAAGCCCTCCTCTGTGGCCTAACAGGACTGCTACTCCCTTGGGGGGTGGGGAGGTCAAAGAGCCAGTCATTGAGTTCCTGTTAGAAATAGTCCTTGTTCCCCTCACTATGGGAAACCAATTGGTTACTGAGCTACCACAGGCTACATCTGAGCAGAGGTTCTAGGTTATATCCATACATGGTCCTTGGTTGAATGACAGTCTCTGAGAAGACCCTGTGCCCAGATATCTTTGGTCTTGTGGAGCTCCTATCCTTTCCCCATCATACTAACTCCCCTTCTTTCATATGATTCCCTGTACTCTGCCGAAGGTTTGGTCATGAGTCTTTGTATCTGCTTTGAAAACACTGCTAGTTAGCGTCTTTCAGATGCGCTCAGTAGACTCCTGTCATACGTTCAATGCACATCCCATCTGTCTTTCTAAATGAGGATTGATCATCTTACCCCATGTCCGCTCTCTTGATAATCTTTTTTTATGTGTATAAATTTCATTATGTTTGTCATATCTTATAGGTCTATATAAGTGAGTATATACCGTGTTTGTCTTTCTCCTTCTGGGATATTTCACTCATAATGATCTTTTTTAGATCCCACCATTTGCCTGCAAATTTCATGATTTCCTCCTTTTTGATTGCTGAGTAGTATTCCATTGTGTAAAAATACCACAATTTCTGTATCCATTCCTCCGTTGATGGACATCTGGGTTGTTTCCAGGTTCTGGCTATTACAAATAAAGCTGCTATAAACATGGTTGAGCAAGTATCCCTTTTGTGTACTTGAGCAAATTTTGGGTATATACTTAGCAGTGGTATAGCTGGGTCTTGAGGAAGCACTATTCCTAATTGTCTTAGAAAGCGCCAGAGAGATTTCCAGAGTGGTTGTACCAGTTTACATTCCCACCAGCAGTGGAGGAGGGTTCCCCTTTCTCCACAACTTCTCCAGCATGTGTTGTCACTTGAGTTTTTCATCTTGGCCATTCTGATGGATGTAAGGTGAAATCTCAGGGTCGTTTTGATTTGCATTTCCCTGATGGCTAATGAGGTTGAGCATTTCTTTCTATCCAAAAGAGGCTCAAGTACAAAAGAAGGACATTTGCTCGACCATGTTTGTAGAAGCTTTATTTTTAATAGCCAGAAGCTGGAAACAGCTCAAATGTCACTCAACTGAAGAATAGATGCAGAAATTAAGATATATTTAAATGGACATTTTCATTAATCAAACAAACTAAAAATCAGCTTTCAGAGTTCTGTCTAGCTTGTACAGAACATAAGAAAAGGGAAAAGATGTGGATGGCTGATAATCAAACATACAAGACTCCTAACAATCAGAGTGATGTATCTGACTCTTTTGCCTGATCTTGGGACTTTTTCCTTCTATTGGATTGACTTTTTCAGCCTGGATATGAGGACATTTGCCTTGCCTTATTGTGTCCTATTTTCTTGTGTTGTTTGGTTGCTGTCTCTTGGAAGCCTTCCCTTTACTGAAGGGAAACAGAAAGAGGGAAGGTGGAGGTAGCTGAGAAGAGTGGGGGGAAGAAAGAACTATGATTAGGCTGTGTTGTATGAGAGAATATACTTTTAATAAAAAGAATATTTTTAATTACACTTACATTTAGTGCACTGATATAACAAGCCACTGCTCCTGGTAGGTGTTAAATACATTGCAACCAACATGGCATTCATTTACTCAGAATATGTGACATTTATGTTATGGATTCACTTTGATTTATATCTCTCCCTTTGCTTTCTTCTGAGTTTGTGTATTGGACTCATTGGCTGGTGTTCAACCAACACATTTATGTTATTCTAATTTCAGCATGTGGCAAATTGATGAAAATCACAGGCCCCATCACAGTCAAGACATCTGGAACGCGATTTGGCGCTTGGATGACGGACCCTTTAGCATCTGAAAAGAATAACAGAGTATGTCGCTTCTACAAATGCTTTGGCTTATACTTAAGTTTCATTCATACTATTTTCCCCCAGGCTATTCTTTTTTTTTTTTTCTTGATCTAGGTTCTGATGTAAAGGGTATTATTTCAGGGTGTTTTTCCAACTAGCTACTGATATATCTCAGGCTGGAGCAAGTCTATTTTAGTAATATGTTCCTCTTAAAATTCTTCAGTGTAGTCTAGCCAAATTGCCATTGAATTTCATCTTATTTTGTGCTTGAAATGTAAATCCCAAGCACATAAAAATTTCTGAATATTCCATAAGAAATATAATCTTTAGAATACTAAAAAACCCTAAGCACTGAGTAGTGAACAAGCTAATTATATAAACAAATATATTGTCAGGGACAATTGTAAAAGAATTACAACTGAAACTAGGGAGGGTATTTTTACAGGTTAACAATACCTTCATTATGTAATTAAACATAGTAAGAATTGACTATAATTCTACTTATTAATGAATTAAAATTCTCAATAGTCCTATCCAAATTATACTTGTAACTAAATTAATGCAATGGTTTCACTAAAACCTACAGGATAGTCCAATGAGTAACTATTGCTAGAAGGTTCTGTGGCAACTACAAAGTAAATATAAGTTGAGCATGTTAAATTAAATAGAAATACTTTAAGGGCAAGGGAGAGGCTAACACTAAAGCCTTACAGTTGTCATTGGTCATGTTGTTACATCAGGAGAATTGCTTTGCAATAACATGTCCTGGGGCTATTGAGAAATAGGCACAGAATAGAAAGAAAATATAGAAAAAATAAAATTCAGCTGTTTTCCCCTACAAACAACCTTTTCTAAAAATTTGAAAATATCTGTGTAAGATTCCATGTTCGCACACGAATGGAGGTCAGAAGACACTGTCATTCTTGATTTCTACTATTCAGTTCCTGGGAATATAACTCAGCTTGTCAGTATTGGTAGACAGCATCTTTACCTACTGAGCCATTTTGAGGCCCTCTATACAATATCTTCTCAGGGGCCTGAAATGCTATCACACTTCAATGGGTTAGCAGTAAGAATGTTTGACATCCAAAACTTGAAACTTTGACTGTTACTATCATTATTTTGGAATTTTTGTAAAAGTACAGAATTTAATCATTTGATTTGTTTCTCTCTCTCTTTTCCCCCCACCCTTATTTTCAGGTGTGGTATATGGATAGTTACACTAACAACAAAATAGTTCGTGAATACAAGTCCATTGCAGACTTTGTCAGTGGAGCTGAATCAAGGACATACAACCTCCCTTTCAAGTGGGCAGGAACCAACCATGTTGTCTACAATGGCTCACTCTATTTTAACAAGTATCAAAGTAATATCATCATCAAGTACAGCTTTGATTTAGGGAGAGTGCTAGCCCAGAGAAGCCTGGAGTATGCTGGTTTTCACAATGTGTATCCTTACACATGGGGTGGATTCTCTGACATTGACCTAATGGCTGATGAAATCGGGCTGTGGGCTGTGTATGCAACCAACCAGAACGCAGGCAATATCGTTATCAGCCAGCTTAATCAAGATACCTTGGAGGTGATGAAGAGCTGGAGCACTGGCTATCCCAAGAGAAGTGCAGGAGAATCCTTCATGATCTGTGGGACGCTGTATGTCACCAACTCCCACTTAACTGGAGCCAAAGTGTATTACTCCTATTCCACAAAATCGTCCACATATGAGTACACAGACATACCCTTTCATAACCAATACTTTCACATATCCATGCTTGACTACAACGCAAGAGATAGAGCTCTTTATGCCTGGAACAACGGCCACCAGGTCCTATTCAATGTCACCCTGTTCCACATCATTAAGACTGAAGATGACACATAGGCAAAAGTCATTTCCTTTCTTCTATGTACCCTGCCATATACGGTAACGTCTAGAGGCCCCTGTTTGTGTTTTTTTTTTCTTTTTTCTTGATTGACTTGTCATCATTTCTCCAAAGCAAAGAATTTTATTGTATATTTGGAGTTTCAAAAAGTTTGTCTAAGTTAATGTGTTGGAAACACATCTTAATGCCTACATTTATAGGGTCTATCATGCCCTTGCCATGCAAAGTACTAAAAAGAGTTTAAGTGTCTAGAGTCATAGTTTTGCAAAAGATTAATGATATGCCTTGTATTAGAATCAGACTAATGGTGGGCTTAAATGCATGAATGTCGTCTCTTTTTAACTGTCAGGTTTTTTTTTACTGTCTCTTGCTCTACATCAAGAAATATTTTCGTAGGAATTAAGGTAAAAGGAAAGCACTCCCCCCCCATTTATTTCTACAAAAAGATTTAAAGATTTTATTTATATGGAAAATAATTCTGATCATGTTGCTGTTACCACATTCTCTGATGCGGTGCTGTGCAGTCATTTCTAAATCTCTTGCTGACATTTTCTTGGCGATTCATTTTTCTATCATTGTAACCACCATCGTACAATTGTATTCCTTCAATTCTGTGAAAGTAATATTTTTTATAAAGCGAACTAAAATTTAATCTCAGTGATTATTCAAGTCAGTTTTTGAAGTGTGGCTGAGAAAGATCTTCTTGGCTTACCCCTTCACATAAGCACTATAAACTTAAAAAAATATCAAAACAGGTATCCTATACCTAATCTTTGTTTTATCCCAAGTTTATTCAGCCGTTGTATCTGAATTTAATATAGTGATGCCCTGTTTCCTAGAACTATCCCACATAATTTTTTTGTATAATATGTAGGTGTGTTATAAAGACTGGATTTGATTTATTTATTCTTTTATTATTAGAAGCATTATCGAAATATATCTATATAAATTAGTATTTTAACATATTTTACATACAACTTTCAATAATGTCATTACTTATACTTATATAATATAAAGCACATGGAGATTGTTAAGGAAAGAACATTTATGTGATATTTTCTATATTTAAATTTTGAATCCTGCAGAGATATTGGCTTGTACAAAAGAAAATGATGAAAAGAACTGTGAGTTGTCTTTGGTTTCAAATGTATGAATAACCAAATCAGGAAATGAAATGAGAATGCAATCCCTTGATGCCTTGCCTCACTGTACGTGCAAAACTAAAGAAACTAAAAATAAAAACTTTGAAACATTTAGGTCACTAATTCCACAGAACACATAATTTAAAAATACTGAACATGTCAATGAGTTTAGGAGTCATATTCCTATGTTAAAAAGAACTCTCCTAAGGCAGCTTTGTGGACACAAAGAGGGGTGTGTTCTAAATTTAAAATGTATGTATATATTCCAAAATATATAAATTTTGTTTCGTACGTATACAATACCATATTGAAAAACAAGCATATGGTAATAATGCAGACACAGCACTCTATAAAAATACTGATATTTAGAGTAATTCATTTGAAATTCTGCAAGTGAAAAGTCATTTTCGGATATTATCCCATCAAAATTGGAAACTGATTACTTTAATCTTGAAACTCAAGGTTGAATGAGTATCTCTTTTTTTTTTTTTTTTTTTTTTTTTTTTTGTCAAAGAAAGTTAAGCATGATCTAATGGGAACCCTGCATCTTTTTGTAATGGTATCGCCTCTTCCCAAAAGTTCACGTAAATTTCAGTCTACAATAGTTGGAAAATTTAGGAGATTCATTTGTCATAATACATACGTCACAAAAGCGAGCAGTTCACACTTTGTACAGCAATTTGTATAAGGTTAAAAAAATCATATCATTTTCAGAAACCAATAAATTTTTAGGAATACAGACTCTAATAGAAACACTTTTTGTCCTTAAGACATGATATGTGGAATCACACACATTCATAATATGGATGATCATGGCTTATCTGTGAGGTGTGCATCTTGTACAGAGCCTTGTTGTTTTCTGTGTATGGTTTCATCACCCTATCCAATTTATAGTGTATGTGCTGCTAGAGCAAGCTAAGATTATATTGTCACTAGAAGTGGGGTAACATGAGCTTAAAAATATGACTTGCATTAAACATTTACAGTTTATGAGCATTTTCTGAATAAATTATGTTCAGTTTTGTGCCTGAAATAAATAAGAACTTAATCACTGTTTCCTTTTTAATCTTCAGCAAATAAAGTAATTTTATGAGGAAAATAATGAGTATTTTAAAATCATCCATAGAATCTAAGCAGTGAAGAAGTCTAAACTTAAAAACCTTCATCCGAAGTCAACTATGTAACTGGTATTTTCTAAATTAATCAGATCATTAAAGTACTTCCATATAATTCAAATAATATGTCTGTGGCTGGGTTGTGTTGGTGTGTTATTTGTATTTATAGAACTTGAATCACAAAGCTTATTACTTGTATCTAAATTTATATCTACACATTCAGAAAATGGCTAATCTAGTACATTAACATTGTCTAGAAATAAAAGAGAAAAAAATCACAGATGCAGTTTATGCAGAGAAAATGAGTGATTAGTCATGTTTTATCACAAATCCAGAAGCCAAATTGCTATCTCCATTGTAGTCTCATTTGTTTATAATTGACACATTCGTGGTGAGGAAGACTTCAGAAAAGATTAACTTCTTATTGATATTTACCCTTAATTAAAAAGAATCACAACCATGTCTTCATGTCCGAAAGTCTCTGCCAAATTTCTGAGTAGTACTTTTATGGAGTGATTACTCCTGAAATATAACCATATAAAATTACAAATTCTTACTATCAAAATAAACAGATTTTTTTCTTAGTGAATTAATTTTACATGTACTAATTTCGAGAAAAGCTTTTGATTTTAAAGTACCACTAATTCTTAGCTCTCAGATCAACTATTGTTTGTTTTTAAAATGTTATATAAGAATACATTTCAGAGAAAATTTTTTAAAAAATATACCTTCAAGTTAAAGCAATTATGGAAAATATAGTCATTGCAGAGTTTCAAAAGGCCAAGTCTTACAGAAATAGTATACTTTTAAAAGCAGAATCAAAACTGGCATCTTGCTAAAGAAGTATAATCATATATCCTTTATCACACCTACAAATTGAGTTTCTGTGACATTTTAAAGCAATACTTAGTGTTAAAGTCAACTTCTCCATCACTCTATACATAGACCATAAGAAAGGCTATATAGTGGGGTGATCTACCTAACACTGCAAGTGGGGCACTTCATTATGAAGGCATGTGAACTGAGAAAGGTATAGACACCTTATAATTGAATGCTTTTCAATTAAAGACATGAGGACAGGAGCTCTACAAGGAGAGCAACAGAAACAAAAAATCTGGGCACAGGGGTCTTTGCTGAGACTGATACTCCAACCAAGGACCATTCATGGATATAACCTAGAACCCCTGCACAGATGTAGCACATGGCAGCTCAGTGTCCAAGTGGATTCCCTAGTATGGGGAAAAGGGACTGTCTCTGACATGAACTCAGTAGCGGGCATTTTGACCACCCCCCCACCAAGAGGGGAACAGCCTTACCAGGCTACAGAGGAGGACAATGCAGCCAGCCCTGATGAGACCTGATAAGCTAGGGTCAGATGGAAGGGGAGGAGGACCTCCCTTATCAGTGGACTTGGAGAGAGGCATGGGAGGAGGTATGGGAAGGAGGGTGTGATTGATAGGGAATAAGGGAGGGGGCTACAGCTGGGATACAAAGTGAATAAAAAAATTTTTAAAAAGACATGAGACAATTTTTTAAAAGACATGAGGAGTTCTCAAGGCTATCTCAGTACTATGAAAAGTTTGTGGTTAAAATATGCATACACATAGAGTTGAACATTAAATACTGTTCCCTGCTTCAATCTCCTTTATCAAATTCATCAAGAATCTGTACATTAAGTACTGACTACCTGTGGTCATTCTTCAGCTTTGAAGCATGTCTGATTAAAAAAAAAAAACAAAAACCTACTTGTATTATTGTCATTGAATTATTTTCTTCAGAAAAGCTCAAGATTAATTTTTTCCCCTTTAAAAACTAGACAGTGATTTTTGTTGTAATAGGGTTAAGTGCAACTATGTTTCTGTTATTCAGTATATGAGACAGATTCTCACCAAATTTGGTGACCCAAGAATTTCTATTACACACCCTGTCCTACATTTATTTGAGAATATCCTCTTGCAATTCCAGTGCTGCCTTTTGGCAGCAGGGTTAGACTCTGACTAGAATTGAACAGATGCAGCGAGCTTGGTCAGATTTAAATACAAATTCATTTTCTGAAATTAGCTGCCGAAGCAACAGAACCAGCAAAATGAAGTTTGAACATTTGGATTAGAAGCTATTTTCATTGACAAGTGTTTCATTGAAAAGAGAATTTTCAGAAAGCTTTGAAAAGAAATAACATGCTTGATGTTCACCGTACCTGTATGAATTTTAAAAAATAAACTAAAAACTAACAGTACAATATAAACAAAACAGATTATTGAAGCTAGTTATGTTTGCACTTTCTCTCCCTAAGGACTTGAAAGGATATGTCTATTAGCTTTAAATCCAATATAAATAAAAAATAAGTATTTCTTTCTTTTTTCTTTGTGTAAAATATTATTATTATTATTAATTACAATTTATTCATTTTGTATCCCGGCTGTAGCCCCCCCCCCATCTTCTCCCAGTCTCATCCACTGCCCATTCTATCTGACTCTAGCCTATCAGGTCTCCTCAGGGCTGCCTGCATCATCTTCCTCTGTGCCTGGCAAGGCTCCACTAGCAGGGAGAGGTGATCAAACAGCTGTTCACTGATGTCATCAGAGGCATCCCCTGCTCCCCTTACTAGGGAAAACATTTGGAAACTGAGCAGCCTATGGGCTTCATCTGAGCAGGGGGTCTAGGTCCTTTCCATGCATGGTCCTTGGTTGGAGTATCGGTCTTTGCCGGGGCCCCTGGGTCCAGGTTTCTTGGCACTGTTGGTCTCTTTGTAGAGCACCTGTCCCCTCCAGGTCTTTCTATTTTCCCCTTCTTTTATAAGGGCTCTGGCTATCTATCCAAAGTTTGACTACAAGTCTCAGTATCTTCTTCTTTACCCTGCTGGGTAGGGTCTTTCAAAGGTCCTCTATGTCCTCTATGGAAGACTCCTGTCCTGTTCCCTGTATTCTCCTACTTCCAATGTCTATCTTGTTTGCCCTTCTGAATGAGGTTCAGCCTCCACCCAGCGTCCTCCTTGTTATTTACCTTCTTTTGGACTATAGATTTTACTATGTTTATCCTTTATTATATAACTAATGTCCACTTATAAGTGAGTATATACCATATGTGTCTTTCTGCTTCCAGGTTTTCTCACTCAGGATGATCTTTCTAGCTGCATCCATTTGGCTGCAAAGTTTTGGAGATAGAGTTCCACCAAATAGAAAAAAAAAAAAAAAGCCTAGAACTTGTGATTCCTTGGCCTTAGCTGAGTACTAGAGAAAAATACTATTCATATATTCTCTTTCTCTGTATCTATTAAATCCTTTGGAAGTTATTCCTTAGTATGTCAAGTTTATATTGAAAATTTTTAATTTTATAGAAAGATAAAATATAGTCATGTCACTGTGATAATTTTAGATATTTATTCTTTTTTTATTAATTTTTTTATATTAATCACAGGTTACTTACTTTGTATCCCAGCTGTAGCTCCCTCCCTCATTCCCTCCTAATCCCACCCTCCCTCTGTCATCTCCTCCCTGCCCCTTCCCAAGTCCACTGTTGGGAGAGATACTCCTCCCCTTCCATCTGATCCTAGATTATCAGGTATCTTCAGGAATGGCTGCCATGTCCTCCTCTGTGGCCTAGGAAGACTGTTTCTCCCTCGAGGGGGGGCGGGGAGTGAGTAAAGAATCCAGTTGTTGAGTTCATGTCAGAAATAGTTCCTCTTCCCCTTACTAGGGAAACCCACTTGGTTACTGAGCTACCATGTGCTACATCTGAGCAGGAGTTCTAGGTTATATCCTTATATGGTCCTTGGTTGGAGAAACAGTCTCATAGAGAGCCCCCAAGCCCTGATATATTTTGTCCTTGTGGAGCTCTTGTCCTCTCTAGGTCATACTACTCTAAGCAATTACCTTTAAGTTTGTTTGCTTCACCTACTACTCAAATCTTATCTAGTCAACCCTCTGGGAGATGTGTCTTTTGTCAGTTTTACTCATCTCTTTGGCTAAAATTGCCTCTAAAATGAATTTATGGATTGCTAGCAAGCCAAATAAGCCACTATATGCCAACCCATTGGAAAAGAAAAAAAAAACAAAACAGATGCACTCTTCTCTTCAAATCTCATTTCAAGATGGACATTTTATCCTCTAAATAAGCTCTTAGTCATATCTTAACACTCATTCAAAATGTCTTATTTTTGAGAAGTATACAAATGTCACTTTTATTATTCCTATACTATCAATATTTAAAATTTCGCTACCAACTCCCTTCTGACACCCTCATCAGCTTTATATCATTTTCTCTGTTTTTACTATAACCTATGGAATCTGATTAGAGTTACCACTGTGCACATGAGTGCAGGACTCCATCCACAGAGCATGGACAACTTACCATGGGCCATATCACTGAAAAAAATGTAATCCTCTAAGACCTATACTATTAGTTTCTATATTGCCAAAATTATCACGTTACTGGGACTGGAGAGCTAGCTCAGCAAGCAACATGATTGTCATACAAGTTTGGGACCTTTTAATCCCTACAATACTAAACATTTCAGGTTATGTTGACACATTCTTATGAATCCACTGCTAGGGAGACTAAGAAGGGCAAGATTCTTAGGTATCCCTGCGAAGAAAGTTTAGAAGAAATTTTAGCATGTCCCAATCTAGTGAAAAGCACTATACCAACTCCTGCCACTATGAATGATGCTCCTTGTAGACAGGAGCCTGTCAGTGCTGTCCTCTGGAAGACGCTACCCCGCAGTGCCCCAGAACAGATGCTGAGACTCACAGTTAAACATTGGGCAATGCATAAAAAGTTTTGTGAAAAGTGGGTGGAAAGAAAAAAGCTGGAGGTTAACAGGAACTTCACAAGACCAGCAGAGCCAACTAGCCAGGGCCCAGAGGGGCTTCCTGAGACTGAAGCATCAACCAAGGACCATGTATGAACTGGACCTACACCCTGTACAAAGATGTAGCATATGGGCAGCTTAGGTCTCATGTGGATCCTCTAGGAAAGGAAGTGGGGACTGAATCACACATGGACTCACTTGCCAGTTTATTGATCACTTTTCCCTGGTGTGACGGCCTTGCTAGGCCACAGGGGAAGAGGACATGCTCAGTTCTGATGCAACGTGATGAGATGTGCTGGGTGGAAAAGCAAGCTCCCTTTTTGTGAAAAAAGGGGTGGGGAGGGAAGGTGGAACTGGGAGGAGAAGAGGAATGGGTCTACAACAAGAATGTAAAGTGAATTAAAAAATAAAAAAAAAAAAAACAACAATGTTCACTAGTCAGTCAATCAGTCTAAATCAGTCTAAAATGGTGACAGCAGTGAAGGGCATTCCTTCATAGCCTATAAGAAACTATTCCAAAAGTTAGAATACTTATTTAAAAATTAAGTTTAATGGCATGTCTTTGATAACATTTCTTATCTTCTGTAAATAAAGGCATTTGATGTTATCGGTAGTCTTCAAAAGCCATCCTTTTCAGCTTGAGTTTGTAAGAAATTCTTGGGAATCGGTCATGAAAGGATAGGTGAACATAATTTCCCAGAGATAATAAAGCACACATACTCCTCCCACCTCCAGTGAAAGCCACTTTATTCTTACATACCTTTTTAAGCTTTTATTCTCAAGAAGCTCTTTGTTGTTTAAAACAACATATGGAAACCACTTAACTATAAGGTCCCCAAGGTTTCTCTCAGCTCTAACTTTCAAGCACTGTGTATTTCTAAAAGATCAATAAAGACTGTGCATGAACTGGGATTCAAATGCTTGTATAGCTCAGACTAAAGGGAAAACACCAGAAGAAAGAGAAAAATGAAAGGGAAAGTTCGCTTACACACTTTCCAAAAGTTTCCAATCAATTCTTTTATTTTTATTTTTATTTTACAATTTATTCATTATATACCCTGACTGTAGCCCCCTCCCTCAGCTCCTCTCAGTCCCACCCTCCCTCTTTCCTGGTTTCCCTTCAACTCATATAAGATTTCTAATCAATTTCTAAGAAGTAAACTATATTTGAAAAAGGCAAACATTTCAAATTATTCTCTGATTGAACCAAAATCTACATGTAGACTCTCTCCCCACTAACACAGAAACTTAAGGTTCCTTTTGGGTATCCATGGTTAAGAATACTTGTTGCTCTGGCAGTGTACAAAGGTTTAATTCTTTTTTAAATTTTATTTATATATTTATTTATTACAATTTATTCATTTTGTATCCCTGCTGCAGCCCCCTTCCTTGTCTCCTTCCAGTCCCAGCCACCCTCCCTCTAGTCCCGCTATACCCTTTCCCTAGTCCCCTGATAAGGGAGGACTTCCTCCCCTTCTATCTGACCCTAGCTTATCAGATCTCATCGAGGCTGGCTGCATCTTCTTCTTCTGTGGCCTGGAGAGGCTGCACCCCACAGGGGGAGGTGATCAAAGGGCCAGCCACTGAGTTCATGTCAGAGAGAGCTCCTGCTCCCCTTACTAGGAGGTCTAGGTCCTCTCTTTGCATGGTCCTTACTTGGGAGTATCAGTCTCTGTTGGCCCCCTGGGCCCAGGTATTTTGGCTCTGTCGTTCTCCTTGTGGAGTTCCTACCCCCTCCAGTTCCCCATTCAGAAGGGACAGAATAGACATCGGAAGTAGAAGAAGACAAAGAACAAGAGAGGAACCTTCCACAGAGCACCTCTGAAAGACTCTACTCATTGGGGTATCAAAGGAGATACTGAGGTAAACTTTGGGCAGAGTGCCGGGAATCCTTATGGAAGAAGAGGGAGATAGAAAGTCCTGGAGGGGAGGAAGATTTACTTCGTAGCTCCCATGAGGCAGTTCACAAATGGCTCTGATTAGAGTTCCAAGGAATCAATCCGCGTCTGATTCCCATTGACACCAGGAACACACCTGATACACATACTCACATAGAGGCAAAACATTCATGAACATACAATAATAAATAAAATTTTCCACTTTAAACTGCATTTGTGAACTCAAGAGGAAGACAATGCAGCCAGTCCTGATGAGACCTGATAGGCTAAGGTCAGATGGAAAGAGAGGAGGACCTCTCCCATCAATGAACTTGGGGAAGGACATAAAAGAAGAGGGAGGGAGGGTAGGATTAGAAAAGGACAAGGGAAGGGGCTACAGCTGGGATACAAAGTGAATAAATTGTAGTAAATAAATAATAGGAAAAGAAAATTCATTTACATCTCCATCTTCAGATATTCTGTCTATTGAAGTGGTGCCTCATACAAATGCTCAGGGAAGTTAAAGACAGCATTATCTATCCATGAAATGATGTTTCTTGTACCAGATGCCCTAGGGGATAAATTTCTAATCTCCTTAGGAGTTTATGCAGCTCTTTAGCATCCTCAACACATATAAAATCAGGCTTCCTTATCCCCTAAAGATCCTTTTCACCCATGCCATACCATTCACACTTTTATGTATTTGGTCACATGGTACTTATGTTCTAAAAAGAAAAGCTTTGGTTTTGCTATTTGCAGGGACCTTTCCTAATTATCCCCTTAGCTTTATAATTTTCTCCCCCTTTGTGGCTGTGCCATCACATGACCGTGGACAAACCATATTTTATCCAAAGTATCACCATTCAAATGTAACATTAAACAGCAGCCAGACAAACATACAAGAAAAAATGGGTTTTGTCTCTGCAGGAGTCTATAGTGATTTTGGTGAAATGACTTCAGGAGACGACCAGTTCACATAATCATAAAACAAACAAACAAACACAAAATCCTTGCCCTTTCCCTATCTAGTTCAAATTATTTTCATTCCAAATTAATATGGGCTACTGTGTTAGCCCAAAGTCTATCAGAGGTGGCTAATGATGCTATAAAATCTTGTGAAGTAAAGTGCATGTTTGGACTGATATTTTGCAATGTCAGCTCACACTGGGTACGTTGATCTGAAGAAATAATGCAATTTTTTTTTGATATATAAACCAAGAAAAGAGGTCTCCTTTACAGAATCTCCAAATAGAATCAGAGTTTTTGTATCAGGAAGTTTGAAGCAGATATCTCTGTTTGGAGATCTAACTAACTTTTCCACAGCTTTCTTGAACCTGAATTTGAAAAATACCAGTGAAAATTTCCTGGAACATGAATAGCTCAGTGTCTTCAAAGTAAGGAGGGTTCCCAAAATTTGTTAGATAAGAATAATCAAATAAGAAAGGAAGAAACATGGAATGGCAAAGTAAAGCTTTCAAACTAAAATTTTCAAACAGGAAGCTCCAGTCACTATACACAGTTGGCAGCTAGCTATTGGTAGAATCTATTCTTATTTATAGGAGTGGTCAGAAACTGTCAATAGTTACCCAGTAACACAAATTTTAATTTATTATGAAAAAGAATATGGAATTAAACTTTTCTGAGTTTTTTAAATTAAATTTAATTTTTTTATTATTAGTTACATTTTATCAACTCTGTATCCCAGCTGTATCCTGCCCCCTTATTCCCTCCCAATCCTACCCTCCCTCCCTCATCTCCTCCCTGACCCTTTCCAAGTCCACTGATTGGGGAGGACCTCCTTCCCTTTCATCTGACCCTGTTTTATCAGGTATCTTCAGGACGGGCTGCAAAGTTCTCCTCTGTGGCCTAACAGGACTGCTCCTCCCTTGGGGGGTGGGGAGGTCAAAGAGCCTGCCATTGAGTTTCTGTCAGAAATAGTCCCTGTTTCCCTTACTATGGGAAACCAGTTGGTTACTGAGCTACCACAGGCTACATCCGAGCAGAGGTTCTAGGTTTCAAAGTTGCTGGTGAGTGACTATGTGTGCCAAGAATTTTACTAGATCAAGATGTAACCACTACACACCAGTAAGAAACTTCTCTTTCTTATTGTTTTCAACCTAACATTTAGACTTATTTTATTAACTGGCCACTTTGACAAAAACAAACAAACAAACAAAACAAACAAACAAAAAACATCCAAACAGATTTGCCAGTGGGACTCAGCTCCATATCATTGAATCTGACTATTTTGGATAATTTACATACTGCTAAACAATAAGGCTAAGTACTATATTCTATCATGGATCACAGCTGTCTTACATTTTTATGTTTCCATAACGTAGAATTTTCCCTCCCAAATATCTGTGGAATGACTCAGTATATAAATGAAGGCATGAGGTAGTTCATTGTTGACAAAATATAATTATATTAAATTCCTAATGTTTATTTTGCCCTTTAGCTTTGAAATTGCTTTGAATACTCTAGATTTATGTCCCTAGCAAGTTTAAATATTTATACCATGGTGATCTATAGCAAAGTAAAAAAAAAGGGGGGGGGGGCAAATCTTAAATCTGCAGTGGTGACATAGTCAAATAGCTGAGTTCTTTTACCTGGGAAAAGATAACAATGGGACATTATGTTTATCATAATGGTTCTGACAAATACTGCCACCCCTTGACTATTGTTGATCCCAATAGCCACAACATTAAGCTAGTGACAGAGGGCAGCAAAAAACATCTATTTTCACTTCTGTTGTCCTCAGAATTATTTCCTTTACTCGGATAGCAGAGATTAGTGTTTTCAAAACCCTGGCTGAACTTTTTCTCCCTTCCCATAATTGTGTCTGTGGAGCCATAACAAGAGAATGAACCACTGAGAGACAAAACTTGCCTCCCCTCTAATCAGAACTAACATGAGTATTTCCCGTCATTTCTTTTTTTTTCCCCCCCTTGTCAAAATTTTACTGCTCTACTTTTATCGCCAGGCTGTTTAGCCCTTCTGTTCTTATGGCTAGCAGGCAATTGGAAATTCCTTATTTTTCCCTGAGAGAGATAAAGATTCACAATATAGAGTCAGCATTTCCCTAAAAATCATGCACATCTGTTGCGGTAATAAGTAACTCTCCTTTAGTATATTCCCCGGGCAGCCCGTGAGCAGTGCCTACACCCACTGCTGGATCCAGGAAAATAAAACAAATGCCCTGCAGGAGCTATGGGATGATGGAAAGTAACAGGGTATGGTTGGATAAAGTGCAGAAAGTCTACAGTGTTGAATACAGCATTGGCATTGAGGCTGATTAAGTGAGATGTATTGGGCCATTTGCTCACAATCCTCCTCCATTTCAGTGCTGTTTTCCCTAAATGCCACAGACATGCCATAGCTTTCAAAGAACATAGGAATAGTGAGGTCCTGCAGGTTATCTTCTGTCCTAAATGCTATGTTCCCTTTATTGACTTGAATTATTAAGCCATATAAAGTCTTCAGTATATGTTGATGTTTGTGAGGGTTTTTTTTTTTTCTATTGCTTGAGTCCCAGAACCACAGAAGTTATAAAATCCCATTTTACCCACAACTTAGAGACAGCCAAGGGGTCAGATCATAGAATGTAACCCTCAGGAGATCCTTGGTGAGTTGGAGTCCACAGGAGGAAGAGAGAAATGCCTTTCCCTTTCTGATCCTTAACAAGTGTTGAGATGGTTTCATTTATAGAATACAATCTGTAAACTAGCTGGTACCAAATCCCTCAGTTGTCAAAACCTACCAGTCTACTTGAATGACATACAGGGTTTTTTTTCAAGGTATAATAAGTAACCAAAACAAACAAACAAAAACAAAATTCACAAGTCTTAAACAGGTGTTTAATCAAAACTATTAAAAAACAGTTATGTTTTATAATAAGGATGATTTGGGGGACATCTATTTAAAAATACTGTGGTAAATATCCATCACTACTCTCAAATGACAAGAATCAAGATGGGATCCTGGTTGCTAAAAAATATTTTTTCTCTATTCTTCTCTGTGCCTCATGTTGAAAGAAGGCAGGAATACTCTGCATGTCACTGGCAAGGATGTTCGGCTTTGTCTTCCGAGGTTTCACAAGCTGAGGACATTATCCTAATGCCCTATAGATTAGAGTTCCTCTTCTAGACTTCTTATCCTTCAAGAAAGCCCTTTGCAAGACAAAACTGTCCATCTGCGTGTCCTATTCTCCTACCATTTCTTAGGGTTTCTCACTACTGAGCCTCACTCTGTACAGTACGAGATCTTAAATATAATTTGCTAGAGAGGTGTTTGGCAGACATTTTGCTTATTGTTTTAGACAATGAAAAGAAACGATGGAGGACAGCAAGAGAATAGGACCTCTAAACAAACATGAGCAAAGCTCATATGGACTCAAAGAGAATGAAGCAGCATGCACAGGGCTTGCACACATGTCTACCACGCTGTGTGTGTGTGTGTGTGTGTGTGTGTGTATTATTATGTCTTCCAGTTTAGTGTTTTTATGGGATTCCTGTGTGTGAGAAATAGTGGGTCTCTGATTCTTGTACATTCCCTTGGCTTTTTTATTTCTGTATGTTTGTCTTGTCCAAATCTGTTGTGATAGCCTTTGTTATTACATTACTATATTTTACTTGTTATATTTATTATTATCCCTTAGAAACCTGTTTATTTTCCAATGAGAAACAGAAAAGGAGTGGATTCAGATGTGATAGGAGATGGGAAGGAATGTAGAGGAGTAGAGGGAAAGGAAATTTTAGCCAGAATATAGTGAGAAAGAAATATTTTTAATAAAAAGAAAAATGTGTTGTGATTATTAGGGTACTTTTAAGTTGGTAGGGGAAAAAAATCTAAGTAAAATGTATGGAGACTTTCCATATGTCTCTCAGTGAGTCAGCTTTCTGTTACAGTTCTAAACACCAGAGATAATCCCACTACAAAGGCATGGTGTTTCTTTTGGCTCACTGTTCTGGAGGATTCTCTTTATGGTTGACTGCCCCATTGCTTTTGAACCCACAGTGAGGCAGCTCATTATGATGGACAGATATGTGGTAAAATTATTCACCTAAGGGCTGGACACAGAAGAGAAAACAAGAACATTTCTGGTGATGTTAGGCCTCCCTGTAAGTCACACTTCTAACATTCCTTCCACCTGGCAATAGAGTCACTCTAGAGAGCACATTATTAACACATGGACTTCTGAGGACACTGGGAATGCAAAAATCTCCATTCCTCCTCTTTCCCTGTATGACTAGCAAGCTCTCCTCCTTATTAATATCCTGATTAGACTGATCAATGTTTTACAATTGATAAACCAACACTTTTGACACATCATCCTCTCCTAAAGTTAGGCTAACAGTGGGTTGTGTTCACTCTTGGAATTGAATGTTCTACACAGTTGGACAAGCATGAAGTGGCATGCATCCATCATTATAGTACCTTAGAGAAAATGTTACTGCCTGTCCTTGCTCCTTTTCCTCTCCCAACCCTGATTTTTGCAGTCATTGTAGTTTTGCCTTTTCTACAAGTCACCTAGTTGGAATAGAGAAGTATGTAACCTTTCAGCCTTTCTCTTTTCAATTAGTAAATTTCAGTTCCCTGTGCTTCTTCTATGGTTTATTTAGCAGTTTGTTTTGTTTCAGTGCCGAGCGATAGTCCTTTGTCTAAATGTATCTTGTATTTTTTTTATCTGTTTACCTCACTAAAGTATGATGTGTTTGCTATCCAGTTTATCCAATTATAGACAAAGCTTCTATAAACCTGTGTGCAGATATTTTTGTGTATAAGCACAGTTTTCTGTTCCCTCAAAAAGAAAAAAAAAAAAACAGCAAGGGGCAAAACTGCTGAACTATTTGAAATGATGTTCAGATTTGTTGAAACTGACACTCCAAATTCCTGCCAGCACTGGGTTACTTTTCCGATGTTCCAAATCTTCACCAGCATGGCTTGTATTCGGTGCAGTGGATTTGGCCTACTATATTAGTTTGATGACAACTCATTTTTGCTTTTGGTTTTCTGTTTGGTTTTGAAATTACTATGGAGCCATGGCCAGCCTCAAAGTAACTACATAGATGAACAGGCCTTACACTTGGTGTATCCCTCCTATCTCTGCCTCCTAGGCTTCACTGTTGCTTCAGCTTCATCTAGCTTGTGATAACAAGGACCATCCTTATATGCTTGCTTACAGCATGTGCATACCCTTCCTGATGGTGTGTCTCTAAAAAAAAAAAAAATCTCTGGTACATTTTTAATTAGGGTACTAATGTTGTTATTGTTGAGTTTTAGAGCTTCTTTGTATGTTTGGATTGAGTCCTTTATCCAATATGTCCTCCACAAATATTTATTATCATGTCTTTAGAACAAATTTTTATTACATTGTTTTTCATTATCTTGACGCTATCTTTCACAGCGAAGAAAATTTTCAATTCATTGAAGTCTATTTTACCAATCATTTCCTTGTTGAATTGTGCCTTTGCTCTTAAAACGAAAAACCGTCGCCAATCACACAGTGATATTGATTTCCTCCTAGGCTTTGTTCTAAGGGTTTTATCATTCTGCATTTCACTTTCAGATCTATACTCCACTGAGAGTTTAGGTTGGTGAATCAGGAAAGTCTGTGGCTAGATTAATTTTCCCATGTGATGTCCAGATGTTCCAACTCCATTTGTTGAAAGCCCTCACTATTTCATGGCACTGCCTTGCTCCTTTGTCAAAAATAGTTAACTGTATTTATATATTTAACTGCTATTGTTCATTCTTTTCCAAGAACTTGTCACCACGGATCCCAATTTCTTTGATCCAGTCTGTGCCCCAGCAACACCACAGCTTTGACAGTTTCTAAGGAGATTCTAGATAGTAATTGGAGCTTAAAACCTTTCCTGAATCCAACGAAAACCTGACTCTCCATAAATACTATAAAGTCCATTTCAGAAAGCAACTGTTTTCTCTCCAAACTGCCCTAGAATACTTGAGTCTGAGATGTTTTCATAGACTCTGCCAACTCACTAGTTCCTAATGTCTGTGGACTGAAAAATACCAGTTCATTCATTCCCACTGTCAGGCATTACTATTCATTCCACCTCCATGAGGAATCATTTGGAAACCCATCACTATTCCCACTTCACAAAAAGAAATGTGCAATCTTCCTCATCATCTTTCTCCCCAACACTGTCGGAGGTGATAGCCCACTACTGGGGCTTTTTGATTTCCTTATCTTATGCTTCTCAAGCAGTCTTACTGAAAGTTTCTTTGTGGCCACACTCCAGGTAAAAATATAGCTCTGCAAAATTTTTCTCTTGTAGGAACAGTTTTATATAGAATTATTTATGCTAATTTTTTACAATGTATTCAATTTATATCCTGATTGTAGACCCCTCCCCCATCTCCTCCTGGCCACACCCTTCCTCTCTCATTTCCCCTATCCCTTCCCCTAGTCCACTGAAAAGGGGAGTTCTCCATCATTGTCATCTACCCATAGATTATCAAGTCTCATCAGGACTGCCTGGATCCTCTTCCTCTGTAGCCTGGCATGGCCACGTCACCAGGGAGAAGTGGTCAAAGAGCAGGCAAAAAGTTCAGGACAGAAGCAGTCCCTGCTCCCCTTACTCAGAACACACATAGAGACTGAGCTGCCTGTGGGCTACATATGAACAAGGTACTCCACCATTCAACAAAGACATTTGCTTAACTATGTTCATAGCAGCTTTATTCATAACAGCTAGAATCTGGAAACAACCTAGATGTCCCGCAACTGAAGAATGGATACAGAAATTATGGCACATTCACACAACAGAATACTATTCAGCTATTAAAAAACAAGGAAATCATGAAATTTGCAGGCAAATGGATGGAACTAGAAAAGATCATCCTGAGTGAAGTAACCCAGAAGCAGAAAGACATGCATGGTACATTTATGTTAATTTTAATTATACATCATTGTGTACATGTATGTGTGTGTATGTGGGAGAAAGGGACATGGAGAAAATGGGAAGAGAGAGAGGGAGGGAGGAGAGGAAGAGAAAGTAAAAGAGTGTTGGAGAGGAAGGGAGTTAAGGAGAGAGAGAAAGACACTGAGAAAGAGGGAGAGAGAGAGAGCATAAGTATAGAAGTATAGAGCTCTCAGAAGAGAAAAAGAACTCCTGTTGCTGTCTGCCATTGGTGCTGAATTGAAGAAGTTAAACTGGGATCCTCTGCAAGGACAATATATGCTCCATCTATCTATCTATCTATCTATCTATCTATCTATCTATCTATCTATC